>NC_092107.1:313998-627997 GCF_045679555.1 Salvelinus alpinus
TGGGCCAAAATTCACCCAACTTATTGTGGGAATCTTGTGGAAGGCTACCTGAAACGTTTGACCCAAGTTAAACAATTTAAAGGCAATGCTATCAAATAGGAAATGAGTGTATGTAAACTTCTGACCCACTGGGAATGTGATGAAAGAAATTAAAGCTGAAATAAATCATTCTCTCTACTATTATTCTGACATTTCACATTCTTAAAATAAAGTGGTGATCCTAACTGACCTAAGACAGTGAATTTTTACTAGGATTAAATGTCAGGAATTGTGAAAAACTGAGTTGAAATGTATTTGGCTTAGGTGTATGTAAACTTCCGACTTCAACTTTAGGTCTATAACACTTTGGGTCTAGCGTGTCTCCCACTTTGCTGTAGGGATGTTTTTTATTGGCAGGGACTGGGAAACTAGTCAGAATTGAAGGAATGATGGATGGCGCTAAATACAGAGAAATTCTTGAGGGAAACCTGTTGCAGTCTTCCAGAGTTTTGAGACTGGGACAGAGGTTCACCTTCCAGCAGTACAATGACCCTAAGCATATTGCTAAAGCAACACTCAAGTGGTTTAAGGGGAAACATCTAAATGCCTTGGAATGGCCTAGTCAAAGCCCAGACCTCAATCCAATTGAGAATCTGTGGTATGACTTAAAGATTGCTGTACACCAGCAGAACCCATCCAAATTGACGGAGCTGGAGCAGTTTTGCCTTGAAGAATGGGCAAAAATCCCAGTGGCTAGATGTGCCAAGCTTATAGAGACATACCCCAGGAGACTTGCAGCTGTAATTGCTGCAAAGGTGGCTCTACAAAGTATTGACTTTGTGAATAGTTATGGGGTGAATAGTTATGCATGCTCAAGTTCTGTTTTTTTGTCTTATTTGTTGTTTGTTTCACAATAAAAATGATTTTGCATCTTCAAAGTGGTAGGCATGTTGTGTAAATCAAATGATACAAACCCCCCAAAAATCAATTTTAATTCCAGGTTGTAAGGCAACAAAATAGGAAAAATGCCAAGGGGGTGAATACTTTCGTAAGCCACTGTAACTTTTAACAAGGCACTCCTGTACATTGAAATGCATTCCAGGTGACTACCTCATGAAGCTGGCAGAGAGAATGCCAAGTGTGCAAAGTTGTCATCAAGGCAAAGGGTGGCTACTTTGAAGAATCTCAAATATAAAATATATTTTCATTTGTTTAACACTTTTTTGGTTACTACATGATTCCATGTGTTATTTCATAGTTTTAATGTATTCACTATTCTACAATGTAGAAAATAGTAAAAATAAAGAAAAACCCTTGAATGAGTAGATGTGTCCAAACTTTTGACTGGTACTGTAAATAGACCCATATTGAGTTGCATGGGGACATCAATTGTTTTGGAATTTCACACTTATGAATTTCATTCCAATGCTTCCCCATGGTGTTCAAAACTAGTACAGCACTCACTTCTGACCAATGCACTATGGCTACACAGCACATTTTATTTTTATTAAACAGTAACATGCAAAATGCAGTAAGCATCTGATGTAGGTGTTGGAGCAAGCCTGGCCAGGTGAACACGCTGTAAGCCATGGAGGAGCTGGACACCTGGGGAATGTTGCAGAAGCTGAGCAGCTTGTACTCTGGGTGACACACCAGGCCGCTCATCAGTTCAAATGGAAACACAGTGCACAGTGTGTGATATGCAACTTCAAGACTTTGACACTGGTTTATTTGTTGCAGTAGTGTTGATGCTCAGTGCTCACCTATGGGGTTTCTATTGTAGTCACCGTGGAAGTCACCAGTGAGTGCAGGCTGCAGAACACTCCCTAGCTGGTGGGCGATTACTTTGTTGACGTCACTGAATGATATGTGTTTGATCATGACTTGGGTACAGATATTGAGCACTGTGTCATTTTCGTGAAGAGGATGGCATCAGAGGTGTGACCGCGTGAGCACAGAGTTGTAGTTCTGGACAATCACCTTCAAAGGAAAACCCAAAACAGCAGTTAGTGAAAACTGGTCATCCAAAGAGTACTGATGATGATGTTGTTTCTGGCTTCAGAAATTATATTACTGTAACCGTGTCATTTCTTTGTCACCTAGCTATCTTAAGAGGAATGCACTAATTGTAAGTCGCTCTGGATAAGAATGTCTGCTAAACGACTAAAATGTAAAAAATAAAATGCTTTGAAATATTACTTTCTTAGACCATAGGAAATATGTCTGTATTGTAAAACATAAATAGTAGGCCTTTATCTGCCAGATCTGTGATGTTTTCCAGGTGCTGAAGCAAGCCTCTTGCCTTTCCAGTGCCACAGGGCCATGTCAGGTGGTTGAGGATGAAGGAGTTTGGGTAGGTGTCCCGGAGACACCGAGTGGCGTATGTGCCCACCCCTGACCCTGTGCCCCCGGCCACACTCATCATGGTCATGATTCCTGCCATACGGTCATAGCGCACCACCTCCTCATGACGTGGTCCATGGACACAGTATCTCCACGCAAAGAAATTAAAACACAGTGTTGTCATATCCGCGCTTCACTTGGTTGGTTGTGTGGTGCGCATGCTCTGTTTAGTAGCCGGTTATGGCGGCGGCGATGTGTGTTTGTCCATGAGGCGGATGAGCGCGAGCTATTCTCACCGACTGAACCTGAACGAAAGCATTGATGGCGGGTGTATTCGACATCGATTTGGATCAGCCGGAGGAAAATGTCTCCGACGATGAGCTCGAGGAGGTAATTTAGTCGATTCTGTCGGGTGTTGCACGAGTGTTCGATGTAATTGCTGATAGCCATGCTAGCTAGCTATAGGCCTGTCGTCTTGGATTGTTGCCAATGCTTTAGGCCCAATTTTGACAACGCTCCAAGCTAGCCTTCTAACATTAGCTAGCCACAGATCAGCCAGTTAACACTCATGAGCTGTCACTTGTTCTCAGCTGTTGGGAGATAGTTGTTATACAATTAATATATTTGCATACTTTATACGAATATTGAATATTATATTTTCAAGCTTGCTAGACAGTCAATGTGCAGCAAAGGCAAGCGTGCTTTGGTTGCTGTCGTGCAACAGTTTATTTTGGTACTTCTGCAGTTTGGAACAATATGGACTGGAGGTCCTTATGTGGACACATGGAAATCCCAATTTGGACAAGATTTAATGATGGGTTATAGTGGACATGCGCCGTTCTGATAGACCTATCTATGAACTATTTGTGATAGCTAGCTAGTAAATTGGCTATATACGTCTGTTTACAGTTTACATGGTATGAACGAACTGTATTCATGCTCTGACAGTTAGCTACCAAGAATTACAATTTTATCATAAACATTTCGTACTCTATTGAACATCTCATGTTCAGTGCCCATTGGCAAGGATTTTGGGCTACACTAAATATCACGTTACATGTTTTTGGGGTGTAAAATGTTTACCTTCATAAAGATTTGTAAACATAACAAAATAAATATTTTTGGGGTCAATTCCAAGGCTGTCGAGAAACAAAAAAAGCAGTCTACAGCTCAAGATCCTCTATCCAGGGTTCTGAAATAAATGCGAACTAAACAGATTTGAATTTAACGTTCTTTCACATGATGTTATACTCTCTCATGTTGGTCTATGTTGAGTTAATGTTTTAGCTAACATTGCATTGATTTCAGTTGATGTCCTTGCGTCTAAGATTTAACACTTTAAAAAAGTAATATAATCAACATTCCTGTTGAATCTAATGAGGTGCTACTGCTGTTCTATGGCTCTGCAGTGATTTCAGTTATAAAGCAGATTTATTTTTACAATGTTCTAATTTACATTTTCTGTCATAGGCTCAGATCAACGATTTCATGGACCAGTGCAGTGGCTTTGAATTGTAAGTGTTGACCCTTAGCATTATGAATGCCTGGTAGATTAAATAATTATGTTGAGTAGTCACAGTAATTGTACCGTGCTTCGGTCAGTGTATTGTAAGTGAGAATTTAGTTTTACATTACTTCTTTCCCCAGCAATATGGACGACTGTGAGAAGATTGAGATATCTGAGGACAACGTCAACCAAGGAAAAGAGAACATCAGGCCAGAGTGTTTTGAGCTGCTGCGGGTGCTGGGAAAGGGCGGTTATGGAAAGGTATGGTGCTGTTCCCCTGAGAACCATTAAAATGCTTTTCCACTGGCTTTTATGAAGTTTTATTCAAATTCCATGTCAAACTTGTCATTATTTGGCCTGGCCCATTGTGTTGAACTGGTTCTTCCCTTCTTCTTTTTTAGGTTTTTCAAGTTCGAAAAGTTGCTGGAGCAGCATCAGGGAAGATATTTGCCATGAAGGTTTTAAAGAAGGTACCTAAAAATAATATTCAAAGACATTTATTTACAATTAGTTCATAATTGGCAGCAGGCATATTCATCAAGTCTCTCAATTTTGTCTCAAACTTAGTAAATATGACAAATAAACATAGTTTTATGTTGCTTCTGTGAAAATATTGGCTTTCCTTGAAGCCTGTTGGTGTTTTTGGTAGTTTGCCATCTTCGCTGCTGCAGTCTTGGCATTTCAGAAGCTGTTTCAGTCCATTCGATGTTGCACAATAGAGCGTGCTTTTGCTTGATCAGTGAAATGGACTTGACAGATGTGACTGCATGACAGATGCAGTCACATACCACTTCATCAAGATTTGTCCCCCAAGCTATGCTGCAAAAATTCCCCAAAAAGCCTATGTTGTTCCAATGTTCTAAGCAACACTGAATTCAATGTTAGCACATTCTTGACAGTGGTGGCTTGTCTAGAACTGATAATGAAATGTATTTTATCATGTGGCTTTTTAAATGGCATACTAGCGGTATTAGCATGACTAGTGGTCATAAATGTTTTGGGGCCTTGCAGGCTATGATTGTACGCAATGCTAAGGACACGGCCCACACCAAGGCAGAGAGGAACATCCTGGAGGAAGTGAAGCATCCTTTCATCGTGGATCTCATCTACGCCTTCCAAACGGGGGGCAAGCTGTACCTCATCCTGGAGTACCTCAGTGGTCAGTAAATCAGGGGTCACACAGGCAGTTACATCAAACAACCTATTCACCCAAAGATAAACAACCATCCATTCTTTCCACACTCTTCCTGTTGCTGGGGAGTCCGACTGAATCTCTTTACACATTAGCAGTCCCAGTCATGCAGATGGTTTCTCTTATTCTGAGACCAAGGGATGGTTTCACAAAAAATATGATTCAAATCATCTGAATGTGTTGTTTCACACAGGACGTTGGCCTTTGCATGATTTACATGAACACTTAATGGGCCTCCTCTGCTCATTGCATCTAACCATAATGTATGTAATAGTGCCTACATCCTGTCCACTATCCCTTCCTGTCTGTGCTCCTCTAGAGTTACAGAGAAGAATGCACACTATGGTATGTGAATGTCAGTCAGTCAGAATTCAAAATTAAATGGGTGAAAGAGTTAAGTTGGTGTAGTCTCCCCACAACTATTTTGTGCAACACTACAATTATTTTTTGTTTTTTTATGTCTGTTTCAGTTTTAATTAATTTAGTTGTACTTTTCAGGTGGAGAGCTGTTTATGCAACTAGAAAGAGAAGGGATTTTTATGGAAGACACAGCCTGGTGAGTAGAGATGACAAATGGCAATGTAGTCATACCAGTTTTCTTACATCCACTGTACTAAGACATATATTTGGAATAACCTACACCAGTATGTTAGTTGGTGAAAGGGAAAATGCTATTTACAAAAGCAGTAAACTTAAGATTAGGTTACCAGGTGTTGGCTGTGTCTGGCACAGAAAATAATTTTGTAAAAATCAGTGTGTGTGTGTGTATACCAGTGGCGTGCCGTGGGCCTGGGGCCTGGGCCTTCAGTGAGGTCCTACACAGTCCCACCCGAATTAATCGACCTCTTATTACCATCATTATGATGCCATGGCTCTAGACACTATACATTTAGACAGAAACGCAGTATAACCAGGCGTTGCGTCACCTTGAAATTGACAAACATTGACATTTTTGGGTAAACAGTGTTTACCCAAAAACATGACACAATGAGTCTTTTCAATATTTCCCTATTTTTCTTCACCTTTTCATTGTGCAGCTCCGTTGCCCTGCGCGCTTGTTCGTTGAGCTGTAGATCCACTCGGGTGTCCCCAAAAGTTTTCAAAAGCACCATTGCTTGTAAGTGCCCAGCCGTACTTTGGTGTCTCGTTGCTGCCTTGGTTAGACAACTCAAGTTTGCAAAGCCAGTGTGGCTCCAAACACCAAATCGATCACTTGCAAATAATAGGCATTCCCAGCAGTACAGTTTGCAGTGCTTCTCGGAGCCTGTGAGCCATTGATAGCGCTCGTAGTTGGAACTTTGAAAGTGGCGAACGAACCCCTTTCCCGCCTGTGTCAGGCTTTGTAGCGTCGGCGTCGGGCGACCTCTCCTTACAATGTCTAACTTTTCTTGAAAAGTTCGTCTTGAGAATGGCGTTATAATTATATCCTCGACCAAATCGATATCTTCTCCTCCTTCTGCCATTGTGGGTTGAAAAATCAGCTTAGTAGTACGCGAATTAATTCGTTTATAAAATTCAGTTTCCTCGTTCTGAGGTTCTGCATAGACCTGCCCATAGGACCTGCCTCTCAATATTGGTAATCCAATCAAAAGACGTGCACGCACTACGCCTGCTAGCTGGCTCCTGTGTAACACTGGAGCCAGCCAGCAGGCGTACAATAGCCAACTCTAAAGCTGATTGGTTGACACTAAATTTTCATTTCCATTCACTTTAAGCTACAAGCGCCCGCACTTGATTCTGAAGGCCTGAGGGCAGATTTTAGACCCCTGGCAACACATGATGGCTGAATATGATTGGATAAAAGATCTAACATAAAGACCAGCCCTCCAAATCTCAACCTAGGGCTGGAAGCAGTGCAACCAAGAGGAAAGCTATGAAATGAAGAGTATAACTCTTACTCTGGGGAATAATTTAATACATATTTGTGGGAAAATATATTAAAAAAATTAAATACAATTTTTTATATTCTGATGATGTTTAGGCCAGCAGAGAAGGCCTTGCTGGCCCTGACGGCCCACCACTGGTGTATACATACAATGTAAATGTGGTTTCTTATCTACAGCTTTTACCTGGCAGAAATTTCCATGGCTCTGGGCCATCTGCACCAGAAAGGCATCATCTATAGAGACCTGAAGCCTGAAAACATCATGCTTAACAACCAAGGTAATGCTGGGCAAGGATGTCACAACAGATGTCCTGAGTTGCAATCATGTGCACTGCAAGTCAGACAATGTTTGATGCTACATTAGCTGTAAATGCATCCACATTTGTGCATGCATATGCACTTCATGTTAGACATTAGAGCTAGTCCCTGAGCAGACATAACCTGCCCAGGGACTACATAACCTGCCCAGGGACTGCGGTTGAAAATTTGCCGGCTGGCTAAAACCGTCACTTTTACTGAAACGTTGATTAATGTGCACTGTCCCTGTAAAAAATAAAATAAACTCAACAAGTGGTGAAAACTTGTTGGCTCACTATTTAAATGAAGATGGAGAACAAGCTATAGGATGAAACAAAGTTTTGGTACAGCTGACTAGCGCTAGCTAATGCTACTGTCGTGTCTTTGACTATGCCAGATTGATTGCTATGACATGCTATTCTATAAAATTATTTCTCCGTAATTAATATTACCTGATTGAACTAATCATGTAAATATTAATTAACTAGAGAGGGACACCACGAAATAATATTTATAGAGCTGTTATCTTTCGAATAAACTCTTAAAGATTTAGTAATATTTTACTAAATAGCCGTCACATTAATCGTCATTTTATTCAGTCTCATCTGAAAGTTGTAAGTCCTTGATTATCTGCAAGAATCCTGGCTAACAAGTTGAATCAGCAATACAAAATTGGGTTTAATTATTTATTTACTAAATACCTAACTAATCACACAGAATCACACATATACAATTAAATCATAACTTGATCACAAATTACGTCATACAGAAAACGTCCCTAGCGGGCGGAATAGATATGACAGCTTGTTACACAAAGGGAATGGGCTGAGTCTTAGTGAAAGAGCGGGAGATTGGAACATAGGCGAGCTGTGCTCTCGTAAATCAGTATCTGATGCATTCTAAATTACCGCCCATTTGAGAAAGAAAATGCAATACATATTTACTCTGAGCTGCGCTTCAGTAGGTTGGTGGTAGATGGAAGAACGTATCGCCAACCCGAGTCCTCTGTCCTTTGGAGAATGTCTCTGGTTGTCACGGGATACTTTGTAGTAACGTTGTGTGTGGAAGACGGGATACTCGGACTGTCCTTCCAAACCTGCGTTTGTAGCAGCTGTTGCCAACTCAACGGCTAGGAGATATCACTTCTGTAGTGAACACGAGTTCAAAGTTCATACCATTCACAATCAAAGTCCATGCTGATGTTGGCCTAGTTCTGTAGTTATTGTCTGAACCATCTTGACATCGGATCGTCATCCAAAATGTACCCGGAACAGGAAGTTACATTTTTGTCACTGGCTTTATATAGTGGAGGAAGAGAGGTGTGTCTGAAAAGTCTATTACCCAGGTCTCTTCACAGGGGCGGGCCCCTGGTTGAGCAGAAGCCAAATTTATGAAAACACAGATCTCTCATTTGGAAGGTAAAATTACATTTCACCTCTTCACAAACAATGTCATATTCAAACATTTGAATTAAACAACAATTCCATGTGAATCCGATACCTCTGACGTTTAGACTTTTCACAGTAGCGTTTATGTCATTCTATCATTGATGAGAATGTGTCAGAGGGCAACCGAACTGACATAATATACCTTAAGTACCACTGCATATGTACAGTTGGTTGGATTACCAGAATATAGTTCATTTCCCCCAACTTCTGATGTTACCCAGAATCTCTATGTTAACCCATGGGTTTCCTTATGTCACATCAGTTATAGTGGGGAGAGAGAAAAAGGGGGAAAGAGGTATTTATGACTGTCGTAAACCTACCCCCAACCCAACGTCATGACACTACCTACCGTAGCAAACAAATATAAATTGATAATTGGAGTCAAATATTGGTATAATATTGTCCAAAATGTAATTGATATGTAATTTTCCCCATATCACTATTACACAACATTATTGTTATTTTTTTTACTGCTGCTCTTTAATTACTTGTTACTTTTATCGCTCATTCTTATCTGTATTTTTTTTAACTGCACTGTCGGTTAGGGGCTCGTAAGTAAGCATTTCACTGTAAGGTCTACTACACCTGTTGTATTCGACGCATGTGACTAATAACATTTGATTTATTCCGCAGGAAATGTAATTTACAAAATGTTCTGCATGTCCACCTCAAAGTGAAATTGGCTGTAGTGTTTCTGTATTGTGTTTTTTTCCAGGCCATGTGAAACTGACTGACTTTGGGCTGTGTAAAGAGTCCATTCACGGCGGCACAGTCACCCATACTTTCTGTGGCACCATAGAGTACATGTAAGTCATACTTTGTAAAATACACACCACCTGTTGTTCATGTAAATCTGTTGAAAGCTGTGCTATTTTTATCTATTTACTGCCTCGGTTTATCATGAAAAGATGTGTAAAAAAAAAAACTTGTGGTGTCAGGGCTCCAGAGATCCTGATGAGAAGTGGACACAACAGAGCAGTGGACTGGTGGAGTCTTGGAGCGCTTATGTACGACATGCTGACTGGAGCGGTTAGTGCAAATCTTCTTTCATAGACTTCTGTTTATAATGACGTAGTAATACAACAACTTCTGTTACAATCAATCGGTGTTGACTAGGGGTGTTGCAGTGACTATTACTGCCACAATGGCGGTCCCGAGTCATGAAGGCAGTCAAATTCCACGTGATCGTTTAGTCACGGTAATTAGGCTTCTCCAAGCTCTGATGCTACTGATGGTCATTAGTAGCTTACCAAACTTGCTAACTGCCTGGTACTCAGCACTCTATTGTCCCTCTAATCACTCTGATTGCGTGAGGAAACAGAGTGATGGCCTCTATCAAAAAGAGGAGGATCACATCAGCTTTCTATAGACTAGTCCTACTATATTTATTTCTCAACTTTCCTAATATTAAGCACTTTTTATCTTTACCACAGGAGTATAGTCTACCTGGCTATTTAAGTGCATAGATGACATGTATTTTTTCCTGCTGCCTAAGTTTTGAGACCGGTGCATGATAATGGTCCATTCTAAATCAAAACAAATGTCACACATACTATTTAGAATATGTAAAGACAAGATGAAATCAGAATAGTCTGATGGGTGATAATATTAGCATGTCACTTGTGAATGATATATATTTTGTATTTTTTTGCAACTTTTTCTAATCATAGTCGCATACCTCATGTAGCCTACCCCAAAGGCCTATATGTTTTGATAAGGTGTGTATCACAACTGAAGTGGCCAAATAACTTCTTAAAATGAAGCACATTAATCAGCTTTACAAGGTGTTTAGAGCCTAACTGACATACATAAGCAGCACGTGAGTTTCAAGTTTGGGGAAGATAATTTTCACCATATAAATGGTCCTTTTTAATAAAAGCATTACATGTATAATCGCATTTGCGGTCAGTTTTTGATAATGTTGTTTTCCCGCTAATGGAACATTCGCGCTTATATCCTACTGTCATGTGCGCATTGCTGCGCTTATAATGTGAAGAAAATAGCCTTATAGATTATCAACATTTTAAGCTAAATGTTCTGTTAGTCAGTCACAATGTGAAAAAACGTTTTTTTTTTTATGCTAGTGGTTGTATAAATTTGGGATCTATCCCATCCCACAACTGTCCCAGACTATGTTTGGAATATTTCTTTCTTATGCAGAAGGTCAAGTTGACCAATAGCATAGGTACATTTTTGTACTATGGGGGATAGTAGATTGACATAGGCTAGTGCTTTTGCTGTTTGTTAGGCCTACTCATCTTGTTAGCTGACAAAGTAAATGTGGAAAGTTCTTCCATTGTCTTCAATATACATCTCTGAATTGGATAAGGACGCGTGCAGTTGCGTCCCTGGTGTCTGTCTTCCCTTGTAGCCTGTGAGAACGACCCAATCACGTGATGGAGAGCCATGTGAGTGAGAGGCGCTTCGGATTGCGCAGCACTAAGGTAGAAGGGAACAAGGCAGCACTCCGGGCCGCAAAAAGCATGGAATTTTTGGGGGTGCATTACAGCCACAAAGGGGATGCCGCCGTGAAATTCGAGTCATCAAGTGCTTGTCAAATTGTGAATGAGAGACTATTGGAGTGAACAACTAAAGTTACATTAATAACTCTAAATTAAGCAAATATGAGTACCTATTTATTTGTTAACTGCTCAACACAGAATAGCTGCATGTGCAAATCTTTTGGATAAAATATTTATATTTTATTCAGCTTTGTTCATACTATAAAATAATGCCACAGAATTCTAAGCAAATCTTGTTTACTGAATGAACTAGTGTAGCCCACAGCCACATCAGGACCTAACATCAAATCAAATTTTATTAGTCACATGCGCTGAAAACAACAGGTTTTACAGGTTTTACTGAAAACAACCTTACAGTGAAATGCTTACTTACGAGCCCCTAACCAACAATGCAGTAAAAAAAAAAATGAAATAAAAGTAACAAGTAATTAAAGAGCAGCAGTAAAATAACAATAGCGAGACTATATTCAGGGGTGTACGGTACAGAGTCAATGTGCAGGGGCACATCGGTTAGTTGAGGTAATATGTACAGTGGCTTGCAAAAGTATTCACCCCCGTTGGCATTTTTCCTATTTTGTTGCCTTACAACCTCGAATTAAAATTGTATCATTTGATTTACACAACATGCCTACCACTTTGAAGATGCAAAATCATTTTTTATTGTGAAACAAACAAGAAATAAGACAAAAAAACAGAACTTGAGCATGCATAACTATTCACCCCATAACTATTCACAAAGTCAATACTTTGTAGAGCCACCTTTGCAGCAATTCCAGCTGCAAGTCTCCTGGGGTATGTCTCTATAAGCTTGGCACATCTAGCCACTGGGATTTTTGCCCATTCTTGAAGGCAAAACGGCTCCAGCTCTGTCAATTTGGACGGGTTCTTTAACCTCTTGGGCACGTGAGACGGTAGCGTCCCACCTCTTCAACAGCCAGTGAAACTGCTGGGCGCCAAATTCAAATACAGAAATACTCATTATAAAAATTCAGAAAACAAAACATATTTTACATAGATTTAAAGATTAACTTCTTGTAAATCCAACCACGGTGTCAGATTAAAAAAAATGCTTTACGGCGAAAGCATACCTTACGATTATTTGAGAACATAGCCCACTAGACAAATCATTACAAACCGTAACCAGCCAGGTAGAACAGTTACACAATTTAGAAAGAGAGAGAAAATTAATCCTTTTGATGATCTTCATATGGTTGCACTCAGCAGACATTAATTTACTCAAATGTTCCTTTTGTTCGATAAAGTCTCTTTATACCCAAAAACCTCCGTTTTGTTCGCATTTTCTTCAGTAATCCACAGGCTCAAACGCAGTCAAAACATGAAGACAAAAAATCCAAATTACATCCGTAAATTTCATAGAAACATGTCAAACGATGTTTATATTCAATCCTCAGGTTGTTTTTAGCCTAAATAATCGATAATATTTCAACCGGACAATAACGTCGTCAATATAAAATGTAAACAAGAAAGGCACTCTCTCGGTTTTGCGCGTGAAAAAGCTCCGTGACACTTTAGGGTCCACTCATTCAGACTGCTCTTACTTCCTCATTTTTCAGGTTACAAGTCTGAAACAATTTCTAAAGACTGTTGACATCTAGTGGAAGGCATAGAAACTGCAATTTGAGTCCTAAGTCAATGGATACTGTAATGGCATTGAATAGAAAACTACTTCCTGAATAAATTTCTCAGGTTTTCACCTGCCAAATCAGTTATGTTATACTCAGACAGTATTTTAACAGTTTTGGAAACTTTAGAGTGTTTTCTATCCAAATCTACCAGTTATATGCATATCATATCTTCTGGGCCCGAGAAGCAGGCAGTTTAATTTGGGCATGCATTTCATCCAAAATTCAGAATGCTGCCCCCTACCCTAGAGAAGTTAAGTCATTCCACAGATTCTCAATTGGATTGAGGTCTGGGCTTTGACTAGGCCATTCCATGACATTTAAATGTTTCCCTTTAAACCACTCAAGTGTTGCTTTAGCAGTATGCTTAGGGTTAATGTCCTGCTGGAAGGTGAATCTCCGTCCCAGTCTCAAATCTCTGGAAGACTGAAACAGGTTTCCCTAAAGAATTTCCCTGTATTTAGCGCCATCCATCATTCCTTCAAATCTGACCAGTTTCCCAGTCCTTGCCGATGGAAAAACATCCCCACAGCATGATGCTGCCACCATAATGTTCTCGGGTGATGAGAGGTGTTGGGTTTGCACCAGACATAGCGTTTTCCTTGATGGCCAAAAAGCCAAAATTTTGTCTCATCTGACCAGAGTACCTACTTTCATATGTTTGGGGAGACTCCCACAAGCAAACTTGTTTGCTTATTTTTTTTCATTAAGCAATGGCTTTTTTTCTGGCTACACTTTTCCGTAAAGCCCAGCTCAGGGGAGTGTATGGCTTAAAGTGGTCCTATGGACAGATACTCCAATCTCCGCTGTGGAGCTTTGCAGCTCCTTCAGCTTTATCTTTGGTCTCTTTGTTGCCTCTCTGATTAATGCCCTCCTTGCCTGGTCTGTGAGTTTTGGTGGGGGGGTCCTCTCTTGCCAGGTTTGTTGTGGTGCCGTATTCTTTCCATTTTTTAGTAATGGATTTAATGGTGCTCCGTGGGATGTTCAAAGTTTCTGATATTTTTTTATAACCAAACCCTGATCTGAACTTTTCCACAACTTTGTCCCTGACTTGTTTGGAGAGCTCCTTGGTCTTCATGGTGCCACTTGCTTGGTGGTGCCCCTTGCTTAGTGGTGTTGAAGACTGGGGCCTTTCAGAATGGGTGTATATGTACTGAGATCATGTGATGGATCTTGTGACACTTAGATTGCACACAAGTGGACTTTATTTAACTAATTATGTGACTTCTGAAGGTAATTGGTTGCACCAGATCTTATTTAGGGGCTTCATAGCAAAGGGGGTGAATACATATGCACGCACCACTTTTGCTTTTAATTATTTAGTTATTTTCAATTCACTTCACCAATTTGGACTATTTTGTGTATGTCCATTACATAAAGTCCAAATAAAAATCTGTTTAAATGACAGGTTGTAATGCAACAAAATAGGAAAAACGTCAAGGGGGGTGAATACTTTTTCAAGGCGCTGTAGGTAGAGTTATTAAAGTGACTGTCTATAGATAACAGAGTTGCAGCGGCGTAAAAGGGGGGGGGGGGGGGGGGGTGCGCAATGTAAATCGTCTGGGTAGCCATTTGATTACATGTTCAGGAGTCTTATGTCTTGGGGGTAGAAGCTGTTTAGAAGCCTCTTGGACCTTTTCTACTGCCGTGCAGTAGAAGAGGGAACGGTCTATGACGAGGGTGGCTGGATTCTTTGACAATTTCTAGGGCCTTCCTCTGACACCGCCTGATATAGAGCTCCTGGATGGCAGGAAGCCAGTGATGTACTGGGCCCCAGTGATGTACTGGGCCGTACGCACTGCCCTCTGTCGTGCCTTGCGGTCGGAGGCCGAGGAGTTGCCATACCAGGCAGTGATGCAACCAGTCAGGATGCTCTCGATGGTGCAGCTGTAGAATCTTTTTGAGGATCTGAGGACCCATGCCAAATCTTTTGTCTCCTGGGGGGGAATAGGTTTTGTCGTGCCCTCTTCACGACTGTCTTGGTGTGCTTGGACCATGTTTGTTGGTAATGTGGACACCAAGGAACTTGAAGCTCTGAACCTGCTCCACTACAGCCCAGTCGATGAGAATGGGGGCGTGCTCGGTCCTCCTTTTCCTGTATTCCACAATCATCTCCTTTGTCTTGATCACGTTGAGGGAGAGGTTGTTGTCCTGGCAGCACGCGGCCAGGTCTCTGACCACCTCCCTATAGGCTGTCTCGTCGTTGTGGGTGATCAGGCCTACCTCTGTGTCATCGACTTAATGATGAGGTTGGAGCCATGCCTGGCCGTGCAGTCATGAGTGAACAGGGAGTACAGGAGGGGACTGAGCACGCACCCCTGAGGGGCCCCTGTGTTGAGGATCAGCATTGCGGATGTGTTGTTACCTACCCTTACCACCTGGGGGTGGCCCATCAGGAAGTCTAGGATCCAGTTGCAGAGGGAGGTGTTTTGTCCCAGGGTCCTTAGCTTATTGATGAGCTTTGAGGGCACTATTGTGTTGAACGCTGAGCTGTAGTCAACGAATAGCATTCTCACATAGGTGTTCCTTTTGTCCAGGTGGGAAGTGCATTAGAGATTGCATCATCTGTGGATCTGTTGGGGCAGTATCCAAATTGGAGTGGGTCTAGGGTTTCTGGGATGATGGTGTTGTGAGACATGACCAGCCTTTCAAAGCTCTTCATGGCTACAGACGTGAGTGCTACGGGTCGGTTATCATTTAGGCAGGTTACTTTAGTGTCCTTGGGCATAGGGACTATAGTGGTCTGCTTAAAATATGTTGGTATTACAGACTGGGACAGGGGGAAGTTGAAAATGTCAGTGAAGACACTTGCCAGTTGGTCAGCACATGCTCAAAGTACACGTCCTGGTAATCCGTCTGGCCATGCGGCCTTGTGAATGTTGACCTGTTTAAAGGTCTTACTCACATGGGCTGCGGAGAGCGTGATCAGTTTTTCTGAACGGCTGGTGCTCTCATGCATGTTTCAGTGTTATTTACCTCGAAGCAAGCAAAGAAGTAGTTCAGCTCGTCTGGTAGGCTCGTGTCACTAGGAAGCTCTCGGCTGTGCTTCCCTTTGTAGTCTAATGGTTGGCAAGCCCTGCCACATCCGACGAGCGTCAGAGCCGGCGTAATACAATTCGATCTTAGTCCTGTATTGACGCTTGAGGGCATAGAAGGATTTTTTTCTAAGCTTCTGAGTTAGAGTCCCGCTCCTTGAAAGCGGGCCTGTTCCCGGGAAAGCAATCTGTCATTCACATCGGAATTGTTAAAGGAAAAAAGCATTGTGCCAGTCCGTGGTGAGTAATCACAGTTCTGATGTCCAGAAGTTTTTTTCGGTCATAAGAGACGGTAGCAGCAACATTGTGTACAAATAAGTTAAACAACGCAAAGAAACTATCAAAAAAACACAATTGGTTAGGAATACGTAAAATGTCAGCCTTGTCCATACGTTGACAAGATGGCGCCGGAGAACAACTCAAGAGTATGTTATTCTTTTCTGAAATAGACATTTTCTTCATGTCATGCTTCTTTAGAGTTGTTTAAAATATATGGGTTTTTTTTGTGAAGGTATTACATGGATTTATTAGACTTTAAAATGTAGATGTTCCAACGGTCTGCAACAGTGGCTTGTGTGGAAGCCAGGAGATGCTAAATGTGTTAATGTTAATTAATGGTCAATTACTGTGATACCAACAGTTATTTGCTTGTCAATCACCGGCTGATGAAATTTCATGACTGCCACAGCCCTAGTGTTGACCCAAGGTTATTTTATTTTTCAAATGTAGCCACCCTTCACTGGTGAAAACAGGAAGAAGACCATTGACAAAATCTTAAAATGCAAGCTGAACCTCCCACCCTACCTCACACAAGAAGCCAGAGATCTCCTGAAAAGGGTGACTATTTGTTTAACATATTTGACCTTTTTATTTTCATTTTGGTTATCGCATATGTATTAATACTTGTTCTTGTTTTTCAGCTTCTGAAGAGAAATGCCTCGTCAAGACTTGGAGCAGGGGCTGGAGATGCTACAGAGGTGCAGGTGAGAACAAGAGAAGGAGTGGAACATTTTTGGATGGAGTGACTTGATGCTGACAAGACAAATGTAACCTCAACCTTGAGTTCGAGATTCTACCCCATTCTGGCAAGCAACACTTTGTCTCAAGCCTCTGATCACAATACAACAAAAAAGATGACCCTAAATAGAAGTGTTCAAAAGTGAGAGGGGACAGGGAAGTATTGAAATTAAAATGCTATTATTATAATATTTTCCTTGCTAATCTTCCCTTAGTCTCATGCCTTCTTCCGACACATTAACTGGGAAGAGCTCCTGGCCAGGAAAGTGGAGGCTCCATTCAAGCCTTTCCTGGTAAGCAGAAGAAGAGCTTCCGTTTGTTTTAGACAACCTTTCCAGCTCTCAAAGGCATTAGACTCTGTAACATACCTGATCTCTTGTATCCATAGCAATCTGCTGAAGATGTGAGCCAGTTTGACTCCAAGTTCACCAGCCAGACACCAGTAGACAGCCCAGACGACTCTACGCTTAGTGAAAGCGCCAACCAAGCCTTTCTGGTAAGACTGCTACATATCTTGTTAGAGATTACATGTTTTTATTTTTTACAGCTTTTTATTTTGTAACATACACATTACACTTTTTTTTTTACATAGCAAGAATAAAGTAATTTGATATACATTACATCTAGACAGTACTTATACATCATGTTTTCAGTCATAACTATTATAGAACATGAGCTTTTAAACCCACCCCTCGGCTACTCTCAGTCCATCCCACCTGTCTCCGTAAACCGCCCTCTTATGATTTCCATATGCCATATATTTTTCAGCTGTGCTGTTTAACATAAATTCGGAACCTGTCTAAATCGCGTAGTACATGTGTTTGTGTTAATTTTGCTCATAAGACAAAAGCATGATATGCCAGAATTCACCTTAATTTCTCCTTATACCTTGGTAGGCAGTACTGGTGACAGTAACCCCTCTGTTATTGCTCCTGCAGGGCTTTACGTATGTTGCTCCATCAGTACTGGAAAATGTAAAGGAAAAGTTCTCATTCGAGCCAAAAATCCGCTCACCCCGACGGTTTTTGGGGAGCCCAAGAACACCAGTCAGGTATTCTGTCATTTCAGCCTCTTCAGCTGTTCCTAAATATCTTGTACAACATTGAGTATGCCATATCACCACATAGTCAGGGTATGTCCCCTATTCCTTTTCAGCCCTCTCAAGTTCTCTGCCGGTGACGTGTGGCCCCGGGGCCCATTGATGCCCGGCGGATCCTCTCTATGTCTCCAGTCGCCACAGGAGCAGGTCATGTATGTGTCAACCCCAGAACAGATGGATGTGCAGTCCAGCTCTGAGGCCTCAGCCCCCCTACCCATCCGCCAGCCTACGGGGGCCAACCTGTCCCAGTTCAAACAACAGGCCTACCCCGTCATGGCCAAGAGGCCCGAGCATTTACGCATGAACCTATGACCAGCAGCTCATCTTAGAGGACTTTTTTTCTTTGTTGATAATTACTCTTTATTTTTTAAGATAAGGACACTAGAGACAATGAAAATCTAAATTTCACTTCTACACACACAATCACTACCTGAAGTCTCCCCAAGGCTGTAACCTCCAGTGTGCTGCAGCTGAGCTCGGCAGACGAGGCCACTCCCTCAGGTCCCCTTGACCTCTGCAGCCTGACCCCTAACAGGACTGGACCAGCGGGACGGGGCATCACTATGGATATTTAACTTTTTTTATTACTCCATCCTACCACAAAAAAAAGGAATGAGATAAAACGTATCAAATGTGACCCATCACAATTCACACTAACGTGCAGTATATAAAACATCCAAAGTCCTTCATGTTAGATGATTGACTGCTGATGAGGAATGAATTGCTTCCACTGAACACTTGGGAGATTTGACAGTATTTCTTGAAGGTTGCTTCCTGGCTCAGGATGAAATCATACAAATTATTGTTATTTGAAAACAAATGATTGGGAGGGGTATCAATAAGCTGAGGTTCTGAACATAGCTTTATGTCTTAAGTATTTTACAAAACGGATGCATCTACTGTGCTATATCAATGATGGATCAATTCATGAGGGCCTCAATAAAAATACATGTTTACTTTTTACATTTTGAATTACTAGCTGAATGTGGACTTTTGGTTATTACATTTGTATTATTGTACTGATAGAGAAGAGAATGTTGTTGGGTAAGAACTAAATGAGTACATGCACATTCTCTAATATTAAACAATATGCACCACACTAAAATGAATAGCTCTGTCATAGTGTATTTTTAATTGTTGGGAAGGTACCATTTGCTTAGTGGGACTAGAATTACTGTGACAAAGTCCAAGGACTATGACCTACACTACCGGTCAAAAGTTTTAGGACCTACTCATTCAAGGGTTATTCTTTATTTTTACTATTTTCTACTTTGTAGAATAATAGTGAAGACATAAACTATGAAATAACACATGGAATCATGTAGTAACCAAGAAAGTGTTAAACAAATCTAACTATTTTAGATTCTTCAAAGTAGCCACCCTTTACCTTGATAGCTTTGCACACTCTTGGCATTCTGTTAACCAGCTTTA
Source organism: Salvelinus alpinus (assembly GCF_045679555.1). Taxonomy (NCBI): domain Eukaryota; kingdom Metazoa; phylum Chordata; class Actinopteri; order Salmoniformes; family Salmonidae; genus Salvelinus; species Salvelinus alpinus. The sequence goes on from NC_092107.1 coordinate 333,397, forward strand.
CCTGGAATGCTTTTCCAACTGTCTTGAAGGAATTCCCACATGCTGAGCACTTGTTGGCTGCTTTTCCTTCACTCTGCGGTCCGACACATCCCAAACCATCTAAATTTGGTTGAGGTCGGGTGATTGTGGAGGCCAGGTCATCTGATGAAGCACTCCATCACTCTCCTTGGTAAAATAGCCCTTACACAGCCTGGAGGTGTGTTGGGTCATTGTCCTGTTGAAAAACAAATGATCGTCCCACTAAGCCCGAACCAGATGGGATGGCGTAATCGCTGCAGAATGCTCTGGTAGCCATGCTGGTTAAGTGTGCCTTGAATTCTAAAGAAATCATTGACAGTGTCACCAACAAAGCTCCCCCACACTATAACACCACCTCCTCCATGCTTTACGGTGGGAAATACACATGCAGAGGTCATCTGTTCACCCACACCTTGTCTCACAAAGACATGGCGGCTGGAACCAAAAATCTCAAGTTTGGACTCCAGACCAAAGGACAAATTTCCACCAGTTTAATGTCCATTGCTCGTGTTTCTTGGCCCAAGTAAGTCTCTTCTTGTTATTGGTGTCCTTTAGTAGTGGTTTCTTTGCAGCAATTTGACCATGAAGGCCTGATTCACACAGTCTTCTCTGAACAGTTGATGTTGAGATGTCTGGTACTTGAACTCTGAAGCATTTATTTAGGCTGCAATTTCTGAGGCTGGTAACTCTAATTAACTTATCCTCTGGAGCAGAGGTAACTCTGGGTCTTCCATTCCTGTGGCGGTCCACATGAGAGCCAGTTTCATCATAGCGCTTGATGGTTTTTGAGACTGCACTTAAAGAAACTTTCAGTTCTTGTAATGCTCCATATTGACTGACCTTCATGTCTTAAAGTAATGATGGACTGTCATTTCTCTTTGCTTATTTGAGCTGTTCTTGCCATAATATGGACTTGGTCTTTTACCAAATAGGGCTATCTTCAGTATACCCTTTTTTTTTTTACTTGAATGAGTAGGTGTTCTAAAACTTTAGACCGGTAGTGTAGACTTTAAAAAGTGTTAAACCTCATCTGGTTTGTATACTGCCTAGATTAAATTTTGCTGCGTGGCCAACCTTGGCATAAAGTAAATATGGCCAGTTCAAGTAACTCAGCATTCCAGCATGTTGTACCAGCTCTCCTTGAATAATATTTGCCAGTGTCAACAACCTCATGTATGAATTATTTGACGTCCTCTTCGCTGTGGAAGAGGATGTCTTCTATGCTACTATCCCCTCTAAACCAGCAGTAGCCAGTCTGAGTCAGACGGGGTGGCTACTGCCAATTTCCGTAAAAATAAATGTATCTTACTGGTGCTACTGCCACATGGTGATAAGTGGTACTGCATGACACGGTGCACTTGTTTGGATTTTGCCAGATAAAAACAGTGATAGACACTTTTTATTTGAGACTCATAATGAACCATATATTTTGTGAAATGAATCAATTTTATCTTTTGCTTTTTCTAACGTATTGAAGATTTTATGAGATTTTATTAGATGAAAAGTGGATGTATTGATGTTCTGGTTGGAATTTCAATTCCCATGCCGACTAGGTGAAAAACTATTGTCTGTGCACTTGAGCAACCCTAATTGCAGCGGTAAGTCGCTCTGGATAAGAGCAGTAGTGGAAAAAGTACCCAATTGTCATACTTGAGTAAAAATATAGATACCCTAATAGAAAGTTACTCAAGTAAAAGTGAAAGTCACCCAGTAAAATAGTACTTTAAAATAGTATTTATTTGGTTTTAAATACACTTAAGTATCAAAAGTAAATGTAATTGCTCAAATATACTTAGGTATCAAAAGTAAATGTAATTTCTCAAATATACTTAAGTGTCAAAAGTAGAAGTAAAAGTATAAATCATTTCAAATTCCTCAAATTAAGCAAAGCAGACAGTACCATTTTCTTGTTTAGAAAATGTACGGATAGACAGGGTCACACTCCAACACTCAGACATTATTTACAAAAGATGCATTTGTGTTTAGTGAGTCCGCCAGACCATAGGCAGTAGCGATGACCACGTGTTCTCTTGATAAGTGTGTCAATTTCACAATTTCCCTGTCCTGCTAAGCATTCAAAATGTAATGAGTACTTTGGGTTGTCAGGGAAAATGTACGGAGTAAAAAGTACAATATTCTTTTTAGGAATGTAGTGAAGTAAAAGTAAAAGTTGTCAAAATATAAATAGTAAAGTACAGATACCCAAAAAAACTACTTAAGTAGCACTTTAAAGTATTTTGACTTAAGTACTTTACACCACTGGATAAGAGCATCTGATAAATGTCTTAAATTTTAAGGGATAGTTCATCTAAACTACAAAATGGCACATTGGTGTTCTTACCCTGTAAGCAGTCTATGGACAAGATATGACAGCAATTCATTTTTTTTTGTTTAGTTTCCCTGGCACTGATTCCATGATAACGTTTTAGCATTTGTGGCATAAATCCCATTCAAGTCATAGGAACGATTTTAGTGTTTTTCACGCATCAAGCCAAAATTCTGTCAGAGCTCCCCCATGCAGTTATGTGTATGTTTGAGGTATGATTCCCCTTCATTAACCTCTATTTACCTTTTGAATCTACCTTATGTCATGTTACCTTCTGAAAAATAACATGAGAAACCTTTCACAAATTCAAACATTTAGTACATATGTGCCCAGTTTTGGTGACATGTTGGGCTTTTTTGCAGGAGACCTACAGTGGGGAGAACAAGTATTTGATACACTGACAATTTTGCAGGTTTTCCTACTTACAAAGCATGTAGAGGTCTGTAATTTTTATCACAGGTACACTTCAACTGTGAGAGAAGGAATCTAAAACAAAAATCCAGAAAATCACATTGTATGATTTTTAATTAATTAATTTGCATTTTATTGCATGACATAAGTATTTGATACATCAGAAAAGCAGAACTGAATATTTGGTACAGAAACCTTAGTTTGCAATTACAGAGATCATACGTTTCCTGTAGTTCTTGACCAGGTTTGCACACACTGCAGCAGGGATTTTGGCCCACTCCTCCATACAGACCTTCTCCAGATCCTTCAGGTTTCGGGGCTGTCGCTGGGCAATACGGACTTTCAGCTCCCTCCAAAGATTTTCTATTGGGTTCAGGTCTGGAGACTGGCTAGGCCACTCCAGGACCTTGAGATGCTTCTTACGGAGCCACTCCTTTGTTGCCCTGGCTGTGTGTTTCGGGTCGTTGTCATGCTGGAAGACCCAGCCACGACCCATCTTCAATGCTCTTACTGAGGGAAGGAGGTTGTTGGTCAAGATCTCGCGATACATGGCCCCATCCATCCTCCCTTCAATACGGTGCAGTCGTCCTGTCCCCTTTGCAGAAAAGCATCCCCAAAGAATGATGTTTCCACCTCCATACTTCACGGTTGGGATGGTGTTCTTGGGGTTGTACTCATCCTTCTATTCCTCCAAACACGGCGAGTGGAGTTTAGAGCAAAAAGCTCTATTTTTGTCTCATCAGACCACATGACCTTCTCCCATTCCTCCTCTGGATCATCCAGATGGTCATTGGCAAACTTCAGATGGGCCTGGACATGCGCTGGCTTGAGCAGGGGGACCTTGCGTGCGCTGCAGGATTTTAATCCATGACGGCGTAGTGTGTTACTAATGGTTTTCTTTGAGACTGTGGTCCCAGCTCTCTTCAGGTCATTGACCAGGTCCTGCCGTGTAGTTCTGGGCTGATCCCTCACATTCCTCATGATCATTGATGCCCCACGAGGTGAGATCTTGCATGGAGCCCCAGACCGAGGGTGATTGACCGTCATCTTGAACTTCTTCCATTTTCTAATAATTGTGCCAACAGTTGTTGCCTTCTCACCAAGCTGCTTGGCTATTGTCCTGTAGCCCATCCCAGCCTTGTACAGGTCTACAATTTATCCCTGATGTCCTTACACAGCTCTCTGGTCTTGGCCATTGTGGAGAGGTTGGAGTCTGTTTGATTGAGTGTGTGGACAGGTGTCTTTTATACAGGTAACGAGTTCAAACAGGTGCAGTTAATACAGGTAATGAGTGGAGAACAGGAGGGCTTCTTAAAGAAAAACTAACAGGTCTGTGAGAGCCGGAATTCTTACTGGTTGGTAGGTGATCAAATACTTATGTCATGCAATAAAATGCAAATTAATTACTTAAAAATCATACAATGTGATTTTATGGATTTTTGTTTTAGATTCCGTCTCTCACAGTTGAAGTGTACCTATGATAAAAATGACAGACCTCTACATGCTTTGTAAGTAGGAAAACCTGCAAAATCGGCAGTGTATCAAATACTTGTTCTCCCCACTGTATGTGTCTTGAGGGTTACCTGCGATGTTCAGGTGCAGCCTCAGGACTGCCTTGGGCCAGGATGAGAGGTTATGTTTTTACTATTTCCATTAAGCACAGAGCATTAGTGTTTCCCTGATGGACAGACAAACTCAAGGTCAGCATTCTCATCGCATTCTCCCAGGTATTCCTTATCTCACCTTCCCATATATTTCCCATATATTCTTGTAGGCAACAGCACCCATATCTAGGATGCACACAAAATGTATATAGAAATAGCCACTGTATGTTATTGATAGTAGTAGGTGTTATTTATAAAAACAGATTTATATTGTATCTATATATCTATCCCTTCTAGGTATACAGTACAAGGGTATACCTAGAAATGTTTCATATAATATATATATATTTTTTAATTGCCAGGGAAAACTCCAAAAGGCTTGCTATAATGGCAGCTAATAATACAATGCAGTTGTTATAGATTATAGCTGACTGGAGCCTGAAAGCGTGTTGATCATTATAGGCTGAGATTTGCCTGATACAAAGGTTTGATCTCACTGGTTTGATCAGTAAACTCAGCTACGAGCCATCAGTTATAGTTTGACCCCCCCCCCCTCTTTTCCCGTTACCACACATTGGCCAATGGGAGTTGGGAGGCAGAGTTGTCCTCCTGGCCGCCATTAAAGAATTCAATCCATGAATTCAAATGGAAACCTGCAGGACCCGAGAATCAGTGAACGCAAATGCTTAACCATACTGGACATTTACATCATGATTTCAGTATTTGAGTGAAAGTTTTTATAGTTTTATCGGATTCCGGCGACTATGGGGAATAGAAGGGTGGTGTTAGCTAACTGTTTTATTTAGTCTGACTTGGCTATGTTAGCTAGCGAAACTCAAGAGGGGAGAGTTTCTTTGCTCTGAAATTGTTTAAGATTACTAGTAGATTACTTTATGGTGAGGTTGTGGTATGGTTCGTGTATATATTTTATTAAACGTATTGTGTAGTAAAGTAAGAAAACGGACTCGAAGTGGGGTTGATGAATTTGTTAGCGTAGAAAGCTAACTAGTTGTGTTAGCTGGCTATCAAGACAGCGATATTGTTTAGCTAGCGTAGTGGCTAGCCATCATCAACCGGTTGTATAAATAACTAGCCAGTTAGCATCTTAGTTTTATGGGGTATTTGACGAAATACTCTATCCAGATTAAATAGTTTAAAACTTAGCTGAATATTGCTCTTCTCTGTAACTGAGACGATGGATTGTTCAACCACTCTGTGAGGATGAGTTCATGTTTTGTACCAAACGGGGCCAGTTTGGAGGACTGCCACTCCAACCTATTTTGCCTGGTAAGTGATTAAACTCGCTATTAGCATGCTAACGTTAGCTAGCTCAAACTGAGGCCAGAAAGCCATTTTGGCTAGCCAGTCAGCAAGCTAAACCGCTTGACTACAGCTGACTGTGGAGGCGTCAAGGCCTGTTCTAGATTGCTGGCTAATGCAATTTTGCAAGTGCGCTAACGTTAGCTAGCTAACATTAATATTGGTTGACATGTTAGTTTATAGCAATTGAAGTTCACCAGATTCAACTACAAAAATACTTAGTTACCTATATCATGTCGCTCACTAGCTAGCTAATTTAGCTAATGTTGGCTAACTGGCTTGCTAGGTTCAGTTTGTTTTGTGATGTCTGTCATTGTGAGATGTGTTTATTATTCTTCACATCAGCACCATTAGCAACGTATTTTGACTGCAATTGCATATATCCAACTAGTTAGCAACTAGTCATGGTGTTCCTTGTTTGTTTACAACTTGATGCTTGGCTAGGTAGCTAGCTAGTTATGGATAACTTTTTAGGCCAACAATATCATGAGTCAGCCTATGATTATGTCTACAGTATTGTTTTCTTCAGTGAGCATTCCTATTGCCAATGCTGTCAACTACAACTCAAGAATCTACTGAGTTTCACACTTCCTCATTGTAGTATTATGTGGTACTCCCCTATGGATAGAACTTTAAGCAGGGTACCCAGATAAGTGTACATAATATGAACTATAGGCTACTAGTTATTTTATTTTCTATTTTTTTTATTTTTTTTTCACCTTTATTTAACCAGGTAGGACAGTTGAGAACAAGTTCTCATTTACAACTGCAGCCTGGCCAAGATAAAGCAACGCATTGTGACAAAAACAACAAATAGTTTTAGTGATTCTGAAACTGTATATTTTATTGAAACTAGGATATAAGAAATATCTTGTCATATTTTGAATTGGTACTATATAATTTTTCTGGCAAATGTGTTGCATAGCATTCAAAGGTATTCCAGGTAATATCCATTGGCACTAAATACTTTGATAGAAAGGGATTTCCCACCCTTTGAACCCTGAAGACTAATGAGTTGGAAGGTTAGGTTGCACAGAAGGAACAGGTGCATTCCTTTACATTTTGTATTTGGAGGTGCTTCACATTGATTGGATAGTGCAGCTGTTAAAGTTGTCAGGCTACTACTGCACTGCTTTGCATTCAGCGGGCTTGAAGCCTCTCTCTGGGCCAATCCCAAATGGACCCTATGCACTTTTGGAGATCTGAAAGGATTTGGTTGGTATAAGCAATATGGTGAAACTTCCACCTAGCCTATCAGATGGCAAGGTGGAGCTAGTACCATATTCTTTGCACCTGTCAAATCCTCTCAAATCTCTACAAGTGCACATGGTGTAGTGTTCATTTTTTGGATTGGGCCTCTGTCTCAGCTCTCTTTTCTCACCCTGTCCCCCAGGCTGACCTGACTGGGATAAAATGGCGACGTTTTGTGTGGCAGGGGCCCACTTCCTCGCCCATCCTGTTCCCCGTGACGGAGGAGGACCCCATCCTGTGCAGCTTCAGTCGGTGCCTGGCGGCCGATGTGCTAAGCGTGTGGCGAAGGCACCACACCCCGGGTCGCCGCGAGCTCTGGCTCTTCTGGTGGGGGGATGACCCCAGCTTCGCCGAGCTCATCCACCACGAGCTGTCAAGTAAGGGCTAGCCTCTGCCACAGGAATGGTTGCTTGTTGCTCACATGGCATTGGAGTTAGGATGAACTCTCAGTTGACACTTGGGAGAGGGGCTGCAAGTGTCATGCAAATGGGGAGAGACACTGCTCAGTTGAGGACCCACAGTAGTCCACAGGCTGACACACTTCAATGACTGCCTGCATCTTTCATTAACAAAAGATGCAAGTAGTTTACATGTTGGGCCTACAGTTTTGAGTTCTGCCTGTTGTTGGGAGTGGGTTTGCACATCACGATACCAATCATATGAACGCATAAATTATATCTCCCATCAGCTTTTTCATTGGGGTCGCAGCTCCTTTTAAAGTAGTTAGCTTTACCCTGTAGGGAGCTACGGGGCTGCCTGGTGGCTAGATCTTATAGGCCTTGCCACTGACAAAGCAAAAAAATATATATCTTCATGATGTGGGTGGTGACACTTTGGGTTTTGAATGTCAAATATCTTGAAGGCGAGACCGCTTGACTTGTTTTTGAGTGGAGTTCCCTTTAACATATTATTTACATGGTTGCATAATGTGTTGAGTTTTATTGTAAACATTGGCAGATGGTCAAAAATTCCCATCCTATCTTTATCTGAAGTGTTTGAACCCATGGCAAAAAGTGACACCACCAATTCTTGAGTTCTTGTTTACAGTTGTGATGTTGATGGAACATTCAGCAGGAATCTGACTGTCTTTTCTCTCTTCCTGGCTCAGGTGAGGAGGACGGCGAGTGGGAGAGTGGCTTGTCCTATGAGTGCCGCACACTCCTGTTCAAAGCTGTCCATAACCTGTTGGAGCGTTGCCTCATGAACCGCAGCTTTGTCCGTATTGGCAAGTGGTTTGTCAAGCCCTACGAGAAGGATGAGAAGCCCATCAATAAGAGGTAAGAGTCCCCTTAATAACCCTCTTCTGTAACTAGTGCATTGATGTCTTCATCAGTATTGCAGAGTGCTCTGTTGACTGTTTCTAGTAAATGTATACAGCAGGTCAACTAGTCATCCTGATCAGTGTACTTCCTTATTGATTTTAGAAATGCATTGCACTGGATTAAAATGTCTGCCAAGAGAAGTAAATTGGTTGGATACAAATGTAGGCCTACAGTAAATTGAGTGGATGCCAATCAAAGTTGTTAATGACATGCATTGGTGTCTAGTGTGAAATTCAGCCGTTTCTTAGTGTGATAGTTTTCCTCTTGATGTTTGGGCATATGCTTTCTAACACAGGCCATAGAAATGTAGACACTTTGTTATTTACTCCCTATCTGACACTTTTGTCCCATATGATTTATTCTTGAAACAAACCCTGAGGTAAATTGTATAGATGGATTCATTGAAATCCACCTAGGACACTTTGCTCTTCAAAGGTAGCATATGTTTAGTTCATGTCCGCTTCGGTATTCTTTTCTGTTAATAGCCCGGCTGGATTACTTGGATGTCTAGAGTTTCCTGTTCCTGTTGTCCGTAGAGTATTTGTCAGTACAGGTGAATGTATACTTGTTCACGTGAGTCAGCCTGCACAGATTATCTGACTGATTTCCAAAATAACTACTATACTGCCATTAAATTAATTTGGAAAGATTAGGGAATCTATGCCTGTCTCAGGCTGAACAAGCAGCAGATTGTTTTGTTCTGCTGCTGAGAGTAGACATGCATACTGTATTAATTCTTGCCCTGTTATGCGTGAGCATGCTTCAGTTCGGCTAGGCCAACCTAACAGGTGTGCTCGCACACTCCCTTAAAGACCTTCGCTTGAAAATCTAGGGGGGAAAAACGTCAATGCTACTGTTTGTCCATTTTGAGACGACGTAGCCAGTATACACTTATTCAAAATTGTCAGAATTAATCTAAGAACTCAATAAATCCGTCATTAATTTTGACGATTTTGCAGAGATAATTTTGGTCACCTAATTTTACATCAAAGATGTTTGGTGCAGTATTTGTCAATGTAAAAATGTGCATAAAAATGAGTAGTCTCTCCTTGAATGGCAACATAAATTATTGAAGAATCACTACTCTTGACTAATCACAGATGAAGGGGCATAGACTTCGGCTACTGACTTAGGCTTGCCTCGAGAGAAAAAATGTGTGCCCGAATGGTTCTTTAAGGGGAATGACATCACAGTTTTGGCTTCCCCCTGCACTTGAATGGAGCCTGGGGGAATCCTGGAGTGTCTTGAGGAGCTAATTTGAGCCCTGTCTGTTTTGCCTGTCCAAGTAATTCAAGCATTTCCGTTTTGCTCTGTTAATTTCAGAGCCCCCACCCCACACACACGGTAGAATGAGATAGAATTGAGGTGATTGCAATGCATGTTCACTGGGGGGTTAAGGTGTCACGATGTGTTTACGGGTGTGAAGTGTTTGACAATTGGCCCCTTGGCCTCCAATGTTCTGGATGAAGACATCTACAAGTGGGTGTTGAAGCAGTGCCTGCTTGGACTTGGTGAAAATGAGAGTGGGTGGGGGTGTGAGTGAGATCCAGCGGTCTCACTGTCGCCTGTACTCTCTGTCTGGTAAACAGGGCTGTCTTTGGAACATGCTGAGTCTGCACTGTGGTTTTACACTAACCATGTCAACAGGAACTGTTTTGGTATGTTTAGCCGCTTGGCTGTGCAGCACTCGTGAGGAAATAAAGCCTTGTTGTTTAACATTTAAATTCCATAATAGTCTATTTTTAACTAGGCCTATTTTAAGGAATGTTGGTGTTTTGGAGGATCACTTTTAACTGAAACTAAAATAATCTTCTGTCTTGTCCATGCTGGTTGAAGGCCAGGGCTCAGGCCTCACTGATAATTTTCCTCACAGTAAGCAGGCATTGGCACCTGGAGGTAGATTTTAATGACATAGAAGTGCACAACAAATATGTGAGGAATGTTGTTGCCACTCTGGCCCTCACTCCCTTCCCTGCTCTCCTTTTCTCTCAACCCTCACACCCATCCTCTGACCCATTCATGGACAATGAGCTTTTTCTGTGGTGCAGACATGGTCCTGTCGCTCTAGGAACAGACCAATAGCCTGTCATCTAGTCTTCAGTTTATATGTGACTTGTGTATTTCTGGTATGTTGAGACTATTATCCTTTCAGCAAAGTAATGTAGCTGCTATCTATGTGACACAGACTGTAAAAGTTTTGATTGTAAAGATTTGTTTGAAAATGGTAACCCTGTCAGGTGCCTTCTCGTGCCAACATTCCCATCTTTGATTCAACCTTATAGCAAATCAAGGTTTGTTTAATGACTTGACTGGAAAGATTTCTACCGTTGTAATCCTTGACGTGCTGCCTATGTCCAAAGTAGATTAACTACATTTTTAGATGAAAACCGCTTTGTGTATACTTAAGCAACTAAAAACAGAGAGAAGGTATGTAGAAAGATAATAGACCTACAGTGCCTTCGGAAAGTATTCAGACTCCTTGACTTGTTCAACATTTTGTTTGGTTACAGCCTTATTCTAAAATTGATTACATAAAAGCAATTCCTCTTCAATCTACACACTACCCCATAATGACAAATTAAAAACAGGTTTTTAGACATTTTCGCTAATTTAATAACAATAATAAACATTTACAAAAGTATTCAGACCCTTTACTCAGTACTTTGTTGAAGCACCGTTGGCAGCGATTACAGCCTAGAATCTTCTTGGGTATGACACTACAAGCTTGGCACACCTGTATTTGGGGAGTTTCTTCCATTCTTCTCTGCAGATCCTCTCAAGCTCTGTCTGGTTGGATGGGGAGCGTTGCTGCACAGCTATTTTCAGGTCTCTCCAGAGATGTTCGATCGGGTTCAAGTCCAGGCTCTGGCAGGCCCACTCAAGGACATTGAGACTTGTCCCGAAGCCACTCCTGCGTTGTCTTGGCTATGTGCTCAGGGTTGTTGTCCTGTTGGAAGGTGAACCTTCACCATAGTCTGAGGTCCTGAGCGCTCTGGAGCAGGTTTACATTGAGGATCTCTCTGAACTTGGATCCGTTCATCTTTCACTCGATCCTGACTAGTATTCCAGTCCCTGCCGCTGAAAAACATTCCCACAGCATGATGCTGCCGCCATGCTTCACCATAGGGATGGTGCCAGTTTTCCTCCAGACGTGACGCTTGGCATTCAGGCCAAGGAGTTCAATCTTGGTTCTCATGGTCTGAGAGTCTTTAGGTGCCTTGTGGCAAACTCCAAGTGGGCTGTCATGTGCCTTTTACTGAGGAGTGGCTTCCGCCTGGTCACTTTACCATAAAGGCCGGATTGGTGGGGTGCTGCAGAGATGTTTGTCTTTCTGGAAGTTTCTCCCATCTCCACAGAGGAATTCTGGAGCTCTGTCAGAGTGAACATCGGGTTGTTGGTCACCTCTCCGACCAAGGCCCTTCTCCCCCCTGATTGCTCAGTTTGGCCGGGCGGCCAGCTCTTCGAAGAGTCTTGGTGGTTCCAAACGTCTTCCATTTAAGAATGGAGGCCACTGTGTTCTTGGGGACCTTCAAGGGTCAGAATACTTTACAAAGCGATGTGTATATATATATTTTTTATAATAAACTTTGAGTACTACAATCACCAAAATAAAAGCTTGTCAATCAGGGAGAATTGATCATTACAAAAACAATGAATTTAGCAGTATTGATTTTGTTTTGAGCATAAGAACACCGCATTAGCCATAGCAAAATGCATATAACTGCAGTAAATTAGCTTTAAAACTATACAATTTTCTCTTCGCTCCATTGCAGAACATGTAGTATAGCACGAAATTAGCTTTTAAACTTCAAAAAAGTATCATCGCTCCATGGAGAAAATGGTAGAATTGCAGGAAATTGTGTAGAGAATTTCAGCGCCGACCAAGCCCATTGCCATACCCCCTGCCACACCCACCACCTAAGCTCCTTTTCGATTGAGGAAAAACAAATGGGAATAGTTTTTGTTTTTTATCACTACGTTTACTGTTAGCTGTTCAGTGCACGTATAACATGAGTGAGCCTCAGGGAGAAGGGAAGAAAGACTGGTTTATTACAAATCCGTGCAATCTTGACTTGCTTGGTCTGTCAAGAAATCATGAATATGGGACTTTACTCAGCATACAGCAGCAGAGCTTTGTTTACCTTTTAATTTCAAGCCCCAGCCCTGCTAACATCCTCATAGGACTGTAGATTTGTTTGATGTAGTTTTAATTTGGCTGTAGTATCCTGTCACCTCACTGTTTAACCACGTTTAATTGCACATTCTTTTGCATTTATGTAACCTGTCATTTGTCCTGGTACCAGTTAATCCAATTGACAATAAATTATTTAGCTTTCTGTTATTTTTCTGTATCTCATAAGACATTGAATATTTTGATGTTTCACTCTGATTGCTTCACTAAGGAATATCGTACCGACCATTATATTTCCAGATTGATCTGAGAATGACTTTTTCCATCCCCTCTGCAGTGAGCACTTGTCGTGTGCGTTCACCTTTTTCCTGCATGGGGACAGTAACGTGTGCACCAGCGTGGAGATTGCCCAGCACCAGCCTGTTCAGAGGCTAGGTGAAGAACATCTGAGCCTGGCACAACAAAATGCCAGCCCCCTGCAAGGTGGGTCTAACCAGTCATGGCCTGGTCACCCAGCTATATCCTGGTCACCCAGCCATATCCTATTGAGACAACAGTTGATCTACCTGCCATTGGTTAAATACTAGAATGTCCATAGGTTTTTTATGTCAAAGGCAATGCAGTAGTATTTATAATTAAAGCATAGTCTTGCTCTCTGCTGTCATAATAAATGTATCTCTAGTCAAGACTCTATTCTGACCTGTGCTGACCTCACACTTCATGTCCCCTCTCTCCCTTCCACAGTCATCTTGAGTCCATACGGTCTGAACGGGACGGTCACGGGCCAGTCCTTCAAGATGTCTGACCACCCCACCCAGAAACTTATTGCGGAGTGGAGGCAGTTCTATCCCATTAGCCCTGCCAAGGACCGCCCTGAGGACAAGATGGAGGATGCAGACTGGGAGGACGACTCACTAGCAGCCGTGGAGGTCCTTGTTGGTAAGATGGGGGTTGTTGCTACAGTTGTGTGTTGTCCAGTGTGGATGTTATTCTAATGGTTAGTATGTGGTATTGCAGTTGTGTGTTTTTCTGATGGAAACTCACTGACTAAATGTGTTATGCTGATCTGTTCCAGCTGGAGTGAGGATGGTGTACCCTGCCTGTCTAGTACTGGTTCCCCAGTCAGACCTACCTGCCCTGGCCCCACAGGGATCAGCCAACCCCTCACCCGTCCTGTGTGAGGGCCATGGGGCCCACAGAGACCCTGCCATGTCCTCTGTCACCCTTACCCCTCCCACATCACCGGAGGAGGCCCAAACAGGTAGCCTTACCATTTTACTAATTAGTCTATTAGGACCACAAACTCTGCAAGTGTAGCTGTCTGGGTTCAGTGTCCATCTTTTGAATTATTTAACATTGATGCGTTCAATCAATCAAATTTCAACACTTGTCACAAAGTGCTTATACAGATACTCCACCTAAAACCCCCAAGAGCAAGCAATGCAGATGTAGAAGCACAATGGCTAACTGATTATTTTGATAAGTGAGTAGTGTACACTAATACTGAGTATTATATTAATTTATACTACGGGTAGGCCTAATCCTGGATGCTGATTTGGTTAAAACCGCATTTCAGCCGGTGTCTATTCCACAAGTTACCGCTGTCTAAATCTGACGTTGAAATGACTATTTACTCTGTTTCATCTGACTGCAATCCAGTCTCATTAGCCCAGCCATACAATTTATATACTAGATCTACACTAAAAACCATCTAGACATTATCTCCCATTTCTTTTAGACTAACATTTGGTTTTCAACAGCGGAGATTTGTATTAACCTTGCTGTCTATCTCTGACATTTGCAACATTGTTTCAATATTGAAATTCGATCTCCTGCTGTCCCATAGTAATGAGCGTTTCTGGAGTTGGGACTAGACAGACATATTGGCAGCTTTTCTCAGTCAGTCGAAATCATGAATCAGCATAATTTGTGTGTTTATGTATATGTGTTATATACACACACACACAAAGATATGTCAATCGAAAAATACATAATGCAGCTAGTTTGTTGTCATTCCTGCTTCAGTTTGAAGTGATAGTGTTCGCTGTGTAGTTGGCTATCTCTTCTCAACAGTGGCCTGGCGAGAGAGCCAATGCCAGGTGAAATCGCGCATCATTAGCTCATTGTTATGAATGTATCCCCCAAAAAACTGTTTGATGTGACTGTTAGTTGAAGTTGGCTGGCTAGCAAGCAAGGGATAAGAACGTTGCCAGCCATCATGGTGTAACCGATGTGAAATGGCTAGCTAGTTAGCGGGGTGCGCGCTAATAGCGTTTCAATCGGTGACATCACTCGCTCTGAGACCTTGAAGTAGTTGTTCCCCTTGCTCTACAAGGGCTGCGGCTTTTGTGGAGCAATGGGTAACGATGCTTCGTGGGAGGCAGTTGATGTGTGCGGAGGGTCCCTGGTTCGAGCGCAGGTTGGGGCGAAGAGAGGGACGGAAGCTATACTGTTACAATAGCAACGGAACATTTAGAACGAACGCCCGAGTCGCGTCCATAGATTTAGAACAAAAAGACTTAACGACTGGGTTATGTCTCTGGCAACCGAACCGATAGAACGAATGACCCGCTGGCTTGGGTAGCAAGCCTAGATTTGTGTCAGGACTACATCTTGTGGAAAGATGAAATAGTATGACTAAATACATCAAAACAAAGGGGCTTTTTTTTTTTTTTTTTTTTTGCTACTCCCCCCCTTTCTCCCCAATTTCGTTATATCCAATTGGTAGTTAGTCTTGTCCTGTTGTTGCAACTCCCGTGCGAACTCAAGAGAGGCGAAGGTTGAGAGCCATGCGTCCTACAAAAAAATGGCCCAGCCAAGCTGCACTGCTTCTTGACACTGCTCGCTTAACCTGGAAGCCACCCGCACCATTTGTGTCGGAGGAAACACCGTACAGTGTGCATGGCTTCGGGAGGCCAAACCCTCCCCTAACCTGGACGAAGCTGTCTCATGGTCGCGGCTGGCTGCGACACAGCCCTGGATCGAACCCGGATCTGTAGTGACGCCTTGAGCACTGATCGGTGCCTTAGACCGCTGCACCACTCGGGAGGCCCCAGAATGTTTATGAAGGAAAATATGTCAATCATTATTTAAATATGTTGGTAACCCGTTGTATAAGTGATAATGCCCTCGAAGCCAGTGTTTGGTGACTATATTCTCACGGTTTGCCGGCCCTCGACTTCTTCGCGGTACTAACACCTGTGCCTATATATCTTCCAAACACCGGCTTCTCGGGCATTATCACGTAAGTTACTTTCTTTTCCCCTGTAGATTCTCAGGCAGCACAGAGGTGGTTGAAGCTCTGCTCGACAGTGGATGGTTTCAGCTCCAACAGCAGCGGTATCCACGGCAGCAAGATCCCCCGCAGGCTGGCTGCCCAGGTGGTGGAGAACGTGTGGCAGGAGTGTACTACCAACCGGGCCCAGAACAAGTACGTACACTACCCGTCACCTCACCCTACTGATTCGTATACTACTGGTCTATTGAAGGAGTCTGTCTGCTGAGCTCTGTTTGTCTGGTTCTTTGTCAGGAGGAAGTTTGCTACATTGACCAACGGTACCTGTGAGGAGGAGGAGGGGGACAAAACAGGAGTGTGGGATTTTGTGGAGTTCTCGCATAGGGCACACTGCAACTGCTCAAGGTACTGTGGATCATGTTTATAACGGTGGGGGTTGTTGTAGGCCAGGATTGTCTAACTCAATCACCACACGGGCCATATTGAATAAAATAATCTACAGGCCAGAAATAGTATGTTTGTTTTTAGAGTATAACGTGCATACAACTGCGACCCACACTGGCATTTGTTTTATTGAAAAAATATGCGCCTTTAAAAAAAAATGAAATTGACCATGGGGTGCTCTATATAGCAATTTAACATGAAACAAGATAAATAATATTTGTCCATCCTATGCTTGCGGATGTGCGTTGGCTAATATGCTGCGACCCTAGTAAAACATATTTAAGTTTTGTTTTTTGGGTGGGTTATTCATTGTCAAGCTTTAAAAACCGAAGCCAGACTGCAACATTTTAGTAGCCTAGGAGGACTGCCTGTGTACTGTCCCTCTGCTACGTGCTCAAAACGGGACAGCGCAATTGATGTTGAGTTGATGTGCAAGCACATCGGGCTGTAATTTCATCAAGTAGATGACTCAACTGTTAACTAATTTATACTTGCGTGTGTGTCCTTTAGTAGTAAGTTATACTCTGTGTGAATCCTTTATCTAATAGATTTTTGACACGAAGATGTCTGGCTGGCTCCTGAGTCTGGGAGGAGGTGTGTGTGGCAATGGACTGCCTTTGGCGCTCAACAAGTTGGCAGTGCTTGCTGGGACTTGTAGTGCAGTGCGTCGTGTGCGGTATGGAAGCGGGCCAAAATGAATTGGCAACCCTAATCATTGTGAAAGCCGGATAGAATTGTGTCATGGGCCAGATCTGGCCTGTGGGCCATATTTTATGTGTTTTGGGCTGATGTGAATTTTCCCCCATAACTCACCAGAGTCCTTTAGGGCAGTGGTTCCCAAATTTTTTATAGTCCCGTACCCCTTCAAACATTCAACCTGCAGCTGCGTACCCCCTCTAGCACCAGGGTCAGCGCACTCTCAAATGCTGTTTTTTTTGCCATCATTGTAAGCCTGCCACACACACACACACTATACGATACATTTATTAAACATAAGAATGAGTGTGAGTTTTTCACAATCTGGCTTGTGCGAAGTGACAAAGAGCTCTTATTAGGACCAGGGCACAAATAATAATATTTTAAATATAATTTTGCTCTTTATTTAGCCATCTTACATATAAAACTTTATTTGTTAATCGAAAATTGTGAATAACTCAACACAGGTTAATGAGAAGGATGTGCTTGAAAGGATGCACATACCTCTGCAATGTTTGGTTATATTAGAGAGAGTCTCCGTCTTAAATCATTTTCCACACACAGTCTGTGCCTGTATTTAGTTTTCATGCTAGTGAGGGCCGGGAATCCACACATATAGGTACGTGGTTGCAAAGGGAATCAGTGTCTTAACAGTGTGTTTTGCCAAGGCAAGTTACTCTGAGCGCAGCCCTATGCAGACATCTGGTAGTAGCTTCTGATTAAATTCAATTTTCACAGAACCGCTTGTTGCAATTTCGACGAGGCTTTCTTGTTCAGATATCGGTAAGTGCACTGGAGGCAGGGCATGAAAAGGATAACGAATCCAGTTGTTTGTGTCATCTTTTTTGGGAAAGTACCCGTGTAATTGCACACCCAACTCACTCAGGTGCTTCACTACAGTACCTTGCAAAAGTATTCATCCCCCTTGGTGTTTTTCCAATTTTGTTGCATTACAAGCTGTAATTTAAAATGATTTTGATTTCATGTAATGAACATAAACAAACTAGTCAAAATTGGTGAAGGGAAATGAAAGAAGTTACTTATTTAAAAAAGTTTAAAAAATGGAAAAGTGATGCATGCATATGTATTCACCCCCTTTGCTATGAAGACCCTAAATAAGATCTGGTGCAACCAATTACCTTCAGAAGTCACATAATTAGTTAGATTGCACACAGGTGGACTTTAAGTGTCACATGATCTGAGTAAAAATACACCTGTTCTGAAAGGCCTCAGAGTCTGCAACACCTCTAAGCAAGGGGCACCACCAATCAAGCGGCACTATGAACACCAAGGAGCTCTACAAACAGGGCAGGGACGAAGTTGTGAAGAAGTACAGATCAGGGTTGGGTTATAAAAAAAAATATCAGAATAAACTTTGAACATCCCATGGAGCACCATTTTAAATCCATTATTAAAATATGGAAAGAATATGACACCACAACAAACATGCCAAGAGGGCCGCCCACCAAAACTCACGGACCAGGCAAGGTTATCCATAGGACCACTTTAAGCCGTACAATCCACGGAGCTGGGCTTTACGGAGGAGTGGCCAGAAAAAGCCATTGCTTAAAGACAAAAATAAGCAAACACATTTTGGTGTTTGCCAAAAGGCATGTGGGAGACTCCCCAAACATATGGAAGAAGGTACTCTGGTCAGATGAGACTAAAATTGAGCTTTTTGGCCATCAAGGAAAACACTATGTCTGGCGCAAACCCAACACCTCTCATCACCCCGAGAACATTATGGTGGCAGCATCATGCTGTGGGGATGTTTTTCGGCAAGAACTGGGAAACTGGTCAGATTTGAAGGAATGATGGATGGCGCTAAATACAGGGAAATTCTTTAGGGAAACCTGTTTCAGTCTTCCAGAGATTTGAGACTGGGACGGAGATTCACCTTCCAGCAGGACAATAACCCTAAGCATACTGCTAAAGCAACACTTGAGTGGTTTAAAGGGAAACATTTAAATGTCATGGAATGGCCTAGTCAAAGCCCAGACCTCAATCCAATTGAGAATCTGTGGTATGACTTAAACATTGCTGTACACCAGCGGAACCCATCCAACTTGAAGGCGCTGGAGCAGTTTTACCTTGAAGAATGTGCAAAAATCCCAGTGGCTAGATGTACCAAGCTTATAGAGACACATACCCCAAGAGACTTGCAGCTGTAATTGCTGCAAAGGTGGCTCTACAAAGTATTGACTTTGGGGGGGTGAATAGTTATGCATGCTCAAGTTCTATTTTTTGTCTTATTTCTTGTTTCACAATAAAAAATTGGTAGGCATGTTGTGTAAATCAAATGATACAACCCCCCCCCCCCCCCCCAAAAAAAAAAATCTATTTTAATTCCAGGTTGTAAGGCAACAAAATAGGAAAAATGTCAACGAATGAATATTCAATGAATATTTTTGCAAGCCACTGTATATCACATTTGACATTGTCCGTAAGCTTGAGTTCATTTACACAAATCATACAATGATTGAAAGACCTGTCTGTTGTCCTTGTTGATGCAGATAGAGAAGATTTTCACTAGTGTCCAAAACATATCTTAAGCTGTCATGCATTCCTTTGGCAGCAAGAGCCTCTCGGTGGATGCTGTAGTGTACCCAAGTGGCGTCAGGAGCAACTGCTTACACGCACGTTACCACTCCACTATGTCTCCCTGTTATGGCTTTTGCGCCATCAGTAGTACAGATACCAACACATCTTGACCACCAAAGTCCATTTGATGTCACAAAGCTCTCCAGTACTTTAAAAAATCATTTCCAGTGGTTTGCAGAAGAGGTCTTCCTTAATTGACCCACCCATAAACGTAACGGCCATATACCAGGAGCTGTGCCAGGCCTGCCACGTTTGTTGACTCATCCAGCTGTAAAGCATAGAATTCACTGGCTTGTATGCGAAGCAGTAATTGTTTCAAAACATCTCCTGCCATGTTGCTGATGCATTGTGAAACAGTGTTTGATGAAGGCATTGTTAGTATAGTTTTTTGGGGCCTTTTCCCCCAGCCGTATCTGCGGCAACAGGAAGAATTAAGTCCCCCACATTAGTATGGGACTTGCCTGTCCTAGCCACTCGGTAGCTCACCATATAAGACGCTGCTAGCTCCTTATTAATGGTATCTGTTGCTTTTATACATGTCTTACTACTTGAAAGTCATCTTAATTCTCTCAAACTCCCGTGACTTATTTTTTAAATGGGCATGTTTTTGTTTCTAAATGTCTGCGCAAGAGTGAAGGTTTCATCGAGTTGTGAGATAGTACCTTTGCACCTATAACACACTGACTGAGGAAAGGCACTACTCCCAATATAAGTGAACCCCAAATCGATGTAGTTCTCATCGTATTTGCGCCTCTCCGATGGTCCAACGTCCCTGTCTGTAAGGTGCTTTCCCGGGTAAGGGGGCAGTAGCTCTTCGGCTGCATCAGATCACAACTGTCAGTGTCCATGCTAGCTGGGCTAACAACAAATGTAGAATTACTAATGCTAGCATTGGATGTGCTCGTGGAAGCAGAACAACTTGTCATCGACAGGTGCAGGTGTCGTACTGCTGGTAGTAGCAGTACTACCAGTAGAGCTGGTATGTGTGTGTATGGATGCGGGCCTTGCTTTTTCTTTTTTTACTATTCACCCATTTTCGAGCAAACGGAATGAGCAGCAGCTACGTTTGGCTACATACGGACCGTTAGTAGAATTCCCGCGAGAGAGTAATGTTTAATGTGTTTGGATGTTAATTATTTGACTAGGCTACCTGTATTTGACATTGTGGTGTTTATTTCGCTGAACACTAGATGGTTTAATTTTATTTTTGGCAGTGAAACGAGGCTACTCAAGCAAGGAAAAAACCTCACCCAAATGTATAGCCCCGTTGGAAAATATAAATGGACTGTTTGAAAATGTAAAAAATAAAAATATATATCACTTTTATTTGGCGTACCCCAGTTTGGGAATGCATGCTTTAGGGGATATGATTTAATCACAGACACCTTGGAAGTGAACATTCAGTAAATTGCTATTCAAATAATTTGTCTCTCTTTACCCCAGGCATAAAAACCAGAAACAACGATCAGGCAGCACCTCAGGAAACCCCCCGTCGGTGGGCCAGCCCTCACAGCCGCTGCCCAAACACAAGCTGGGCGAGAAGCTGGAGAAGGGGGAGAAGCAGCAGAAGAGGCCCCAGACACCCTTCCACCACCGCAGCTATGTGTTTGAGGAGCAGGCCATGGAGCCCCGGAGGCTGTGTATGAGAACCCAGGATGAGGGCCCCTACCCCAGCCTGCACCACGTGGACACGGCCCCTTCCAAAGCCCCCATGTTGCACACCCACAGGCCCCTCCAAGACCTGGCCGGCTCCCCCCAGCCCCCTCCTCTCAGCCCCCACCCCTGCGAGCGCGGGGAGGAAGACCCTGGGGCCATGAAGAGCTCCTCCACACCCATCCACCAACACTTTTATCCCCCCTCCTCCGAGCCCTGCCTGCTGCCCCAAAAGACCTCGTCTGACGAGCCCCACCTGGAGCCCCTGCCTCTGCCTTTCCCCCCTGCCTACCCTGATTCCCTGGAACCCACTGTCTATGTGGGATCAGCCATCAACCCCAACGAAGACTCGGCCCACAACCCCTGGAAGTACTTCAACCTGCCACGGAAGAAGACCTCAGACTTCTTCACACCACTGTTGCCTGTGGACAAACTACAGGATGACTCCGGGGAAGGAGGAGGACAGGAGAACATTGTCTCTGTCACAGAGTGAGTACACTACCCCTCCTCTCTTTCAACATGTAATGATAAACCTTACTATAAGCACTAAGGTGATGAGTGGCTATGATAGATATTTGGTTTCTCCCACTCTCTCTGTGTACATCCACTTGGAGCATTATATATGCAGTTTCCCCTCCTTTCACATGACTCTCTGATCATCTATGTAACATTGTCTCCTCTCAGATTGATGTCTGGCTCTGGCAGGCCTCTGAAGGTGTCTGAAGACCTGGTGAGGACCTACACCCAGAGGAGGAACAGCCACCTAGCGGCTGCCATGGCTGACGAGGACCAGGAGGAGGAACCAGACCCCTACGCCTTCGTGGAGGGAGACGAGGAGTTCACTTTCACTGACAAGAAGGACAAACCTGGCTCGGACAGAGAGACCAGCAAGAGACACAAGGTGAGTATCAAACATGAGTTTCTAATAATTAATTCCATAGTTATCCCTAAACACTTTTCCTAATCTTACCTAATGTGGTAGGATTTGTTAGTTCAGTTGACTGATGTGTATACTTCGCCTTTGCTTATGGGATGGTGTAGCACAGTGGTTCCCAACCTTTTTTGCTTACTGTACCACCAACTGAATTTTGCTTTGCCCGTAGTACCCCTGAAGTACTCCCTCGTGCATTTTACCAGTAAGCTTATGGCCTCATGAGTCTTCTCAAAGTACCCCTTGTGGATAGACAAGTACCCCCCAGGGGTCTTAGTACCCCTGGTTGGGAACCACTGATGTAGCAGATGCTAAGAGAATAACACGTTTTCTGCTGGTGTTTGTTTCTCTTAGGGTGACGATGGCAGTGGGACCTCAGCAGATGGTGAGCATTTCCTTCTTGTTGGAGAGTTTGTTTTAATCACTTTTGTATAACTATAAAAGATTGGAATGTCAATAAAATGGTCATCCAGAGTGGTTACTGAGGGGGCTTCCTTTGTTGTCTGTCTTCTCTCTCCCTGTGTGTGTGTGTGTGCAGATGGTCAGGGTGCAGCTGGTGGAAAGCCTGTACCCTCCACCAGCCTCATCCATGAGACAGACCTGGCTGTGTCCATCAACGACCTGGACAACCTCTTCAACTCAGACGAAGATGAGCTAGCGGTCAGTAGAGTATACAGTGCCTCTAGAAAGTATTCATTCCCTTTGACATAATCCACATTTTGTTGTGCTACAGCCTGAATTCAAAATAGATTCAATACAAATTCTCGCCCATCTACACACACTACCCCATATTGACAAAGTTAAAACATGTTTTTAGAGATTTCAGCAAATTAAATGCACTCCTTTGCTATGACAGTCCAAATTGAGATCAGGCGCATCAAATTTCCTTTGATCATCCTTGATGTTACTACAACTTGATTGGAGTCCACCAATGGCCAATTTAGTTGATTTTAGAAAGAAACACACCTGTCTATATAAGGTCCCACAGTTGACAGTGCATGTAAGAACCGATACTACACAATTAAGTTGAATCAACTGTCAGTAGATGTCGGAGACAGAATTGTGATTAGGCAAGGTATAAAATCATTTCTAGAGTGTTGAAAAATTGGAACTACCCAGACTCTGGATAGAGTTGGCTGTCTGACCAAACTGAGCAACCTGGCAAGAAGTACCTTGGTCAGGGAGGTGGCCAAGAACCCAATGAACACTCTGACAGAACTACGGAGTTCCTTGGCTGAGATGGGAGAACCTGCCAGAAGGACATCGGTCTCTACAGTCTATACAGCCTTTCAGCAATCTGGGCTTTATGGAAGAGTGGCAAGACAGAAGCCACTCCTGAGGAAAAAGGCACATGACAGCACAACTGGAATTTGTAAAAAGGCATGTGAAAGACTGAGCATAAGGCAAAATATAATGTGGTCCGATGAAGTAAAACATTTACTATTTTGCCTGAATGCAAAGCGCTATGTCTGGAGAAAACCAAGCACAGCTCATCACACATCTAACACCATCCCTACTGTGAAGCATGGTGGTGTCAGCATCATGCTATGGGGATGCTTTTCAGCGGCAGGGACTGGAAGACTAAGGATAGATGGGGGAAATGAATGTAGCCAAATACAGGTAAATCCTTGATAAGAACCTGCTTTATTGTGCAAACAACCTTAGACTGTGGCAAAGATTTACCTTCCAACGGGACAACAACTCCAAGCATACAGCCAAAGCAAGGCTGGATTGGCTTCAGAACAAGAATGTGAAAGTCCTTGAGTTGCCCAGCCAAAGCCCAGACTTGAATCTCATTGAAAATCTGTGGAATGACTTGAAGATTGCTGTCCACTGCTGCTCCCCATCTAACTTAACAGAGCTTGAGAAAATCCCCCAATCCAGCTGTGCAAAGAGGATACAGACATACCCATGACGACTCAAATCTGTAATCGCCGCCAAAGGTGCTTCTACAAAGTATTGACTCTGGGGTGTGAATACTTATTTAAATGAGATTTACAAAAATTCCTCAAAACATTTGTTACTTTATCATGGGAAATTGTATGTAGATGGGTGGGGGGGAAAATATTTTATCAATTTTTGAATTCGGGCTGTAACAACAATGTGGAATAAGTTAAGAGGTATGAATACTTACTGAAGGCACTGTAGTTATCATCTACACGGGGGGGACATCGTTTGGATTACATATCCTTTTGTCTGTTTCCATATCCCCCGTTGATACTTTGCTAACAGAACATTGTGTAAAGTCTTAAAAAATATCTCTACATGTTTTGATCAAAGCCTGTTTAAAACATTCTAAATGTTCTGTCCCCAACAGCCTGGATCCAGGAGAGCAGGAGTTAATGGAGACAAGTTTGGCAGTAAGGAACACAAAACATCAAATCTGGACCCTCTGTCCTGCATAAGTATGTCCCCTTTCTCCAATACCTTCCTTAAAGTTCCTCTTTAGGTCATCACTGTATCCTACATTAATTTACCAAACAATGGGGTGATTATTCCGTTCACCTTCCTGTCCCCAGGCTCAGCTGACCTGCACAAGATGTTCCCCACCCCTCCCTCCCTGGAGCAGCACATCATGGGCTACTCCCCCATGAACACTGGGGGGAAGGACTATGGTGGCCTGGAGGCTGGGGTGGGCCTCACTCTGCTGGATGGGAGCCAGTTTAGCAGCCACTACAAGATGGAGGTGGAGGAAGGCTTCTGCAGCCCCAAGCCTTCTGAGATCAAGGTAACTTAAAGGCCCAATGCAGCCATTTTCATCTCGATATCAAATCATTTCAGGGTGATAATTAAGTACCTTACTGTTATTGTTTTCAATTAAAATGGTCAAAAATCAAATCAAATTTAGTTTGTCACGTGCCGAATACAACAGCTGTAGACATGACAGTGAAATGCAGTTTTAAGAAAATAACTTTAAAAAGTAAGATTAAAAATAACATGTATAAAGAGCAGCAGTAAATGAACAATAGCGGCGCTATATACAGTGGGTACCGGTACAAGGTCAATGTGCGGGGGCACCAGTGGCGAGGTAATATGTACATGTAGAGTTATTAAAGTGACTATGCATAGATAATAACAGAGTAGCTGCAGTGTAGAAGAGGGGGGAGCAATGCAAATAGTCTTGGTATCCATTTGATTAGATGTTCAGGAGTCTTATGGCTTGGGGGTAGAATCTGTTTAGAAGACCTTTGGACCTAGACTTGGTGCTCCGGTACTGCTTGCTGTGCGGTAGCAGAGAGAACAGTCTATGGCTAAGGTGGCTGGAGTCTGACAATTTTTAGGTCCTTCCTCTGACACTGCCTGGTATAGAGGTCCTGGATGGCAGGAAGCTTGGCCCCAGTGGTGTACTGGGCCGTACGCACTATCCTCTGTAGTGCCTTGCGGTCGGAAGCTGAGCAGTTGCCATACCCAGGCAGTGATGCAACCAGTCAGGATGTTCTCGATGGTGCAGCTGTAAAACCTTTTGAGGATCTGAGGACCCATGCCAAATCTTTTCAGTCTCCTGAGGGGGAATAGGTTTTGTTGAGCCCTCTTCACGACTGTCTTGGTGTGCTTGGACCTTGTTAGTTTGTTGATGTGAGAACAAGTTGAGAACTTGAAGCTCTCAACCTGCTCCACTACAGCCCCGTCGATGAGAATGGGGGTGTGCTCTGTCTTCCTTTTTCTGTAGTCCACAGTCATCTCCTTTTGTCTTGATCACGTTGAGGGAGAGGTTGTTGTCCTTGCACCACACGGTCAGGTCTCTGACCTCCCTATAGGCTGTCTCATCATTGTCTGTGATCAGGCCACTGTTGTCATCGGCAAACTTAATGATGGTGTTGGAGTCGTGCCTGGCCGTGCAGTCATGAGTGAACAGGGAGAACAGAAGGGGACTGAGCACGCACCCTTGAGGGGCCCCTGTGTTGAGGATCAGGGCGGCAGATATGTTGTTGCCTATCCTTACCACCCGGGGGTGGCCCGTCATGGAAGTCCAGGATCCAGTTGCAGAGGGAGGTGTTTAGTCCCAGGGTCCTTAGCTTATTGATGAGCTTTAAGCGCACTATGGTGTTGAACACTGAGTTGTAGTCAATGAATAGCATTCTCACATAGGTGTTCCTTTTGTCCAGGTGGGAAAGGGCAGTGTGGAGTGCAATAGAGATTGCATCATCTGTGGATCTGTTAGGGCGGTATGCAAATTGGAGTGGGTCTAATATTTCTGGGATAATGGTGTTGATGTTTATTTTATTTTTATTTTTTTTCACCTTTATTTAACCAGGTAGGCTAGTTGAGAACAAGTTCTCATTTGCAACTGCGACCTGGCCAAGATAAAGCATAGCAGTGTGAACAGACAACACAGAGTTACACATGGAGTAAACAATAAACAAGTCAATAACATGGTAGAAAAAGAAAAAAAAAAGAGAATCTATATACAATGTGTGCAAAAGGCATGAGGTAGGCAATAAATCGAATAATTACAATTTAGCAGATTAACACTGGAGTGATAAATCATCAGATGATCATGTGCAAGAAGAGATACTGGTGTGCAAAAGAGCAGAAAAGTAAATAAATAAAAGCAGTATGGGGGGTGAGGTAGGTAAATTGGGTGGGTAGTTTACAGATGGACTATGTACAGCTGCAGCGATCGGTTAGCTGCTCGGATAGCAGATTTTTAAAGTTGTTGAGGGAGATAAAAGTCTCCCAACTTCAGAGATTTTTGCAAATCGTTCCAGTCGCAGGCAGCAGAGAACTGGAAGGAAAGGCGTCCAAATGAGGTTTTGGCTTTAGGGATGATCAGTGAGATACACCTGCTGGAGCGCGTGTTGCGGGTGGGTGTAGCCATCGTGACCAGTGAACTGAGATAAGGCGGCACTTTACCTAGCATAGCCTTGTAGATGACCTGGAGCCAGTGGGTCTGACGACGAACATGTAGCGAGGGCCAGCCGACTAGGGCATACAGGTCGCAGTGGTGGGTCGTATAAGGTGCTTTAGTAACAAAACGAATGGCACTGTGATAAACTGCATCCAGTTTGCTGAGTAGAGTATTGGAAGCTATTTTGTAGATGACATCGCCGAAGTCGAGGATCGGTAGGATAGTCAGTTTTACTAGGGTAAGTTTGGCGGCGTGAGTGAAGGAGGCTTTGTTGCGGAATAGAAAGCCGATTCTTGCTTTGATTTTGGATTGGAGATGTTTGATATGAGTCTGGAAGGAGAGTTTGCAGTCTAGCCAGACACCTAGGTACTTATAGATGTCCACATATTCTAGGTCGGAACCGTCCAGGGTGGTGATGCTAGTCGGGCGTGCGGGTGCAGGCAGCGAACGGTTGAAAAGCATGCATTTGGTTTTACTAGCGTTTAAGAGCAGTTGGAGGCCACGGAAGGAGTGTTGTATGGCATTGAAGCTCGTTTGGAGGTTAGATAGCACAGTGTCCAAGGAAGGGCCGGAAGTATATAGAATGGTGTCGTCTGCATAGAGGTGGATCAGGGAATCGCCCGCAGCAAGAGCAACATCATTGATGTATACAGAGAAAAGAGTCGGCCCGAGAATTGAACCCTGTGGTACCCCCATAGAGACTGCCAGAGGACCGGACAACATGCCCTCCGATTTGACACACTGAACTCTGTCTGCAAAGTAGTTGGTGAACCAGGCAAGGCAGTCATTAGAAAAACCGAGTCTACTGAGTCTGCCGATAAGAATATGGTGATTGACAGAGTCGAAAGCCTTGGCCAGGTCGATGAAGACGGCTGCACAGTAATGTCTTTTATCGATGGCGGTTATGATATCGTTTAGTACCTTGAGCGTGGCTGAGGTGCACCCATGACCGGCTCGGAAACTGGATTGCACAGCGGAGAAGGTACGGTGGGATTCGAGATGGTCAGTGATCTGTTTGTTGACTTGGCTTTCGAAGACCTTAGATAGGCAGGGCAGGATGGATATAGGTCTGTAACAGTTTGGGTCCAGGGTGTCTCCCCCTTTGAAGAGGGGGATGACCGCGGCAGCTTTCCAATCCTTGGGGATCTCAGATGATACGAAGGAGAGGTTGAACAGGCTGGTGATAGGGGGTGCGACAATGGCGGCGGACAGTTTCAGAAATAGGGGGTCCAGATTGTCAAGCCCAGCTGATTTGTATGGGTCCAGGTTTTCCAGCTCTTTCAGAACATCTGCTATCTGGATTTGGGTAAAGGAGAAGCTGGGGAGGCTTGGGCGAGTAGCAGCGGAGGGGGCGGGGCTGTTGGCCAAGGTTGGAGTCGCCAGGAGGAAGGCATGGCCAGCCATTGAGAAATGCTTGTTGAAGTCTTCGATTATCACGGATTTATCGGTGGTGACCGTGTTACCTAGCCTCAGTGCAGTGGGCAGCTGGGAGGAGGTGCTCTTGTTCTCCATGGACTTTACAGTATCCCAGAACTTTTTGGAGTTAGAGCTACAGGATGCAAATTTCTGCTTGAAAAAGCTGGCCTTTGCTTTCCTGACTGACTGCGTGTATTGGTTCCTGACTTCCCTGAACAGTTGCATATCGCGGGGGCTCTTCGATGCTATTGCAGTTCGCCACAGGATGTTTTTGTGCTGGTCGAGGGCAGTCAGGTCTGGAGTGAACCAAGGGCTATATCTGTTCTTGGTTCTGCATTTTTTGAACGGAGCATGCTTGTCTAATATGGTGAGGAAGTAACATTTAAAGAATGACCAGGCATCCTCAACTGACGGGATGAGGTCAATATCCTTCCAGGGTACCCGGGCCAGGTCGATTAGAAAGGCCTGCTCGCAGAAGTGTTTTAGGGAGCGTTTGACAGTGATGAGGGGTGGTCGTTTGACCGCGGACCCGTGGCGGATACAGGCGAGCCATGACCAGCCTTTCAAAGCACTTCATGGCTTCTAACCAAAGAGCAATTTCTCAAGCAAGAATTTTGTTAGGACTGTCTGGGAGTGGTTGGAGTGTGGTGCCTAATTGGATGAGCATAATGGGAGGGATATGTAACCTGAAAAATAGCCTTTATTAGCAGAGGTTTGAAATGGTCTTTGTTATTGGTCTATTAACTTGATGTCGCCAGGCATGCCAAAACTTCATCCCACCAAAACGGGCAGAATTTCCAGGTGGTCTTTTCAAACAGCTCTTACATTATCATTTTCACAGTATTATTTTAAGCACAGTAAAATCTCATTTTTAACTGCACTGGGCCTTTAACTGGCATTTCAACACTTCAGCCTAGCGTGGAAGTTCTCCATTTTAGTCATTTAGCAGGTACCCTTATCCAGAATGACTTGCGGTTAAGTACATTTTTCCCTCCGAGGTTATCCAAGCCGGTGCTTGTAGGAAAATACAAGTGCAAGGTTTTTTTTTAGGGGGGGGGGGTGGATAAGACTGACACACTGTCTATTCATGCTGGTCTCTGCTTCAATAGTTTTTCTTAGCTTAGACTTGCTGAAGTGTTAGTGGCTTATTTTCCTTCTCTTCCCACATATACCTCCAGGACTTCTCATTTGTTTATAAGTCAGAGGCGTGCAAGGCATTCACGGGCTGCTCCATGTTTGCGCCGCTGAAGATGCTGCCCAGTCAGTGTATGATGCCCATCAAGCTGCCAGAGGACTGTGTTTACACACCCAGCTGGAACATGGGCAAACTGGAGCTCATACCCCCTGTGCCAACCATGGGCCTCCTCACCAAAGACGGGTAACCAATCAGACTGGTCCACTTGAATTATGCAAGTCTCATATACCCAAATGTGTGTCAGGGGTTTTAATGTGTGTGCTGTTGTCTCCTTATTTCAGTAACATCCCCAGTGTGGAGCCAGACTACCAGAGCTACACACCGCAGACCCACACTCCCTTCATGTCCAACAGTGCCCCACCCAGCAACAGCGGCACGGGCATCCTGCCCTCCCCGGCCACACCCCGCTTCTCCGCCCCCACCCCACGCACTCCCCGTACCCCGCGCACCCCAAGAGGGCCTGCCAGTGTCCAGGGATCGCTCAAATACGACAACTCTGACCTCTACTCGCCCGCCTCCACCCCTTCCACTTGCCGACCTCTCAGCTCAGTGGAACCAGCCACTGTGCCCTCCATCCCTGAGGCCCACAGCCTCTACGTCACCCTCATCCTTTCTGAGTCCGTCATGAACCTCTTCAAGGACTGTAACTTTGACAGCTGCTGCGTGTGCGTGTGCAACATGAACATCCGTGGCGCTGATGTGGGCGTGTATCTTAACGACAACGGCGAGGCCCAGTACCCCTGCACTTGTGGTTTCAGCGCCGTGGTCAACCGTCGCTACGGCAGCTCGGCCGGTCTCTTCCTGGAGGATGAGCTGGACGTGGTGGGGCGTGGCTCGGATGCCGGCCGGGACTCTGAGAGGCGTTTCCAGGAGCTGCGCGCTGCCTCCCTTCACAGGATCGGCAACCCCACAGAGAGGCCCCCAGACGAGCTCATCCTGTTGCTGCAGGACCAGTGCACCAACCCATTCTCCCGCATGGCTGGGGTGGAGTACCCCAAGGCGTTGTCCTCCGGTCCCTCTCACTCTTCTCTACGGGTAGAGGAGAGGGACTGCTATAACGACTGCTACATGGCTCTGGAGCATGGCCGGCAGTTCATGGACAACATGTCAGGAGGCAAGGTGGACGAGGCGCTGGTTAAGAGCACGTGTCTACACAACTGGCCTAAACGCAAAGGTGAGTCTGCTCCTTCACTCATTGATAATGCACAAACTTGTTTCCCCTCCTACTTTTTACTTATTTTCCTCTCTTCCTACTCCTCTTATGTGAAACACAGTCTTCTTGGTTAGATGTATGTTTGTATGATGCCGAGCCTTCCCACACTCTTGTTTCTCCCTCCAGCTGCAGAAGTGAGCAGGCTGTTCTCTCAGGATGTGCTGCGGGTGCTGCTCTCCCTCCAGCCTGTACTCCAAGATGCCATCCAGAAGAAGAGAAGCGTACGTTCCTGGGGCGTTCAGGGACCTCTCACCTGGCAGCAGTTTCACAAGATGGCTGGCAGGGGATCCTACGGTAAACACAAGGACTTTAAAAATTAAGCATAAAGATCCAGGTTTTTTTCTGGATCAATAACAGGCTTAGGTGGTGGCCTGTCGGTGCGGCTGAATTGAATAGAATTCTTGCAATTCTATAAATGTCTCCATGGAGCTGAGAACTGAAGAAAAAAATGCAGATGTCGTGCTATTCCACTCCGTTTTGTCGTGGAGCTGAGAGAATTTTGCAGTTTAATACAAATTTCCTTAAATTTTACATTTTGTCATGGAGCTGACAAAAC
The DNA here is from genome assembly GCF_045679555.1 of Salvelinus alpinus. NCBI lineage: Eukaryota > Metazoa > Chordata > Actinopteri > Salmoniformes > Salmonidae > Salvelinus > Salvelinus alpinus. The sequence continues at coordinate 364,570 of NC_092107.1, forward strand.
TTTGCCATTTGAAATATAATTTCCTGCAATCCATGAATTTTGACTTTGCTAATGCTGTGTTCTTTTGCTTAAACATGACAGAATCCATACTACTAAATTTTGTTCACCCTGATTGTCTAGCTTTTATTTTGGTGATTGTAGTTCTCAAATATAATATTATATAAAAATATATAGGTCCATTATCTTTTCTACATACTTTATATCTGGTTTAAGTTTACAAAAAGCATTTTCCATCCCTGGTATAACATGCGCTCTAAATATGTAAAGATCATATAGATTTATCAGGATTTTTTGGGTCAGAAACAAGTGTTTGTAATGTGATAACCTACATTTATTATTATTTTTTAACTTTTTTGTTGTTGCTCTGATCCAGAGCGACTTACAGGAGCAAATAGGTCTAAGTACCTTGCTCAAGGGCACATCAATATCTTTTTTTAACCTAGTCGATTCCAAACAGCCAACTTTTCAGTTACTGGCCCAGTGGTACTATCTGCTAGGTTACCTGCCGCCCTCAACTCCTTCTGCAATGAGTCTGACTGTCCCTGCTCTCTGAACCATTAGGCACTGACGAGTCTCCAGAGCCCCTCCCCATCCCTACCTTCCTGGTGGGCTATGAGTATGACTTTGTGGTGCTGTCGCCTTTCGGCCTGCCTTACTGGGAAAAGTTGCTGCTGGACCCCTTCGGCTCCCACAGGGACGTGGGATATGTTGTCATCTGTCCTGAGAATGAGGCTCTGCTCCGTGGGGCTAAGAGCTTCTTCAAGGACCTTACGGCCACGTACGAGGTAAGCAGACACACACTCTCACGCACATAGACAACCTCGATAGTCTAATAAAACATAAATGTTTGAGAAAATTGGTACATTTACCCATGTTTTTCCTCTTTGCAGGCCTGTCGACTGGGTCAGCACAGACCAATCTGCAAGACTCATGCAGATGGAATATTGCGGGTTGGTACAGCAGAGGGCAGGAACCGGGCAGAGCAGCCTCTCAGTGACTGGTTCCTCAAGATGGCCAGCAGTAACGGGAACAGCGAAGCCTTCAGCAAACTCAAACTGTACGCTCAAGTGTGCCGGCATGACCTGGGTACGTCTTCATTAGATTTGCTGTCTTCTATTTCAGGAGATTGTACTGAATAAGAGATGGGATCTCTTTTGGGTTTATAATTTTTGATGTGGCTTGTATAAGAAGCAAATATATAAATGTATTTTATTGGTTATTTTCTGAGTTAAGTTTAATATTTGACATTGGCAACTTTTTCTTTACTTATTTGTTACTCTCCTCAGCTCCATACCTGGCTGGACAGTCTCTGGACAGCTCTCTGTTGAACCAGCGTGGCCCCACTGTGGCCTCCCCCCAGTTCTCCTCCTCCCAGTCCCCCACGACCCCCTTCTCAGGTCCCCAGAGCGCCGCCACCAGCAGCAGCACTGCCCAGCCTGCCAACACCAACAGCACCCCACCCTCCTCCACAGGCCCCCAGGCAATGGGAGGGACAGGGGGGGTAGGAATGCCGTCGGCCAAGCCCAGCTCCTACACACCATATGGGACATCAGGCCTGCAGGGCAGCGTCTCCCAGAATGGGCCCCAGTCGGGTGCTCAGACTGCAGGGGAGAATGGCCCCACTGCCAACCAGCCCCAGGCCAGCACCGAGCCCGTAGAGACGTATGTAACCCCACCATCTTGCATCCTCTGGTTTAGTCACACTGAGTTTAAATGATTTTCTGTAGCACCACTTGTAGCCCTAAATTTGTAATTGACTCGCACTTGGAATAGTCTGAATTACGACTGCATAACCTTACCCATCTCTCCCATTTTTATGCACCAGACTTGTCTGGAAAATAACATTTGGCCTGCTAAATGTCTTTAATACTTAAAGCTAGTTGGCTGTTGGACCTTTGACGCAACTGCTGCTCTCTCTACAGCACATTAGAGAGAGACACGGTGGGCGTCCCTACAGACGGAGAGTCCCACGCTGTGACGTTCCCCCCGTCCATTGTGGTTTACATTGTGGACCCCTTCAGCTACGGGGAGAGGGACACCCACTCCAGTGTGTGGACGCTGGGTCTGCTGCGCTGCTATGTGGAGATGCTCCAGTTCCTGCCACCTCACATCAGAAACTCTGTGTCTGTGCAGGTAATGGAGGACTTGATACATGTAGCCAGACTGCAGACCATTCACATTTATGTTCAGCGCATTGGCTCTACAGACAAGTTATCTCAAACCCCTGTGGGGGTTGGTGTGTTTAAAAAGGCTGTTTCTAACAATATGCTGTGTTGTGTTGGTCAGATCATTCCCTGTCAGTACCTGTTGCAGCCTGTGCGCATTGAGGAGCGCCATCTGTACGGTCAGCATCTCAAGTCCCTGGCCTTCTCGGTGTTCACCCAGTGCAGACGACCCCTCCCCGGCAACACCAACATCAAGGCTCTGACGGGCTTCGGCCCAGGCCTGGCCATCGACATGGCACTGAGGAACACAGAGGTAAACAACACACCACACATAGGAAACTGCACAAAACCTCACAAATATTATTCCTGGATTGATTTAGACTGCTGATCGGTTTTAGAAACTGTCACAATGTGAATGGTCTGTTTAATATAACATCCTGGTCTTTGTCTAGTCCTTGCATATACCTTGATGATCCAAGAGACCACTGCTCTGTTGAATAAAGACAATGGCTTACTAAGTACAGCTTGCTAAGTGAAACATAAGGAACCATTGGTCTGACCCATGACCTTTTGACTTTTACACCTGTGCAGAGGCCAGAATGTCTGCGTCTGTACACACCACCGTTCATCCTGGCACCCGTCAAGGACAAGCAGACAGAGCTGGGGGAGACGTTCGGAGAGGCCTCTCAGAAGTACAATGTGCTGTTTGTGGGCTACTGCCTGTCGCATGACCAACGCTGGCTCCTAGCCTCCTGTACTGACCAATCAGGAGAGCTGCTGGAGACATGCATCATCAGCATCGACGTGCCTAACAGGTCAGTGACACACACGCACAACCTGCCAAATGGTAGACACTTGACATGCAAACAAATTCAATTCAGGAATCGTTCTCCTTCATGACTGTTTGTTGTGTCCTCTGTCCAGGGCTCGGAGGAAAAAGGGTTCAGCCAGACGACTGGGCCTGCAGAAGCTGTGGGAGTGGTGTCTAGGCTTGGTGCAGGTGACATCACTGCCCTGGAGGGTGGTGATTGGCCGCCTGGGCAGAATGGGCCACGGAGAGTTACGAGGTATGCCACACTAGTCCAAACTCCACCAGACGGGGGAGATATACACTGAACAAAAAATATAAGCGCAACATGTAAAGTGTTGGTCCCATGTTTCATGAGTTGAAATAAAAGATCTCCAAAAAAATTCACATGCACAAAAAGCTTATTTCTCTAAAAGTAATTACACAAGTTTGTCTCACCTGTTAGTGAGCATTTCTCCTTTGCCATGATAATCCATCCACCTGACAGGTGTGGCATATCAAGAACTGATTTAAACAGCATAATAATTACACAGGTGCACTTATTTTATTTCACCTTTATTTAACCAGGTAGGCCAGTTGAGAACAAGTTCTCATTTACAACTGCGACCATGCCAAGATAAAGCAAAGCAGTACGACACAAACAACACAGAGTTACACATGGGATAAGCAAACGTACAGTCAATAACACAATAGGAAAGTCTATATACACAGTGTGTGCAAATGAGGTAAGATTTGGCTAGTCCTTGCATATACCTTGATGATCCAAGAGACCCCTGCTGGGGACAATAAAAGGCCACTCTAAAATGTTCAGTTTTGTCACACAACACAATGCCACAGATGTCTCAAGTTGAGGGAGTAGGGAATTGGCATGTTGACTGTAGGAATGTCCTCCAGAGTTGTTGCCAAAGAATTGAATGTTAATTTTTCTACCATAAGCCGCCTCGTCGTTTTCGAGAATTGGCAGTACGTTCAGCCAGCCTCAGACCACATGTAACACGCCAGCCAAGGACCTCTACATCCTGCTTTTTCACCTGCGACATCATCTGAGACCAGCCATCCGGACAGCTGATAAAACTGGGTCTGCACAACCAAAGAATTTCTGCACAAACTCAGAAAACATTTCAGGGAAGCTCATCTGATTGCTCTTCGTCCTCACCAGGATCTTGACCGGACTGCGTTGTAACCGACTTTAGTGGGCAAATGCTCACCTTCGATGGCCACTGGCACGCTTGAGAAGAAGTGTGCTCTTCACAGATGATTCTGTTTCAACCGTACCTGGCAGATGACAGACAGCGTGCGTTGTGTGGGCGAGTGGTTTGCTGATGTCAACTTTGTGAACAGAGTGCCCCATGGTGGGGTTATGGTATGGGCAGGCATAAGCTGTGGACAACAAACACAATTGCATTTTATAGATATACAGGGACAAGATCTTGAGGCCCATTTGTCGTGTCATTCATCCTCCACCATCACCTCATTGTTCAGCATGATAATGCACGGCCCCATGTTCGCAAGTATCTGTACACACTTCCTTGAAGCAGAAAATGGCCCAGTTCTTCCATTCCCTGCATAATCACCAGACATGTCACCCTTTGAGCATGTTTGGTATGCTCTGTATCGACGTGTAAAACATGTTCCAGTTCCAGCCAATATCCAGCAACTTCGCACAGCCATTGAAGTGGTTTTCTCAAGGTATCTGTGACCAACAGATTCATATCTGTATTCCCAGTCATGCGCAATCCAATTGACTGATTTCCTCATATGAACTGTGACTCAAAATCTTTGAAATTGTCACGTGTTGCATTTATATTTTTGTTCAATATATATATTGTTGTGCCCTGACTGACGACACCTATCTCCCTCTGTTTTCCAGATTGGAGTATTCTGCTGAGCAGAAGGAACCTGCAGTCTCTCAGCAAGCGCCTCAAGGAGACCTGCAGGATGTGTGGCATCTCTGCCGCAGACACTCCCAGCATCCTCAGCGCCTGCCTGGTCGCCATGGAGCCTCAGGGCTCCTTTGTCATCATGCCAGGTAAAAACTAACAAAAGTTGAACCTTGAGTGATGGCAGCACAATGCGGCCATGCTTCCCCCGTCTGAGTCCACTGAGTTTCCTGAAATGTTTTTGTGATGTCTGTATCGTGTTAACCCCTCTCTCTGCTGTGTAGACTCTGTGTCGACAGGCTCAGTGTTCGGCCGCAGCACCACTCTGAACATGCAGACGTCCCAGCTGAGCACTCCTCAGGACACGTCCTGCACCCACATCCTGGTGTTCCCCACCTCGGCCATGGTGCAGGTGAACAACGGCACCACCGAACAGAACCTAGACATCGCCTTCAACCCCATAAACCCTGGTCAGTAACACACACACACTGTAGATGTTGATGCATTTCTAGGCTCTGGCTGTAGTCTGTCTCTACACAGGGCGACGTTACCCGAAACAGGGAGACAGAGCAGCTCTGTCTAAGCTACTGGGATATAGTCTTGAATGACTCTTTGTGTTTATCGCTCTCCATAGATGGTTCAGATGGGATGGGCATCTTTGACCTGTTTGATAACGACATGGTGGACCCTGACCTCATCAACATCCTGCCTAACTCCCCCACCACCTCCCCTGTTCACTCCCCGGGTGGACACTATCACCAGGGGGGAGATGGCAGCAAGGTAAGCCCCTCTCTGCCCCTACACAACACTACCAGCAGGAGTATGCTTACCTGACTACTGGTAAATGAAGGTTGAATAAGGATTGGTGGTGTCCCTGTGTGTTCCAGGGCCAAAGCACAGACCGTATGGAGTCCCATGAGGAGGCCCTGAACATCCTGCAGCAGCCTATGGCTCTGGGCTACTTCATCTCCACAGCCAAGGCTGGCCCCCTGCCTGACTGGTTCTGGTCAGCCTGCCCCCAGGCACAGAACCAGTGCCCACTGTTCCTCAAGGTACCTATCTACCGCTCCTCTGACAGTTAAACTGCTCGCAATGGCTTTTGTTCTTCTCGGGTCCTAAAACTCAGCAGCACATTTATGCGTTACTTAAATGTGTACTTGATCAGGAGTCCTGTCATTTGAATGTTTCCCTTTTCTAATGTAACTGGTGCGATGTTCAGGTGTTCTTCTAGCTGACCTCTTGTCGTCTGTCGTCCCTCCCCAGGCCTCCCTGCACCTCCACGTGTCTTCGGTCCAATCAGACGAGCTCCTCCACAGCAAACACTCCCACCCTCTGGACTCCAACCACACCTCAGATGTGCTCAGGTACACTGCTCAAATGGAATGGAAGCCAAATGAAATAACAAATGGACAATACATTGATTTGATAGGCAGAAAAAATGGGTGAATTTAATGTATATTTAGTTATACCTAGTGATGTGCTCTCTTCCCCTGAAAGGTTTGTGCTGGAGCAGTACAACGCCCTCTCCTGGCTGACGTGTGACCCTGCCACTCAGGACCGGCGCTCCTGTCTGCCTGTTCACTTTGTGGTGCTCAACCAGATGTACAACTTTATCATGAACATGCTCTGAACAAGGATATCAAGGGGGATCTATGGACCTCATCATGAAACAAATGGTAGGGGATTCCCTGAAGTGGATGGACCCTCAACACTGCAGGTTGGGGGCATGGCCATAAGGAATCTCCCCCCCAGCCAGCTGCTCCATGGCAGCACTGGAGGTGTCCTAGCCTATCAATCAAATGCCAAGTGTCCATTTTGGATGATGAGGGACTTTTCATAAAGGAGAATAGTCTTTTTAATAATCTTAGATTTCAATCTTCTGATAATTTTATCTTAATGAAATGCCTGCATATATATATATATATATTATTTATTGTAAGTTTTTAAATGTGTCATTTGTATTTCTTTATCTTTTATATATAAAACATCTAAAGGTTGTGTATTGCCATTTCACTTTAAAAGGAATTGGTTTAAAATGTAAAGTAATTTTCTCAATTACAAAACCAAAACCCGCTCAAGTGAATTTGCTGTAGGCCGCTTTTAGAGTAATATTTTTTCAAAGGGTATTGCCCTGATGTACAGATTTAAGTAGGCTGGGCATTTATATCCTCTCCTTTTGAGTGGACATGATTTACAGCTCAGCCAAAGTGGCGGAGTCTGTTGCACAGTAATTCAATGCATTCAGATAAATGGGATATGAGGTACAGGTTGTCAGATTATATATTTTATATGACAGATTTAGAGAATTGTGTGTATATGTGTGTACATATAAATGTGTGCCGCTACAGATGGTGCAGCTTCTGTTTTAGGAATAAAGTGCGTCTACCTATCCAATTGTTTTGTCTCTTATGGAAACATTGCAGTGTTGAGGAATGGAGCAATTTCTTCCGGTACGAAGTTCTAGCCCTTGCTTGTTAAAATCTAACTCAGAATGCAAATGTTACCTCTGTCCTTGTTAGCCACACCCTCACTGCTGGGTGAGGGTTGGATTGGCACATTAATGAGATGTTGTTTTAGGGGTTGACAGTGCCATGGCTGGGGTCCAGATGGGTCCTTAATGGACCACGGGTTTAGGGTTACCCCCATTTAACCCCTACCCCAGCTAAATGGATTTGGCAGGTCGGTAAGAGTGGAATTGGCTAACTGAGGAGAACAGCTCATCCCAAAGCCTCATCCAATAACCGCCTTATGTTCAGTCTAATGGGATCCCATTGGAAGGGTAGCTAGTTGCCTTATTCGTTAGTGGGCATTAGGGACAGTGTGCCAGAGCTGTCATTTGAGGGCAATTATAGTGCAACACAACTATTCCAGTCACACTGAAATCATCTGCGGACCAAGCAACATACAGTATGGACAAATTAAGTGTGTATTTATTGGAGTTTGGGCCAATATGGGTAAACACAAGGCTGAGGGGATGTGAGATCAGAGAGCTGATCTGTGACAGTGTGAGCATGTTCTCCAGGACTCTGAAATATAATTCTGTGTTCGTAACATCTAGTTAACCGCTTTTCATAGAATCTCAAAGCGCTTTAAACAAACAAGCAATCACGACAGGTCAGCCAATAGAGGCCAAGTCTTTAAAAGCTGTATCCTCTGAAGATGGAAGGGGTCAGTTCATGGCTTGAGCGGAAAGAGCTGGTCAGAGGATGGTAGATGGAGTCTGCTTGTAGAGGGCAAGTCTGGGAACCAGCCTGATTCTTATAACCACTGGACTTCTCTTCCACTCTGTGGAACACCACTTGGGTGATGCCTCGGCAGCTCTGGGTGCCAGAAAGCTCACCACACAGTTCAGAATAGTAGCCAGTCATCCTCATTATGAACCCTCTGCCTCAGCATCAGTATTCCTCTCACGCTTTAGGCGACTTTTCAAATAGTATTCTCAAATACCAGCATACGACTGGGAAACGTCCACTTGAACACCCCTCCAACTGCTAATTACTAGTGGAAAACTTGTCTACCATCTGAGCTCCGACTTCTCCCACATGCTGACGTCACATACAGTACTAAGGAAATTACCTCGATAACAGTATTTTCTGCAGTTAAAGGCAACGAAACATTTAGAAAAAGCCATCTAACATGTTAACTAATTTAGTTTACAAGCATGATAACCATAAACTGAAAGTACAGCTAACAGCTTGTTTGCCATCAGCCAATTGGTGTTCTCAATGAGTTGAAGGCATGTAAATGCACACTCATTGCTCCCACTTTACAAGTAGTACTATTTTCCCACTTATGAACACAAGTCCTCCAGGAGCGGAGAGATGCCATAATGTAGACGTGCAACTGTGTTTGCAGTCCCTAGCTTTGAGGACCTGATGTGTATGGTTGGGTTTAATGTATTACTTGAGCTTCTTGAAACAGAAAAGCCCTGGAGTCTCTTTTCCTGCTCACTGCTGCTCCATCACAGTGAGATGATTTTAATAGTGGTTTATCCCTCTGACTTATGTCACTCTATATAACAGCTGAATGAGAAACTCTGGCTACACTACAACCTATAATTCCACCTGTTGTTCACACTCCGGTTTGCTCGTTAAGTGAAAGATCAAATCAGGAGCTTAGGAGTCCTAATGAGATTACCATTAGTCACTAGTGATAGTTAATGGTATTTTCCTCTGTTGGTAAGTAACAGTGATGACTGGAGCCAGAGGACATAAACTCGAGGGCAGTAGGTCTGAAGACAGTGTATCTTTGTTTTCTAGAAGCCTACAATTAAATTGTACAATGAGCTCTAATAGGAAGACAAAGATACACAAATATTAAATCGCCTGTTTGTCATTCAGTAGAGAAGCAGCTGTCCACTATGTTGGTCAGCCTAATAAAGCAGCTTTAAAAAGGATGTAAATACAGTAAGGTGACTTTGTTCAGACCAATGAAAAGAGAGGTTCAGCCAATTCATGTCACTTCTCTGTACTGTACATGCTCAGAATCGAATGTTTGTGTACAGCACAGAGCAACCAATGCCAAGAAGAGCTGATAAAACCTTAAGCTGGTTTAATGGAATTTAGATAAAGGTTACTCACTTAAGTAGTGGAAGATTAGACAGTGCTTAATGAATTCTCTGTATTCTAAATGGAAAGTTAAGCTTGGCCATTTAATTGACCTGTATGGCAGGTCATAGTATATGCAATGTAGTATGTCCTCTTCAAATAATTTCCTAATGTTTTCAACCCCTATAGCCAGTATTCATACATAGCAGTCATAATGTATCATGTGTAATGGGTATTAAGTTGGGCATTCCTAGGGCAGCACAGGTTTCTGGTCTAACGCATAGTAGTTGTGATTATTTGGGTTATAAAATGGGTTAAATGTTCTCTAAAATCCCCCTTTAGAGAATCGACATCCCCATGTATCCCCAATGACCATTTCTTGGGCTGTATGAGTGACAGTGTGCATGATAGAGAGTAGGTGAGGAGGAGAGTGCTAGAAAGTGAGAGAGGGAGGGTGAGTGAGACAGAGCGAGGTAGAGGAATTATTTGTATCTGAGTGTTACCTGGCACTACAGACCCCACAGACAGACACAGCAGGTTGTCTCAGAGCCAAAGGAGTCTTTCATGCTGGAGATTTTGGATATTGAATCACTTCAAAAGTCTGATAAGGGTGTTTTCCTTGGAGTAAGCCACTTGCCTGCCTTTTTGATTTGCTGCTAAGGTTGGCTGACATGCATTGGCAGATGGAGCAATAGATAGGTATGTACATGTGTGTTTGTGTTTGTCTGCCTGTTTAAAAGGCATGATCTTTGAAAGTTTCAAAATGTACAACATTTTTGTCCAGATTTACTCATTGTTAATGATTTGTAACATAGGTACAAATAAACATAATATGGTATGAGCTTCTGCACAATGTATTTATTAGCTGATTTTATCAGTTGTGTCTTTGACACTATTTTGAATGGAGAAGATGTTTGGAAACTGTTTCAGTCAGAGAGCTGAGAACCATGTTGGAATCTGTCAGCAAGTAAAGACAACTGTGTGAGTGTGTTTGAGTTATCAGCTCAACCAGTTCTTTACTATGACATGCTCCCAGAGAGGGCTGCCAACTTAGTAATTGACTGTTTCCTGCTAATTGAGATTATGGAAATACTTACACCCTTAGATACAGTAGCCTACATTGTAAATTAAGTATTTTTTTCTTCAGAGTATGTGCGTGTGTTCCATATTCTTGGCCATTTTCCCATACATCTCCTTCGTTGGCGTCTCTTTTTTGTGTACAGATAAGGATGAAATTTAGAGAACAGGAGTGGTTAACTTCCAGCTAATCTTGTCTTTATTTGTATTTGTATTTATTATGGATCCCCATTAGCTTAAAATAATACAATTTTAAAAACATTACAATACATTTACAGATGTTTTGTGTGTGTGTGTGTGTGTGTGTGTGTGCGTGTGCCTGTGCCAATGTTTGTGTTGCGTCACAGTCCCCACTGTTCTATAAGGTGTTTTTTAATCTGTTTTTTAAATCAAATGTTACTGCTTGTGTCAGTTACTTGATGTGGAATAAAGTTCCATGTAGTCATGGCTCTACGTAGTACTGTATACACTGTTAGTCTCCCATAGTCTGTTCTGGACTTGAGGACTGTGAAGAGACCTCTTGTGGCATGTCTTGTGGGGTATGCATGCGTGTCCGAGCTGTGTACCAGTAGTTTAGACAGATAGCTCGGTGCATTCAACATGCCTCTCATAAATAAAAGTAGTGATGAAGTCAATCTCTCCTCCACTTTCAGCTCGGAGCGATTGGCATGCATATTATTAATATTAGCTCTCTGTGTACATCCAAGGGCCAGCCGTGCTGCCCTGTTCTGAGCCAATTGCAATTTTCCTAAGTCCTTTTTTGTGACGACTGAAAAGTAGTCAAGGTGCGACAAAACTAGGGCCTGTAGGACCTGTCTTGTTGATAGTGTTGTTAAGAAGGCAGAGAACCCATTTATTATAGACAGACTTCTCCCCATCTTAGCTACTACTGCATCAATATGTTTTGACCATGACAGTTTACAGTCTAGGGTTAGTCCAAGCAGTTTAGTCATCTCAACGTGCTCAGTTTCCACATTATTTATTACAAGATTTAGTTGAGGTTTAGGGTTTAGTGAGTGTTTTGTTCCAAATACAATTCTTTAGTTTTAGAAATATTTAGGGCTAACTTATTCCTTGCCACCCACTCTGAAACTAACTGCAGCTCTTTGTTGAGTGTTGCAGTCATTTCAGTCGCTGTAGTAGCTGACGTGTATAGTGTTGAGTCATCCACATACATAGACACTCTGGCTTTACTCAAAGTCAGTGGCATGTCGTTAGTAAAAAATTGAAAAAAGCAAGGGGCCTAAACAGCTACCCTGGAGAATTCCTGATTCTAACTGGATTCTATTTGAAAGGCTTCCATTAAAGAACACCCTTTGTGTTCTGTTAGACAAGTAACTCTTTATCCACATTATAGCAGGGGGTGTAAAGCCATAACACAAGTTTTTCCAGCAGCAGACTATGATCGATAATGTCAAAAGCTGCACTGAAGTTTAACAAGACAGCCTCCACAATCATTTTATCATCAATTTCTCTCAGCCAATCATCAGTCATTTGTGTAAGTGCTGTGCTTGTTGAGTATCCTTCCCTATAAGCATGCTGAAATTCTGTTGTCAATTTGTTTACTGTGAAATAGCATTGCATCTGGTTAAACGCAATTTTTGCCAGAAGTTTACTACGGGTTGGTAACAGGCTGATTTGTCGGCTATTTGAGCCAGGTAAGGGGACTATTCTTGGGTAGCGGAATGACTTTAGCTTCCCTCCAGGCCTGAGGGCACACACTCTCTAGTAGGCTTAAATTGAAGATGTGGCAAAAAGGAGTCGCAATATTGTCTGCTATTATCCTCAGTAATTTTCCATCCAGATTGTCAGACCCCGGTGGCTTGTCATTGTTGATAGACAACAATCATTTTTTCACCTCTTCCACACTGACTTTACGGAAATCAAAAGTACAATTCTTGTCTTTTATAATTTGGTCCGATATACTTGGATGTGTAGTGTCAACGTTTGTTTCTGGCATGTCATCCCTAAGTTTGCTTATCTTGCCAATGAAAAAGTCATTAAAGTGCTTTGCAATATCAGTGGGCTTTGTGATGAATGAGCCATCTGATTCAATAAATGAAGGAGCCGAGTGGGCTTTTTATTTTTTTTAATGTCATTTAAGGTGCCCCAAAGCTTTTTACTATCATTCTTTTTATAATTTATCTTTGTTTCATAGTGTAGTTTCTTTTTCTTTCTATTTAGTTTAGTCACATGATTTCTTAACCTCTCTGGGATATGTGGGACGCTAGCGTTCCACCTCGCCAACAGCCAGTGAAATTGCAGGGCGCCAAATTCAAACAACAGAAATCTCAATTAAAATTCCTCAAACATACAAGTATTATACACCATTTTAAAGATAAACTTCTTGTTAATCCAGCCACAGTGTCTGATTTCAAAAAAGGCTTTACGGCGAAAGGACACCTTGCGATTATGTTAGGTCAGCGCCTAGTCACAGAAAACCATACAGCCATTTTCCAAAGAAGGAGAGGTGTCACAAAAGACAGAAATAGCGTTAAAATGAATCACTAACCTTTGATGATCTTCACCGGATGGTACTCCCAGTACTCCATGTTAGACAATAAATGTGTGTTTTGTTCAATAAAGATCATCTTTATGGCCAAAAACCTCATTTGAAATTGGTGCGTTATGTTCAGAAATGCATTGTCTCAAACAAACATCCGGTGAAAGTGCAGAGAGCCACATCAAATTACAGAAATACTCATAAACATTGATCTAAGATACAAGTGTTATACATACGATTATAGATAAACTTCTCCTTAATGCATCCGCTGTGTCAGATTTCAAAAATACTTTACGGTAAAAGCACACCATGCAATTATGTTAGGTCAGCGCCTAGCAACAGAAAAACATAGCCATTTTTCAACCAAGCAGAGGTGTCACAAAACTCAGAAATAGCATTATAAATATTCACTTACCTTTGCTGATCTTCATCGGAATGCACTCCCAGGAATAGCAGTTCCACAATAAATGTTTGTTATGTTCGATAAAGTCCATAATTTATGTCCAAATACCTCCTTTTTGTTTGCGCGTTTAGTTCAGTAATCCAAATGCACGATGTGCAGGCACTAGGTCCAGACGAAAAGTAAAAAAGTTCCATTAACGTTCATAGAAACATGTCAAACGATGTATAAATATATATGCATATTCTAGCTTCTGGGCCTGAATAGCAGGCAGTTTACTCTGGGCACCTTATTCATCCAAGCTACTCAATACTGCCCCCCCAGTCCCAAAGAAGTTTTAATTTGCAGTATCAGTTAGGCCAATCCGTTGGGCTGCCAGGCTTAATTGCCATACCTTTTGCCTCATTCCTCTCAACCATACAACTTTTCTATTCCTCATCAATCCAAGGGGATTTAACAGTTTTTACGAGAATGGAGGGATCAAGCCATTGGATCTCTCAGGCCCAGAGGGGTTAGAGAGGTCAGGGCAGCCACGGCACTGTGATGACAAACAAACAGCCAGGAAGTAAAGTAAGGGAGGACATACCTACCCAACGGGCTGACAGCTCCAAGCACAGGTTTAACCCAATGATTTATATATACACCAGATAACTGATAGGGGGCACTGTGCTGAAGCCCCCGTGCCTCCATCTTGGTATCATTTTTTTCTAGATGACTAATGTTACTGTCCCCACTACAATAAAAAAAATACTTAAATAGATGTTATTTTGTCCTTGAAACATTTAATTGAAATACTGTGGAATTCCATCCGTTCCTATCGAGGACTGCGCCTACTGGGGAGTGCCAATATGGCCGACCTGGGGCTTCAAAGCCTCTTAGTGGCCAATACATAGCATCAGCAATCCAGGGTTTATATACATCATTGACCCAAGACCCCATTCCAAATATACCACCACTGCTCTGTGAGGGAAGGAACATAAACAGCAGCCAGCATGTAAGGTCTTGTCCAAGTAGACTAGCTCCTGAGTGGCGCAGTGGTCTAAGGCACTGCATCTCAGTGCTGGAGGCATCACAACAGACCCTGGTTAAATTCCAGGCTGTATCACAACTGGCTGTGATTGAGAGTCCCATAGGGCGGTGCACAAAGGGCCCAGCTTTGTCCGGGTTGGGGTTTGGCCTGGGGTAGGCCGTCATTGTAAATAAGAATTTGTTCTTAGCTGACTTGCCTAGTTAATTAAAGGTAAACAAAATACAGTGTCTCAGAGCTGGATTATGTCATTCAACAACCACAATTTGTTTTGTGGTATATGTGACTCACAACCTGTAATGGGCTATATTCAAGGATATGTGACATGGATTTGTCTCAGTGTAAACACGCTACACAACAGTGAAGGACTTTCATCAGTGGTCATCAAGGGGGGTAGTCCCGGAGGGCTAATGTTTTCTCTCTCCATTGCCTCAGGCTCGATACTGCCACCTCCCCATAGTATTGCATCAACTCTGCCCCATACAAACCCCATCTTTCACCAAGGGATTTACGCCATGCAGAGAGAGGGATCAGTTCTCTCTCATCTGTCCTCCATTCATCCCATAGGGAGGGCATCACCCTAAAGAGATTCTAACAATCCATTATGAGACTCCCAAAGCTTCTTTCACTATAGAAACACCATGCATGGGGAAGAAGCATAATCCAAGGGGGATTTGTTGCTTTTTATGTTCACAGGAGGTTTTCAGCAAAGTGAGTTAACTGCAGGTTATATGCGCTGGTAATTCTCTATGGACTTTTGTCTCATAATGTGGACAGAAATCTGGCCCACTGGCACACACCCACAGACAGTACACATTTAATGTAGTAGAATACATGAGTAGTCTGTCCTCTACCTTGCAGTAAAGGTGAGCACCTAACCTGATGTATGTAACTGTTTAGTGTATCAGCATTCACTAACAGCATTACCGGTCATGCGTCCTTGGGAAGAATGCCTCCCAAATGAATTAAATGGATTTGTAAAGCCAAAGTCCTCAATTGGATTATTCTAATGATGTAACTCATAACATGCATCATTTGTGTTTTTTAGACTGTGTAGTCATTGGAACTAGTCTGTCCTGTGAAACACACCTTGGCCTAGATTCAATCAGATCAAGCATTAACCGACAATAGCCGACACCTGCATAGCTAACGTTTTAGCAGTGTCATGACTCAGGAGGTGTAACTGTGTTGGAGCTGTCAAATCGGTGAGCAGCTGCTCTTGATCATTGTCGCAAAGCCACAACAAGTTACAAGTTCAGAACGAGAAAGTGTAGACTATATAGAAATGACGCTCAAATTGAAAATCATTCAACAAAATCACGAGGATTTCTAATCAGCCTAAGTAGAGCCTGTCGTGCTCTAGATGGCACAGTAGAATGAACTTGACAATGGAGACTGAAGTACTGTTACTTTTAGCTTTATATCTGAAGCATGGTAACGACTAACACTGTTCACGCAGACAAACATCAAACTGCAAGACAGCTAATATACATATCTCCTTGACCTTCAACTGATACTGATTGTCTGTTAAACGCAAGGGAGTTATGGACTATCATTAAAGATGCAGGGATGGTAGGTAGCCTAGTGGTTAGAGCGTGGGGCCAGTAACTGAAAGGTTGCTAGATCGAATCCCTGAGCTGACAGGGTAAAAATCTGTTGTTCTGCCCCTGAACAAGGCAATTAACCCAATGTTCCTAGGCTGTCATTGTAAATAAGAATTAGTTCTTACTGACTTACCTAGTTAAATGAAGGTTAAAAAAATATTACATCCCCCCCCCTTAGCTAGAGCTTGCAAGTAAACATAAGCTTTTAAGAAGAATATAGTATTTTTAATACTGCTGTAGAGTCAAAGGTAGGTGGTGGTCTAGTTTCACTTACAATACCAGGTTTTACCCCTGACTCACTCAAGCACATAGTCATGTAGCCTCACTGATAATTTAGAGCACCTGCCTACTCTGGTGCATTGACTGGTGTGATTCTCAATGAGAGGGTTCTGGTGCTCTGTCATTTGTCATGTTCTATCTGTGTTAGTTTGTGTCTTTGTGTTTCCTCTTCGACCTCCTGGTCTGAATCAGAGTCAGTGATTGTGACTTCTTTGTTAACCTGGCTGTTCTGTCAGGTCTGAGATGCTTCCTGTTTCAGCGGTAGCGAGCTCCTGCGGGTGTGATGATATCATATGATCACGGTTTCTCTCGGATTCTCACCGCTGTTCCTGGCTGACATCCTTTTGTACCTCTCCATGCACGCTCTCTCCCTCCCGAAATGAAGGAAGTGGTGATGCCGTTTTGTCATAGATTGTCTTCTGCTGCAGCTATCTGCGTTTCAAGCCATGCTGGACATTTTTGGGAGTCACTGGCTGAAGGGCTGCTTTACTTGTAGGTAGGTTGGAGCGTAGGACATGCCCCATGAGTAGCTGAGCAGAAGAGTACTGCAGACCCATGACAGGTGTGTTTCTCAGGTTCAGTAGAGCTGCGTGAGGGTCAACACCTGTCTGTGCTGTCGACGTGAGCATGTTTTTCACTGACTTAATGGTCCTCTCAGCCATTCCCTTTGACTGGGGAAACCCTGGACTAGAATGAATGATTTTGAAACCCCACTCTTTTGCAAACATGATCCATCTCAGCACTTGAAAAGGGTACATGATTTGCAATCAGTTCAGCTGCAATACCATGTCTAGTAAACACAGCTTTAAACTTTGCTATGACAGTACCTGATGTCTTGTCCGACAGCACCTCTGGATATTTGGAGTAGTAGTACACTATCAGAAGGAATGAGCGCCCTTGGAACTCAAAGATATCAACAGCGATTTTTTGCCATGTCAGGCACTGTGTGGGGTAGGAGTGGTTCCTTTCGGTTGCTGGGCGTTTTTTTTTTGACAGGAAGTGCACGATTCAACCGTCATTCGGACATCTTCAGTGAGGCCTGGCCAATACATGAGAGCTCTGGCATGCGCTAAGAAGCGTTGACTGCCTGTCACGATCGTTATAATGATTGGACCAAGGCACAGCGTGCGTAGAATTCCACGTTTAATAAATAATAAACTCACCAAACAAAACAGAAGAAAAACTAAACGTGACGTTCTGGGCTGCTCACAGGAAGTTACACAAAAACAAGATCCCACAAACAACAGGTGGGAAAAGGCTGCCTAAATATGATCCCCAATCAGAGACAACGATAGAGTTTCCTCTGATTGGGAACCATACCAGGCCAACATAGAAAACGAAAAACTAAAATGCCCACCCTAATCACACCCTGACCTAACCAAATAGAGAAACAAAAAGGCTCTCTAAGGTCAGGTTGTGACACTGCCCTGATGTGCAATGTGGAGCCTCTTCAGTACCTCAGTTCTAAAAAGTATTTTGGAATGATAATACGTTTGTTTACCATGAGCAGTCCATCTTCAATGTAAAGAGAGTCTGATGTGCCAATAGGTTTCCACTTTCAGTGGTGCACTTTTCTTCTTGTGTGGCCATCCATCTCTGTGTAGGTTCCTCAGCAGCTACATCTCACTGTCTGCATCTGTGACTGCTCTCAGCTGTTGCATAACAGCACCCTCCAGTGGCTGATGTGTGGAGAAGTGTGACCTCTCGTCACTTCATGTGTGGCAGTCTGGGGTCCATCCCTGGATAGCGTGTCTGCTATTAACATGTCTTTACCTGGGGTGTAGACGATGTGAATATCATATTTCTGTATTTGAAGGAGCATCCTTTGAAGACAGGCAGGCGCCTTTCCAATAGGCCTGGTGGTTATAGCCTCAAGTGGTTTGTGGTCAGATTGAACTGACCGGGACACTATAGACATACTGGTGAAACCTCTTCAGTGCGAACACGATTGCCAGGAGTTCTTTTTTTATCTGGGCATAATTTTGTTCTGCCCCAGACAGAGCTCTGGATGCAAAGGCTGTTTACTTTGCATCAGAACAGCTCCAACTCCATCTTTGGATGCATCAGCTTGTATTTCAATATCTTCCTGTGAATTGGAAGAATTTCAGTCTCTCCAGTGCTGCTTGTAGTTCTGGGTGCCACTGCCATGCCATGTCCTTCCTGAGGAGCATTCTGAGTGGTGGAGTGAGCGTTGCTTCATCTTGGTTATTATCTTGGTTATTACTGGGTTAGGAAACGTGTCATATCCAGTAACCTCTGTAGATCTTTTCTGTCTTTTGGTAGGGGAATCTGTGTGATTTCTGTCACCTTGGAGATGTCTGCTTTAACCCTTTCTGCGCTGATGATGGGCCCCATGTACTTCACTTCACTCACCATGTATTATATCTTCTCAGCATTTAACTTCACATTCAGATGGATAGCTCTGTCCATCACCTGCTGTGGAATGCGGCCATGCTCTTCTTTGGTGACTGCTGCAATTATCGTGTCATCTGCAATTACATAGACACCATCAATGTCACCAAAACTCTGAGTTAATCTGCTGAAATACCTTTATGCAAAAAAGGTAAGCGATTAAACCGGTACCTACCCCATGTGGTATTGAATGTGCAGAGATCATCTGATTCCTCATCCAGCTTTATTTGCCAATACCCCTCCTTCTCATCTATGATAGTGAAGATCTTCTTGCATTGCACATCCTCTGAGGTGGGAATGGAGAAGTGTTGGTGCTGTATGGCCTTGTTCCGGTCCTTAGGATCCAGACATTTTTATTTTCTGTTAGGAATAGGCTGCTGCCCCACACTGATGGTTTGGTTACTTTGCTGACCACACCCATCTGCTCTTGTATGTCCAATGTCTCTTTCAGCCTGTCAAGCACAGCATATGGGATTTTCCTACATCCATGAACAACAGGAGGGACTTTTGGATCAATGTAGATGTGGTGTTGGCATGGAAACTCACATAGTCCTTTAAACACAGATGCATAGAGCTTGAGCAGCTCTTCCTTGGAGCAAGGAGCAAGGTGGAGCATGGCATGCAACTGTTGCAACTTTTCATATATGGTCAAGCTGCACACATGCCTCTCTGCCTAGCAGTGGTGTGTCAGATGCATCTGTAACATAGAACTGTAGATGGGCTTGTTTGTGCCGCATGTGCACTTGCAATGTCATGATGCCCTTTGGTTTGATGCGGGTGCCTCCATAGGCTACGAGTACAGTGTCAGTCTCTTTCACTTTGAATTGCTTGGACAATTTGTCTGCTATTGCTTGTGAGCACATTAGCTTCAGCTCCTGTGTCTAACTTAAAGTTGACCGTCTGTTCCCCTATACGCAAGTTTGTGTGCCAGCCAGCCAGCATCTTTTTGTGTGTGCTTGTGTCACTGCACCTATGAACAACATGTCCACTTCCCTAACCTCTGTTTCAACAGGAGCTACATTGATTTCTCTTGCCACACTTTTTACACTCAACATTAAATGCAGGGCACCTCTATGGTTTGTGTGTTTTTCCACAAGTCTTTGTCTGCTGCTCGCTGGTTGAGCGAGCGGCCTGTCTTTGTTCTGACTGTGCTCGTGATTGCTTAACATGGAGGTCCTTTTTTTCCATAGCATGCACAAACTGTTCTATGTTATTGCTAGCTGACATAGCTTTAGCCTGAGCTGATGCAATTTATTTTGCACGGCAAACATCTATGGCCTTAGCTAGGGTTAAATCTGAAATGGAGAGTAGTTTCTCTCTTAGTCCACTATCTGTGATGCTAAACACAATTTTGTCCTTTAGCATTAGATCCTCTGTTAGGGATGCACAATATATCGGTATGCATATTGGAATCGGCCGATATTAGCTACAAATGCCAACATCGGCCCGATGTCTAGTTTAACGGCGATGTGCAAAACCGATGTCAAAGCTACCGTGCATACCTATATAACGTAGGTACATGACGTAATGACGCCACAAAAAATATAGCGCTACACGTGCAACATAGCATTCCTAACCTAGCCCACAATGTCTGCTGTGTGGATCGAGCAGTCAACAAGTCGAGCAGTCATTTGAAAAAGTAAGAACATTTCAGAGAGATAACTCAAAGAATTCATGGCCCTTGACAATCAACCGTTCTCCGTCGTGGATGATGTTGGCTTTCGCCGACTGATCGAGCACCGGTACACACTACCAAGTAGGCGCTATTTTTCAGATGTTGCCCTACCGGAGTTACACAGCATTGTTGAAACTCACATCCATGAGCTACTTGCTATGGGCGTGGCGTCACGACAGACAATTGGACCAGCGATATCAGCCCCATGAGCATTACGAGTCTGACAGCACAGTAGGTCAATGAGGATTTCGTACTGAGGAAAGCCGTATTGCATTGAGACTGAACAAATGAACAATGAAACAGCACAGCAAGTAAGTGAAAGATATAGGTTTTGATTATGTTTTACTGGTAATGGGGACATACGTAAATGCCAACAAAATAACTTTTTGGTCAGTGTGTGTGTGTGTTAACTATTTAACTGTACTATAATGCTTAAAAGGCCGCTAAAATTGTAAATATCGGTTATCGGTATAGTTTTTTTTGGCAAGGAAAATATTGGATATCGGTATTGGCCCAAAATGTAATATCGGTACATCCCTATCCTCTGTGTCTTTGAACTCACAGCTGCGTGCTCTCAGTCAATACCTGCCTGTTCATTGAACTTGTGTGCCCAAAACTGATGTCTCTCGAACACAGGATTCCTGCGTGGTGAGCAGTAATTTTCAAATGCCAGTTTCCCAGTTTCTTGTTTTCCGGGTGGCGTATGTGATCTCCATTGTGTTGTATATCTCCAGTGCGTCGTCTCCGATGCAGTGTAGCAAAACTGCTCTTTTCCTAGCCTCTTACTTTGTTACCATTTCCGCCAATTTTCTGAGTGGTTTCCAGTCAATGACAACAGAGATGGTGTTGTAAACGACTGCATTGCTGCTAATCCCAAGCTTGATAGCCAACAATACCGTTTTTTCACCCAAGTTAGCGTTAGCCTGCTAACTAGCCACTAGTTTTAGTAGTCTGCTGGTGAAGTCCGCATTCTCACTCATTCAACTAGCACTGGAAATGTTCCTGTTTTTTTGTTTAATCTTCTGCCATGTCGTGCTCTAGATGGCACAATATAATTAACTTGACAATGGAGACTGAAGTACTTTATATCTGAAGCATGGTAACGATTAACACTGTGCACGCAGGTGTGACCTTCCTGTTCCCGTCCCTCAAGTCAGTAAGTCAACACAGGAAGGAGCAATGGATGGATAGTTCATTTATTTCCAAAGCTGCAATGATGGGACACACAGTATGGATGACTGGTCAGTAGTCGACGGGATATAAATAGCACTCCCACAGCAACTCTCCATAAATCTACTGTTTAATATATTAACAAAAAAACTATCCAAATGTCTATTAGTCATTATGATCGTATAGTGGATTTAACTATTTCGA
The DNA here is from genome assembly GCF_045679555.1 of Salvelinus alpinus. NCBI lineage: Eukaryota > Metazoa > Chordata > Actinopteri > Salmoniformes > Salmonidae > Salvelinus > Salvelinus alpinus. The sequence goes on from NC_092107.1 coordinate 386,321, forward strand.
ATAATTCCTAATTTACTACACTAAAAATAAATAGAGTTTCCACGTGTAATCTCATATTTACAACATCAGAATAAACTATCATCCATTTTAGTATTCAAAATATATAAAAATTGACCTGAAATTACTCAATGTCACACTCTTGTGGCGAAGAAATATAATACAACAAGAATGTACCACATATTTTCCTAAGCTAACAAAAACAGGCTAATACGCTGGCTGGTGCTCATGAGTTTATAAAACATATCCTTTATACATTTGTCATAAATTACCTGCAATGATGGGTGTGGATGAATGGTCAGTAGTCAATAGCACTCCTAAAGAAGATGCATTTTCGAGTTAGCTAGCAAATTTTCCCCCAACATCGGACACCCCCTAACTTCAGAAACTCTTTAGCGGTTGGAGGATTAAATCACCTTGAGCTCAACATTTAAATGGCCTGGAGAATAATGATACGTTTTGCGACAATTTTTATTTATTTATTTAACCTTTATTTAACTAGGCAAGCCAGTTAAGAACAAGTGTAAATAATAAATGACGGCCTACCCCGGCCAAACCCTAACCGGGTGACGCTGGGCCAATTGTGCACCGCCCTAAATACCACCCTTCAAGCCAGCTGACCACCGATTTTCATTGCAGTTTATGTAAATTAAGTTAGGCTTTGAGAGTTTTCCAAAAAGTAATATATACAGTGACTTGCGAAAGTATTCACCCCCAAACAAACAAGACAAAATTTCATTTCACTTCACCAATTTTGACTATTTTTTGTATGTCCATTACATGAAATCCAAATAAAAATAAATTACAGGTTGTAATGCAAAATAGGAAAAACGCCAAGGGGGACAATCACTTTTGCAAGGCACTGCATATATATACACTGCTCAAAAAAATAAAGGGAACACTTAAACAACACAATGTAACTCCAAGTCAATCACACTTCTGTGAAATCAAACTGTCCACTTAGGAAGCAACACTGATTGACAATAAATTTCACATGCTGTTGTGCAAATGGAATAGACAACAGGTGGAAATTATAGGCAATTAGCAAGACACCCCCAATAAAGGAGTGGTTCTGCAGTTGGTGACCACAGACCACTTCTCAGTTCCTATGCTTCCTGGCTGATGTTTTGGTCACTTTTGAATGCTGGCAGTGCTTTCACTCTAGTGGTAGCATGAGACGGATTCTACAACCCACACAAGTGGCTCAGGTAGTGCAGCTCATCCAGGATGGCACATCAATGCGAGCTGTGGCAAGAAGGTTTGCTGTGTCTGTCAGCGTAGTGTCCAGAGCATGGAGGCGCTACCAGGAGACAGGCCAGTACATCAGGAGACGTGGTGGAGGCCGTAGGAGGGCAACAACCCAGCAGCAGGACCGCTACCTCCGCCTTTGTGCAAGGAGGAGCAGGGGGGGAGCACTGCCAGAGCCCTGCAAAATGACCTCCAGCAGGCCACAAATGTGTATGTGTCTGCTCAAACGGTCAGAAACAGACTCCATGAGGGTGGTATGAGGGCCCGACGTCCACAGGTGGGGGTTGTGCTTACAGCCCAACACCGTGCAGGACGTTTGGCATTTGCCAGAGAACACAAAGAGTGGCAAATTCGCCACTGGCGCCCTGTGCTCTTCACAGATGAAAGCAGGTTCACACTGAGCACGTGACAGAGTCTGGAGACGCCGTGGAGAACGTTCTGCTGCCTGCAACATCCTCCAGCATGACCGGTTTGGCGGTGGGTCAGTCATGGTGTGGGGTGGTATTTCTTTGGGGGGGCCGCACAGCCCTCCATGTGCTCGCCAGAGGTAGCCTGACTGCCATTAGGTACCGAGATGAGATCCTCAGACCCCTTGTGAGACCATATGCTGGTGCGGTTGGCCCTGGGTTCCTCCTAATGCAAGACAATGCTAGACCTCATGTGGCTGGAGTGTGTCAGCAGTTCCTGCAAGAGGAAGGCATTGATGCTATGGACTGGCCCGCCCGTTCCCCAGACCTTAATCCAATTGAGCACATCTGGGACATCATGTCTCGCTCCATCCACCAACGCCACGTTGCATCACAGACTGTCCAGGAGTTGGCGGATGCTTTAGTCCAGGTCTGGAAGGAGATCCCTCAGGAGACCATCCGCCACCTCATCAGGAGCATGCCCAGGAGTTGTAGGGAGGTCATACAGGCACGTGGAGGCCACACACACTACAGAGACTCATTTTGACTTGTTTTAAGGACATTACATCAAAGTTGGATCAGCCTGTAGTGTGGTTTTCCACTTTAATTTTGAGTGTGACTCCAAATCCAGACCTCCATGGGTTGATAAATTTGATTTCCATTGATCATTTTTGTGTGATTTTGTTGTCAGCACATTCAACTATGTAAAGAAAAAAGTATTTAATAAGAATATTTCATTCATTCAGATCTAGGATGTGTTATTTTAGTGTTCCCTTTATTTTTTTTGAGCAGTGTATATACACACACACATATATACAGTTGAAGTCGGAAGTTTATATACACTTAGGTTGGAGTCATTAAAACTAGTTTTTCCACCACTCCACAAATTTATTGATAACAAACTATAGTTTTCGCAAGTCGGTTAGGATATCTACTTTGTGCATGACAAGTAATTTAAAAAGATTGTTTACAGACAGATTATTTCACTTATAATTCACTGTATCACAATTCCAGTGGGTCAGAATTTTACATACACTAAGTTGACTGTGCCTTTACACAGCTTGGAAAATTCCAGAAAATGATGTCATGGCTTTAGAAGCTTTTGATAGGCAAACTGACATTATTTGAGTCAATTGGAGGTGTACCTGTGGATGTATTTCAAGGCCTACCTTCAAACTCAGTGCCTCTTTGCTTGACATCATGGGAAAATCAAAAGAAATCAACCAAGACCTCAGAAAAAAAATTGTAGACCTCCACAAGTCTGGTTCATCCTTGGGAGCAATTTCCAAATGCCTGAAGGTACCACGTTAATCTGCAACTGCACATGGGGACAAAGATCGTACTTTTTGGAGAAATGTCCGCTGGTCTGATGAAACAAAAATAGAACTGTTTGGCCATAACGACCATCGTTATGTTTGGAGGAAAACGGGGGATGCTTGCAAGCTGAAGAACACCATCCCAACCGTGAAGCACGGGGGTGGCAGCATCATGTTGTGGGGGTGCTTTGCTGCGAGACGGCCTGGTGCACTTCACAAAATAGATGGCATCATGAGGTTGGAAAATTATGTGGATATAGTGAAGCAAATCAAATCAAATTTATTTACATAGCCCTTCTTACATCAGCTGATATCTCAAAGTGCTGTTCTGAAACCCAGCCTAAAACCCCAAACAGCAAGCAATGCAGGTGTAGAAGCACAAAAAATTGTAAGCAACATCTCAAGACATCATTCAGGAAGTTAGAGCTTGGTCGCAAAGGGGTCTTCCAAATGGACAATGACCCCAAGCATACTTCCAAAGTTGTGGCAAAATGGCTTAAGGACACAGTCAAGGTATTGGAGTGGCCATCACAAAGCCCTGACCTCAATCCTATAGAACATTTGTGGACAGAACTGAAAAAGCGTGTGCGAGCAAGGAGGCCTACAAACCTGACTCCGTTACATCAGCTCTGTCAGGAGGAATGGGCCAAAATTCACCCAACTTATTGTGGGAAGCCGCGTCCTCAGAGCATGCGCAGACCAGCTGGCTGGTGTGTTGAAGGACATATTCAATCAATCCTTATCCCAGTCTGCTGTTCCCACATGCTTCAAGAGGGCCACCATTGTTCCTGTTCCCAAGAAAGCTAAGGTAACTGAGCTAAACGACTACCGCCCCGTAGCACTCACTTCCGTCATCATGAAGTGCTTTGAGAGACTAGTTAAGGACCATATCACCTCCACCCTACCTGACACCCTAGACCCACTCCAATTTGCTTACCGACCCAATAGGTCCACAGACGACGCAATCGCAACCACACTGCACACTGCCCTAACCCATCTGGACAAGAGGAATACCTATGTGAGAATGCTGTTCATCGACTACAGCTCAGCATTTAACACCATAGTACCCTCCAAACTCGTCATCAAGCTCGAGACCCTGGGTCTCGACCCCGCCCTGTGCAACTGGGTCCTGGACTTCCTGACGGGCCGCCCCAAGGTGGTGAGGGTAGGTAACAACATCTCCTTCCCGCTGATCCTCAACACTGAGGCCCCACAAGGGTGTTTTCTGAGCCCTCTCCTGTACTCCCTGTTCACCCACGACTGCGTGGCCATGCACGCCTCCAACTCAATCATCAAGTTTGCGGACGACACTACAGTGGTAGGCTTGATTACCAACAACGACGAGACAGCCTACAGGGAGGAGGTGAGGGCCCTCGGAGTGTGGTGTCAGGAAAATAACCTCACACTCAACGTCAACAAAACAAAGGAGATGATTGTGGACTTCAGGAAACAGCAGAGGGAGCACCCCCCTATCCACATCGACGGGACAGTAGTGGAGAAGGTGGAAAGTTAAGTTCCTCGGTGTACACATCACGGACAAACTGAATTGGTCCACCCACACAGACAGCGTTGTGAAGAAGGCGCAGCAGCGCCTCTTCAACCTCAGGAGGCTGAAGAAATTCGGCTTGTCACCAAAAGCACTCACAAACTTCTACAGATGCACAATCGAGAGCATCCTGTCGGGCTGTATCACCGCCTGGTACGGCAACTGCTCCGCCCACAACCGTAAGGCTCTCCAGAGGGTAGTGCGGTCTGCACAACGCATCACCGGGTGCAAACTACCTGCCCTCCAGGACACCTACACCACCCGATGTCACAGGAAGGCCATAAAGATCATCAAGGACAACAACCACCCGAGCCACTGCCTGTTCACCCCGCTATCATCCAGAAGGCGAGGTCAGTACAGGTGCATCAAAGCAGGGACCGAGAGACTGAAAAACAGCTTCTATCTCAAGGCCATCAGACTGTTAAACAGCCACCACTAACATTTAGTGGACGCTGCCAACATACTGACTCAACTCCAGCCACTTTAAAAATGGGAATTGATGGAAATTATGTAAAAATGTATCACTAGCCACTTTAAACAATGCCACTTAATATAATGTTTACATACCATACATTAGTCATCTCATATGTATACGTATATACTGTACTCTATATCATCTACTGCATCTTGCCATCTTTATGTAATACATGTATCACTAGCCACTTTAAACTATGCCACTTTATGTTTATATACCCTACATTACTCATCTCATATGTATATACTGTACTCTATACCATCTACTGCATCTTGCCTATGCCGTTCTGTACCATCACTCATTCATATATCTTTATGTACATATTCTTTATCCCTTTACACTTGTGTGTATAAGGTAGTAGTTGTGGAATTGTTAGGTTAGATTACTTGTTGGTTATTACTGCATTGTCCGAACTAGAAGCACAAGCATTTCGCTACACTCGCATTAACATCTGCTAACCATGTGTATGTGACAAATAAAATTTGATTTGATTATTTGATTTGAAGCTTGTGGATTGCTACCCGAAAAGTTTGACCCAAGATAAACAATTTAAAGGCAATGCTACCAAATACTAATTGAGTGTATGTAAACTTCTGACCCACTGGGAATGTGATGAAAGAAATAAAAGCTGAAGTAAATCATTCTCTCTACTATTATTCTGACATTTTACGTTCTTAAAATAAAGTGGTGATCCTAACTGACCTAAAATAGGGAAATTTTACTAGGATTAAATGTCAGGAATTGTGAAAAACAGATTAAATCTTTTTGGCTAAGGTGTATTTAAACTTCAACTGTGTAGATATATATATATATACAGTGGGGAGAACAAGTATTGGATACACTGCCGATTTTGCAGGTTTGTAATTTTTATCATAGGTACACTTCAATTGTGAGAGACGGAATCTAAAACAAAAATCCAGAAAATCACATTGTATGATTTTTAAGTAATCAATCAATCAATCAATCAATTTTATTTTATATAGCCCTTCGTACATCAGCTAATATCTCGAAGTGCTGTACAGACACCCAGCCTAAAACCCCAAACAGCTAGTAATGCAGGTGTAGAAGCACGGTGGCTAGGAAAAACTCCCTAGAAAGGCCAAAACCTAGGAAGAAACCTAGAGAGGAACCAGGCTATGAGGGGTGGCCAGTCCTCTTCTGGCTGTGCCGGGTGGAGATTATAACAGAACTATGCCAAGATGTTCAAAAATGTTCATAAGTGACAAGCATGGTCAAATAATAATCATGAATAATTTTCAGTTGGCTTTTCATAGCCGAAGTAATTAATTTGCATTTTATTGCATGACATAAGTATTTGATACATCAGAAAAGCAGAACTTAATATTTGGTACAGAAACCTTTGTTTGCAATTACAGAGAGCATACGTTTCCTGTAGTTCTTGACTAGGTTTGCACACACTGCAGCAGGGATTTTGGCCCACTCCTCCATACAGACCTTCTCCAGATCCTTCAGGTTTCGGGGCTGTCGCTGGGCAATACGGACTTTCAGCTCCCTCCAAAGATTTTCTATTGGGTTCAGGTCTGGAGACTGGCTAGGCCACTCCAGGACCTTGAGATGCTCCTTACGGAGCCACTCCTTAGTTGCCCTGGCTGAGTGTTTTGGGTCGTTGTCATGCTGGAAGACCCAGCCACGACCCATCTTCAATGCTCTTACTGAGGGAAGGAGGTTGTTGGCCAAGATCTCGCGATACATGGCCCCATCCATCCTCCCCTCAATACGGTGCAGTCGTCCTGTCCCCTTTGCAGAAAAGCATCCCCAAAGAATGATCTTTCCACCTCCATGCTTCACGGTTGGGATGGTGTTCTTGGGGTTGTACTCATCCTTCTTCTTCCTCCAAACACAGCGAGTGGAGTTTAGACCAAAAAGCTCTATTTTTGTCTCATCAGACCACATGACCTTATCCCATTCCTCCTCTGGATCATCCAGATGGTCATTGGCAAACTTCAGACGGGCCTGGACATGCGCTGGCTTGAGCAGGGGGAACTTGCGTGCGCTGCAGGATTTTAATCCATGACGGCGTAGTGTTTTACTAATGGTTTTCTTTGAGACCGTGGTCCCAGCTCTCTTCAGGTCATTGACCTGGTCCTGCCGTGTAGTTCTGGGCTGATCCCTCACCTTCCTCATGATCATTGATACCCCACGAGGTGAGATCTTGCATGGAGCCCCAGACCGAGGGTGATTGACCGTCATCTTGAACTTCTTCCATTTTCAAATAATTGCACCAACAGTTGTTGCCTTCTCACCAAGGCAACAACTGCTTGCCTAAACCTGCAAAATCGGCAGTGTATCAAATACTTGTTCTCCCCACTGTATATAAATTCAGCAAAAAAAGAAACGTCCCTTTTTCAGGACCCTGTCTTTCAAAGATAATTAGTAAAAATCCAAATAACTTCACAGATCTTCATTGTAAAGGGTTTAAACACTGTTTCCCATGCATGTTCAATGAACCATGAATAATTAATGAACATGCACCTGTGGAACGGTTGTAAAGATACTAACAGCTTACAGACAGAGGCAATTAAGGTCATAGTTATGAAAACTTAGGACACTAAAGAGGCCTTTCTACTGACTCTGAAAAACACCAAAAGAAAGATACCCAGGGTCCCTGCTCATCTGCGTGAACGTGCCTTAGGCATGCTGCAAGGAGGCATGAGGACTGCAGATGTGGCCAGGGCAATAAATTGCAATGTCCGTACTGTGAGACGTCTAAGACAGCGCTACAGGGAGACAGAACGGACAGCTGATCATCCTCGCAGTGGCAGACCACGTGTAACAACACCTGCACAGGATCGGTACATCCGAACATCACACCTGCGGGACAGGTACAGGATGGCAACTACAACTGCCTGAGTTACACCAGGAACAAACAAACCCTCCATCAGTGCTCAGACTGTCCACAATAGGCTGAGAACGGCTGGACTGAGGGCTTGTAGGCCTGTTGTAAGTCAGGTCTTCACCAAACATCACCTTCAACAACGTCGCCTATGGGCACAAACCCACCGTCGCTGGACCAGAATGGGCTGGCAAAAAGTGCTCTTCACTGACGAGTCGCGTTTTTTTCTCACCAGGGGTGATGGTCGGATTTGCGTTAATCGTCTAAGGAATGAGCGTTACACCGAGGCCTGTACTCTGGAGCGGGATCGATTTGGAGGTGGAGGGTTCGTCATGGTCTGGGGCAGTGTGTCACAGCATCATCGGTATGAGCTTGTTGTCATTGCAGGAAATCTCAAAGCTGTGCGTTACAGGGAAGACTTCCTCCTCCCTCATGTGGTCCCCTTCCTGCAGGCTCATCCTGACATGACCCTCCAGCATGACAATGCCAGCAGCCATACTGCTCATTCTGTGCGTGATTTGCTGCAAGACAGGAATGTCAGTGTAATGCAGCTGGTGGCCATACCAGATACTGACTGTTACTTTTGATTTTGACCCCCCCCTTTGTTCAGGGACACATTATTCAATTTCTGTTAGTCACATGTCTGTGGAACTTGTTCAGTTTATGTCTCAGTTGTTGAATCATGTTCATACAAATATTTACACGTTAAGTTTGAAAATAAACGCAGTTGACAGTGAGAGGACGTTTCTTTTTTTGCTGAGTTTATATATACACACACACATTGACACACACTTTGGGTGACACGCAGTATATTGTAAAATTCAACTGCGCAACAGACCACACAACTTTTGACCTAAATTATTCATACTCATTTATATATGTTAGTATTAAACTGTTATCTACTTTCTCAAAACACAAGATTAATCTGTAAAACAAATAATGAGACAATATTTGGTTACAACACTGAAGAAGATATTGGTGAAGAACCATTTTTAAGAGTCTACAGGAGGGCGCATTGGGCTATGCAATGAAAAGTTGACAGGCAAGTCATTTTTTTTTTTTTTACCGGAAAGCTAGCCAACTAGTCAACTATCTAGTAAACACTTCAGATACGAGGTTGATGTCTCTTTTTTGAACAAAATTAAGCAGATATATATCTTGTAATTAAACAAAATAGTAAGGTGGCCAGTAACTGGGGACCGTAAGCAGATAATACGGACATCTTTTTTTTGCTAAACCGTTTATCAAAAAGCTGACAGTAGTAATATTTCCACTGAAATGTCAAACATGCTAATTGCTAACTCGTTAGCTAATATTTTTACGACACCAATAATCACAAAATATTGATGTTTGATCACAAGATAACACTGTTGAAGGTAATATATTTCTTAAATGCAGTTGAATATGCCGATAATACGGGGTGTTACGCTACTAACTTCAAAGAGGGAACTTTAGCTAGTAGCATAAAACCCACATGGAAAACTGAGATTCGGCAAATAACATATAAAGAGTGGCTTATTTGACGCCAAACCAATAACAATAGTTACTAATAATATAATTGCTAATGTACGATGCAAAAGGTGGATTTTATACATTTATATCCTGGGACCATTCAATTTTCAACTCACCCACAGCAATTCTACATAAATCTGCTGTGGATTACCCAGAATCCCATACTTATATCACTGAGTGTATTAGACAATGTAAACACACTAATCTACCAGGAGGTGGCATAATACCCATTTTATGCAATACCCATTTTAACAATTTAATTACACTGTTACATAGGCACACTTCAAACAGCTCATTTACATATCCCCTTAACCTTCAATCTCGAGTGATACTGATTGGCTGTTAAAAACAAGGGAGTTATGGACTATCATTAAAGGTGTATAGCTCCATATATTACATTATTATAATATTTTTTTTACCTTTATTTAACTAGGCATGCCAGTTAAGAACACATTCTTATTTACAATGACAATCTAGGAACAGTGGGTTAAATGCCTTGTTCAGGGGCAGGACGACAGATTTTTACCTTGTCAGCTCGGGGATTTGATCTAGCAACCTTTCGGTTACTGGACCAACTCTCTAACCACTCGGCTACCTGCCGCCCCAAAGCAGTCCTTCCTCCTGGTCGGGGAATTGAACACGTCTCCCGCGTGACAAGCGGGGATACTCACCACTATACTAATGAGGAGCAGGTGGTACAATGCCAGGAGCCACTGGTATATTTGAGAGCGCATAGTTCCACCTCCGACACAACCAAAACAATTGCTATGCTGATGTCGGTTCAAGCGGATGTGATTGAATAGAGCCCCTGGTTTTCAAGCTGTCATCAAGTTCTCTTTGGATGATTTGATATGTTACTATGGAGCTATATATCAAATTAAAGTTTATTGGTCGCGTACACAGATTTGCAGGTGCAGCGAAATGCTTATGTTTCTGCATTGTTGCTAGAAACAAGCTTTTCGCTGCACCTACAATAACATCTGCATATCTGTGTACACGACCAATAAACTTTGATTTGATATATAGCTCCATAGTAAAACTTTACGCTTGTGCAAATATCAGGCAAGTTGGCTATGTAACTGTTGGGATTTCCTAAATGACTGGGGCTTTTCCTAGAGGGAGGTGGCACATTGTGTAAGTGTAAATGTCACATTGTCTGACATCATTGGGCAGAGATTATCCATTATAACTTCAATGTCATGAGTCTGTTTATTTGTCTACACTCTTAGAAAATAAATGGTGCTATCTAGAACCTAAAAGGGTTCTTCAGCTGTTGCCATAGGAGAATCCGTTGAAGAACCCTTTCCACAGAGGGTTCTAAATGAAGAGTTCTACCGGGAACCAAAACAGTTTAAAATGTATGAGGACTGCCAAAGAAACCTTTTGGAACCCTTTTATTGTGTCTGACCGTCATCTTGAACTTCTTCCATTTTCTAATAATTGCGCCAACAGTTGTTGCCTTCTCACCAAGCTGCTTGCCTATTGTCCTGTAGCCCATCCCAGCCTTGTGCAGGTCTACAATTTTATCCCTGATGTCCTTACACAGCTCTCTGGTCTTGGCCATTGTGGAGACATTGGAGACTGTTTGATTGAGTGTGTGGACAGGTGTCTTTTATACAGGTAACTAGTTCAAACAGGTGCAGTTAATACAGGTAATGAGTGGAGAACAGGAGGGCTTCTTAAAGAAAAACTAACAGGTCTGTGAGAGCCGGGATTCTTACTGGTTGGTAGGTGATCAAATACTTATGCCATGTCTCTCACAGTTGAAGTGTGCCTATGATAAAAACTACAGACCTCTACATGCTTTGTAAGTAGGAAAACCTGCAAATTCGGCAGTGTATCAAATACTTGTTCTCCCCACTGTATATGGATGTTAAATGTTACTTTATGGGTTGGTTATGTAGGCTTCTTCTTACCCATCGCTTTCTACTACGTATAATAATATGATTACAGGAGAAACAGGAGACAAAGAGCTGTGAGACAGGTTAAATCCCTGATACATGAAAAGTGGGATGTACACGAAGCGTGTGGGGCAACAGAAGACGAACAGCAGAGGGGCTAAGGATTTTTTAGATGGGGAAAGGGACGATGAAACGGGCGAAAGTTACGGGACTCCACCCAGAGGGGCAGGTCCTGAGTGGAAAGCCATACCCTCTGCCCGAGCCGATACCGGGGCAATCCGCCTGTCACTGATACCTTGATGTGGTCTTCAGATGAGCGGCCCAGGCTCTCTTCCAGGTACGGCGACAGCAGCGGACGAACATCTGGCAGAGGGTATGCTGACTTCTTGCTCAGGGAAGAGCACGGACTGATATCCCAAGGAACACTCGAAGGGCTAGAGACCAGTGGCCGAGCAGGGAAAGGTGAAATGGGTGAATAACAGGGCCCGACGAGCCTGCCTAGAGTTGAGGCGCTTGGCGGTGCAGAGATATTCCAGGTTCTTATGGTCAGTGCACACAAAGAGTGAGTGTTCCACCTCCTCCAACCAGTGCCTCCACTCCTCCAATGCCATCTTGATGGCGAGGAGTTCTCAATTTCCCACATCATAGTTCCTCTCAGCAGGGGTAAGACGATGGGAGAGAAAAGTGCAGGGGTGAAGCTTTTTGTCCTGGGCAGAATGCTGGGACAGGGCGGCCCCCACTCTGACATCCGAGGTGTTGACCTCCACCACAAACTGACGGGACGGGTCGGATAGATAAAGATGGGGGCTGTAGTGAATAGATGTTTGAGATCTGAGAACACCTGGTCAGCTGCTGGAGACCACATGAATGGAACCTTGTTAGAGGTGAGTGCTGAGAGGGGCAAGCCAGGGTGCTGTAACCCTGGATGAAGCAGCGGTAAAAGCTAGCAAATCCCAGGAAACATTGGATTTGAGGGTTGAGGCCAATCCACCATCGCTCTCACCTTGTCTGGATCTATCTGTATATGTCCTGCATCGATGATGTATCCTAGGAAGGAGATGGTGGAGCGATGGAATTCATACTTCTCCGCTTTAACGAAAAGCTGGTTCTCCAGAAGATGCTGAAGGACCTATCGGACGTGTAGGACATGCTCTTGAGCTGAACGGGAAAGGTAAACAAAGATGAACCAATTCAGCATGTCCCAGAGCACATCGTTGACCTGGGCCTGGAACACAGCGGGAGCGTTAGTCAGTCCGAATGGCATAACCAAGTACTCATAGTGCCCGCTAGCCGAGTTAAAGGCTGTCTTCCACTCGTCTCCTTCCCGTATCCGAAGCATATGGTAGGCGTTCCAAAGGTCCAACTTTGAGAAGATGAAAAAAAAGCCGCCCCCGAGGTGGTGTAGTGCCCGGGAGACGGTCAATGGCACAGTCGTAGGGTCGATGTGGAGAGAGAGACGTAGCACAGGCCTTATTGAAGACCTCGTCAAGGTCCAGGGTACTCTGCGGGAATGGCGGGGAGATCCGAGGCTTCTCCCAATCCTGCAGGAAGATGTTCAGGGTCAGGCTGTGCCGACTTAAGACAATGCGCATGGAAAAACGGGAACCAACCCACGATAGAACCAGTAGCCCAGTTGATCAGGGGATTGTGCTTCTGGAGCCATGAATACCCCAAAACCACGGGTATATGTGGAGATTCTATGAGCAGGAACTGCATACTCGTAAGTTGATAGGAACCGTATTGCGGGTGACTCGGCCAATAGAGCGCCCATCCAGCGCTCTGAAGTCCATGGGAATGGAGAAGGGTTGAGTGGAGATAACGAGCTCCGACACCAAGGTAGCGTCGATAAAGCTCTCGTCGGCCCCAGAGTCAATGAGCACCCGGAGAGTTTTGCCCTGGTCACCCCACAACAGGGTGACATGAAGAGGGGTACGAGTAATGGAAGATTGGAAAATCCCGTACGGCTCAGAGTTCTCGTACCTACTAATGAGCCTGGTCTTTTTATTGGACAGGTAGAAATATAATGTCCTGTAGTCCTGCAACACAGACAGCTCCTGGTGCACAATCTGCGTGAATGTTCATCCGGAGGCAATCTAGCACTTCCTAGTAGCTTGGGCTCTGGAGGAGGTGAGTCGACCGCCCTTGGTGATTCTCGTGGGAACTCGGGTGACATTGGATTCTCTCAGTAAGGTGGATGTTGGGAACTTCCGGGATTCCTCGGTGGCAAGGTGGGAGCAGTGGGCGAGTGTGACCGGGAACAGACCTCTCCCTCCTATGTTCCTATAGCCGCCCATCGATCCGTAAAGTCAAGGCGATGAGGGAGTTCGAGGAAGCTCCCGGGCTGCAAGCTAGTCTTTAACCTCCTACAATACTTAGTGAATGAACGTGTCGAAAAGAGATTCCGGGTTCCAGGCACTTTCAGCGGCCAATGTGCGAAAATATACCACACTACGGGAGTTGACACAGTTGGAGTAGCTTCAGAGCAGACTCTTTCCCGGACAGAGAATTAAACACCTTCCTACTCTCCGCCACGAACTCCTCCAGACTGAAGCTAATGGTGGGATGTTGCTCACACACTGCTGTCGCAGAGGCGAGAACCCTCCCGGTCTTCAGCGTTATAAGATACTCTATCTTCGAGCGATCCGAGGGAAACGAAGAGGGCTGCAGCTCGAGGATGAGGGAGCACTGGTAGAGAAACGCTTGGCAGGTTCCTGGATCTCCAGCTTATCGCTCCGGAGGAGGTAAAGCAGGGTTCTCGGGAAGCTGGGATAGGCTGGGGAGAAGCGCCTCTGGTAGCGGGGTTACTAAAAGTCTGGGGGTTACCATAGAGGCTTGCTGCCTAGTAGAATATCCGCGGAATTGCTCCAGCAATGCATTGAAAGCGCGGTCGTGGTGTTCTGCCAAGTTCTGGAGTACTTCCATGAGGTTTTGAAGTAACTCCTCGTGTCTTCCAATGGTGGCTCCTTGGTGAGGAGACAGCGTTGCGGAGCTGGTCCAAGTCTGCTGCGTCAGTCAGGGCCAGTTCATACTATCAAGGCTCAGGCTAAGACCCAGATGAAGACAAAGGAGGTGGATAGTACGAGTCTCAGAATTTATTCAAGTACAAGGGGCAGGCGAAAGGTAAGTCAAAGCAGGCAAAGAGTCGTAATCCAAATCTGAGTCAGGCAGGTACAGGATGGCAGGCAATTGGTGGGTCGAGGACAGGCAGAGGTTCATAACCAGGCCAGAGTCAGAAAGGTACAGGACGGCAGGCAGCTTGGGGTCAGGGCAGGCAGCTTGGGGTCAGGGCAGGCAGAATGGCAGGCAGCTTGGGGTCAGGGCAGGCAGAATGGCAGGCGGGCTCAGGGTCAGGGCAGGCAGAAAAGTTCAGAACCGGGAGGACTAGAAAACAGGGACTAGAGAAAACAGGAGGACGGAAAAACACACTGGTACGCTTGATGAGACGAACTGGCAACAGACAAACAGAAAATGCAGGTATAAATACACAGGGGATAATGGGGGAAGATGAGAGACACCTGGTGGGGGGTGGAGACAAGCACAAAGACAGGTGAAACAGATCAGGGTCTGACATGGAGAAATGTAACCACTCTCAGATTAATAGACATCTATGGATGCAAGGACTGACCATCCATGATATCAAAATGATTGTTTTAACCATGTTATGAGGCTATACAGTGTTTGTTTACATTTACAATGTTTACAAACATTGGAGAAAAACAAGCTCATATTTTGGGTTCTCATGAAGTTTGACAGTTGAACTAAGCTCATGAGGCATTTATATATTCTTCAAGAATCAATGGATATATAAATATATATACACACTACCGTTCAAAAGTTGGGGGTCACTTAGAAATGTCCTTGTTTTTGAAAGAAAAGCACATTTTTCGTCCATTAAAATAACATAAAATTGATCAGAAATACAGTGTAAACATTGTTAATGTTGTAAATGACTATTGTAGCTGGAAACGGCTGATTTTTAATGGAATATTTACATATGCGTACAACGGCCCATTATCAGCAACCATGACTCCTGTGTTCCAATGGCACGTTGTGTTAGCTAATCCAAGTTTATAATTTTAAAAGGCTAATTGATCATTAGAAAACCCTTTTGCATTTATGTTAGCACAGCTGAAAACTGTAGTTCTGATTAAAGAAGCAATAAAACTGGCCTTCTTTAGACTAGTTGTGTATCTGGAGCATGAGCATTTGTGGGTTCAATTACAGGCTCAAAATGGTCAGAAGCAAGTACCTTTCTTCTGAAACTCGTCAGTCTATTCTTGTTCGGAGAAATGAAGGCTATTCCATGCGAGAAATTGCCAAGAAACTGAAGATCTCGTACAACGCTGTGTACTACTCCCTTCACAGAACAGTGCAAACTGTCTCTAACCAAAACAAAAAGAGGAGTGGGAGGCCCCGGTGCACATTCGAGCAAGAGGACAAGTACATGTCTAGTTTGAGAAACAGACGCCTCACAAGTCCTCAACTGGCAGCTTCATAAAATAGCACCCGCAAAACACCAGTCTCAACGTCAACAGTGAAGAGGCAACTCCGGGGTGCTGGCTTTCTAGGCAGAGTTGCAAAGAAAAAGCCATATCTCAGACTGGCCAATAAAAAGAAAAGATTAAGATGGGCAAAAGAACACAGACACTGGACAGAGGAACTCTGCCTAGAAGGCCAGCATCCTGCAGTCGCCTCTTCAATGTTGACGTTGAGACTGGCATTGTGTAATATACAGTTGAAGTCAGAAGTTTACATACACTTAGGTTGGAGTCATTAAAACTCGTTTTTCAACCACTCCACACATTTCTTGTTAACAAACTATATTTTGGTAAGTCGGTTAGGACATTTTCTTTGTGCATGACACAAGTAATTTTCCAACAATTGTTTACAGACAGATTATTTCACTTATAATTCACTGTTTCACAATCCCAGTGGGTCAGAAGTTTACATACACTAAGTTGACTGTGCCTTTAAACAGCTTGGAAAATCCCAGAAAATTATGTCATGACTTTAGAAGCTTCTGATAGGCTAATTGACATAATTTGAGTCAATGGCAGGTGTACATGTGGATGTATTTCAAGGAGTGCCTTCAAACTCAGTGCCTCTTTGCTTGACATCATGGGAAAATCAAAAGAAATCAAACAAGACCTAAAACATTTTTTGTTGACTTCCACAAGTCTGGTTCATCCATGGGAGCAATTTCCAAACACCTGAAGGTACCACGTTCATTTGTACAAACAATAGCACACAAGTATAAACACCATGGGACCACACAGCCATTATACCACTCAGGAAGGAGACCCGTTCTGTCTCCTAGAGATGAACGTACTTTGATGTGAAAAGTGCAAATCAATCCCAGAACAACAGCAAAGGACCTTGTGAAGATGCTGCAGGATACAGGTACAAAAGTATCTATATCCACAGTAAAATGAGTTCTATATCGAAATAACCTGAAAGGCCGCTCAGCAAGGAAGAAGCCACTGCTCCAAAACCGTCATAGAAAAGCCAGACTACGGTTTGCAACTGCACATGGGGATAAAGATTGTACGTTTTGGAGAAATCTCTTTTGGTCTGATGAAACAAAAATAGAACTGTTTGGCCATAATGACCATCGTTATGTTTGCTGGAAAAAGGGGGAGGCTTGCAAGCCGAAGAACACCATCCCAACCGTGAAGCACGGGGGTGGCAGCATCATGTTGTGGGGGTGCTTTGCTGCAGGAGGGACTGGTGCACTTCATGAAATAGATGGCATCATGAGGCAGGAAAATTATGTGGATATATTGAAGCAACATCTCAAGACATCAGTCAAGAAGTTAAACTTGGTCGCAAATGGGTCTTCCAAATGGACAATCACCCCAAGCATACTTCCAAAGTTGTGGCAAAATGGCTTAAAGACAACAAAGCCAAGGTTTTTGAGTGGCCATCACAAAGCCCTGACCTCAATCCCATAGAAAATGTGTGGGCAGAGCTGAAAAAGCGTGTGTGAACAAGGAGGCCTACAAACCTGACTCAGTTACACCAGCTCTGTCAGGAGAAATGGGCCAAAAGTCACCCAACTTATTGTGGGAAGCTTGTGGAAGGCTACCCAAAACGTTTGACCCAAGTTAAACAATTTAAAGGCAATGCTACCAAATACTAATTGAGTGTATGTAAACTTCTGACCCACTGGGAATATGATGAAAGAAATAAAAGCTGAAATAAATCATTCTATCTACTATTATTCTGACATTTCACATTCTTAAAGTAAAGTGGTGATCCTAAGTGACCTAAAACAGGGAATTTTTACGAGGATTAAATGTCAGGAATTGTGAAATAGTGAGTTTAAATGTATTTGGCTAAGGTGTATGTAAACTTCCGACTTCACTCTATATATATATAATTTATAAGTCCAAAAATGGATGTAGCAACTACATATTGCACCTTTAAGTCTATCAAACGTGTGTGAGTTTAAGGATGTGTCCATGAGGCCTATGGATTTAAAAAATAATTTTTCATCAGCATGAATTAGATTGAGTAATAAAAGCCCCAGTTTTATTCCATAGGCTGGGATCCACACTATGCAGCTGTTGCAAGAGCACATTTTCCACTGGCTGTCCACTGGTTTCAAAAACAATGATTGATAGGCAGCTTAAACTTCTTAAATTTATTGGGTTCAAATAGACATTTAGATTCGTGAAAAGCCATCTACAACAATTACAATCCGTAAGGCGCAAATAGCTAAATGAGAGAGCAGTAGTGGGATTCACATTTTTTATTTCACCTTTATTTAACCAGGAAGGCTAGTTGAGAACAAGTTCTCATTTACAACTGCGACCTGGCCAAGATAAAGCAAAGCAGTGTGACACAGACAACAACACAGAGTTACACATGGAATAACATGGAAAAAACAATAAACAAGCCAATAACACAGTAGAAAAAAAGAAAGTCTATATACAGTGTGTGCAAAACGCATGAGGAGGTAGGCAATAAATAGGCCATAGTAGCGAAGAATTACAATTTAGCAGATTAACACTGGAGTGATAAATGAGCAGATGATGATGTGCAAGTAGAGATACTGGTGTGCAAAAGAGCAGAAAAGTAAATAAAAACAGTATGGGGATGAGGTAGGTAGATTGGATGGGCTATTTACAGATGGACTACGTACCGCTGAAGCGATCGGTTAGCTGCTCAGATAGCTGATGTTTAAAGTTGGTCAGGGAAATATAAGTCTCCAGCTTCAGCGATTTTTGCAATTCGTTCCAGTCACTGGCAGCAGAGAACTGGAAGGATTGGCCTTCCAAATTAGGTGTTGGCTTTGGGGATGATCAGTGAAATATACCTGCTGGAACGTGTGCTACGGGTGGGTATTGTTATTGTGACCAGTGAACTGAGATAAGACGGAGCTTTACCTAACATAGACTTATAGATGACCTGGAGCCAGTGGGTCTGGCGACGAATATGTAGCGAGGGCCAGCCGACTAGAGCATACAGGTCGCAGTGGTGGGTGGTATAAGGTGATTTGGTAACAAAACGAATGGCACTGTGATAGACTGCATCCAGTTTGCTGAGTAGAGTATTGGAAGCTATTTTGTAGATGACATCGTCGAAGTCGAGGATCGGTAGGATAGTCAGTTTTACTAGGGTAAGTTTGGCGACGTGAGTGAAGGAGGCTTTGTTGCAAAATAGAAAGCCAATTCTAGATTTGATTTTGGATTGGAGATGCTTAATATGAGTCTGGAAGGAGAGTTTACAGTCTAGCCAGACACCTAGGTATTTATAGTTGTCCACATATTCTAGGTCAGAACCGTCCAGGGTGGTGATGCTAGTCGGGCGGGCGGGTGCGGGAGGCGAACGGTTGGAAAGCATGCATTTGGTTTTACTAGCGTTTAAGAGCAGTTGGAGGCCATGGAAGGAGTGTTGTATGGCATTGAAGATTGTTTGGAGGTTAGTTAGCACAGTGTCCAAAGAAGGGCCAGAAGTATACAGAATGGTGTCATCTGCGTAGTGGTGGATCAGGGAATCACCCGCAGCAAGAGCGACATCATTGATATATACAGAGAAAAGAGTCGGCCCGAGAATTGAACCCTGTGGTACCCCCATAGAGACTGCCAGAGGTCCGGACAACAGGCCCTCCAATTTGACACACTGAACTCTGTCTGCAAAGTAGTTGGTGAACCAGGCGAGGCAGTCATTAGAGAAATCAAGGCTGTTGAGTCTGCCGATAAGAATACGGTGATTGACAGAGTCGAAAGCCTTGGCCAGGTTGATGAAGACGGCTGCGCAGTACTGTCTTTTATCGATGGAGGTTATGATATCATTTAGTACCATGAGCGTGGCTGAGGTGCACCCGTGACCTGCTCGGAAACCGGATTGCACAGCGGAGATGGTACGGTGGGATTCGAAATGGTCAGTGATCTGTTTATTAACTTGGCTTTCGAAGACTTTAGAGAGGCAGGGCAGGATAGATATAGGTCTACAGCAGTTTGGGTCTAGAGTGTCACCCTCTTTCAAGAGGGGGATGACCGCGGCAGCTTTCCAATC
Source organism: Salvelinus alpinus (assembly GCF_045679555.1). Lineage (NCBI taxonomy): Eukaryota > Metazoa > Chordata > Actinopteri > Salmoniformes > Salmonidae > Salvelinus > Salvelinus alpinus. The sequence continues at coordinate 406,097 of NC_092107.1, forward strand.
TTTAGTGATCTCGGACGATACGGAAGAGAGGTTGAACAAGCTGGTAATAGGGGTTGCAACAATGGCAGCGGATAGTTTTGGAAAGAGAGGGTCCAGATTGTCTAGCCCAGCTGTTTTGTACGGGTCCATGTTTTGCAGCTCTTTCAGAACATCTGCTATCTGGATTTGGGTGAAGGAGAAGCTGGGGAGGCTCGGGCGAGTTGCTGCGGGGGGGGGGGGGCGGAGCTGTTGGCCGGTGTTGGAGTAGCCAGGAGGAAGTCATGGCCAGCCGTAGAGAAATGCTTATTGACATTTTTGATTATCATGGATTTATCGGTGGTGACCGTGTTATCTAGCCTCAATGCAGTGGACAGCTGGGAGGAGGTGCTCTTGTTCTCCATGAACTTTACAGTGCCCCAAAACTTTTTGGGAGTTTGAGCTACAGGATGCAAATTTATGTTTGAAAAAGCTAGCCTTTGCTTTCCTGACTGACTGCGTGTATTGGTTCCTGACTTCCCTGAACAGTTGCATATCGCGGGGACTATTCGATGCTATTGCAGTCCGCCACAGGATGTTTTTGTGCTGGTCAAGGGCAGTCAGCCGACAGATAAACAAAAATAAACAGAATGGAGTACCGTGATTAATGGACAGTCCAGTAGGCATCAGCTATGTAGCCAAGAGATCATAGGGTCCAGGGGACAGCAATAGATAGAACAGGGAAGCTGCGGAGTAGTCGCTACTACGCTAGCACGCGGGCGACACGGCGTTTAAAGTTAGCAGCCCGGGGCTAGTAGAAGCGTCTGCTCCGACGTCCAACGGAGGCCGGTTGAAGGCACAGCGGATGGAGTATTCGTCGGCAGACCAGTCGTGGTGGTGCGGCGGGGCGCCGTGTCGACAAAGGATCCAAGCCAGATGGCGAAAGAGGTATTGTAGTTGTAGTAATTTAGTTTGCTAGCCGGGAGATGCGCCTGGCTCACAGCTAACTGGTGCTAGCTTCGGGGCGGGGGCATTAGCCACTATAGCCACTCGGTAGCAGCGGTGATCCGGTGCCAAGGTCCAGAGCTTACTGCAAGGATCCGGTGGAGTAGTGGATTCTAGCCGTGTTTGGGTGGAGTCCGGGTGAACAACTGAGTAGGCCGGGAGGTGGGCCTGGCCTGGCCTGGCTCAGGGATAGCTTCGGTACTGGGTCACTCAGTGGCAGCTAGCTAGCTGTGAAGATCATGAGTAACGGTCCAGGGTTTACGGCAGGAATCCGGCGTTGTAGTGGAGAAACAGTCCGATACTGGTAGGCTGGCGAGTATTATCCAGGCTAAAAAAAGGGCTGGTATCTGTGCAGAAGGTAAAGGCCGCTAGCAGTGGCTAACAATGACTAAATAGCTTGTAGCTAATTAGCTGGTTAGCTTCTGATGGCTAGGTGGTTCTGGCTATAAGGTCTAAAAATAAAAACTAATAGCGGTTCCGTATCACATTGGGTGAGGCAGGTTACCGGAAGGTATAATTGATTTAAAATGGAATAGAGATTGAAAATAAAATTGAAATATATACAAAAAAGGACAAAAAATACTAAAGTACACGAGAGGACGAACAAAACACGTATGCACTGCTACGCCATCTAATGCGCTATGTAGATATCAATCATAAGTGATATCCGTAGACTACACCACTGCTGTCAACCTTATCTCCAAGCGTTTATTATCATGGATTAAGGTAAGACCCAAGTGCAGACTGTGCTGAAGTAACATTGTTTATTGTAACAAGGGTAGGCTAACAACAGGTCAAGGCAGGCAGGGGTTGATAATCCAGAGTTGTGGGGCCAAGGTACAGGATGGCAGGCAGGCTCAGAGTTAGGTCAGGCAGAGGTCGGTAATCCAGAGGTGGAGCAAAGGTACAGGACGGCAGGCAGACTCAAGGTCAGGGACAGGTAGAGTGGTCGGGCGGGTACAGGGTCAGGACAGGCAAGGATCAAAAACCAGGAGGCCGAGCAGAAGAGGGACTGGGGGAAACCAGGAGCTGAGCCAAGCCGCTGATTGACTTGAACAAACAAGACGAACTGGCCCAGAGAGACAGAAAACACAGGTATAAATACCAGGGAATAAGTGGGGAAGGTGGGTGACACCTGGAGGGGGTGGAGACAAGTACAAGGACAGGTGAAACAGATCAGGGAGTGACATATATTCAAATTTGATCATTTTTGGATGGCGACAGCAGTCGCACCATTGGAAGACATAGCTTGGACTGGACCCTACAAAAGCCTATTCCTGCTCTTTTCCCGCGATCCATCAAACCCATTTGGTGTGTCATCATAGTGGTCTCTGACTTGTGGTCAGACTTGCTCAGGTGGAACAAACTCAAACTTGTGCCTTTTTTCAATGCTGATTTGAATGTCATTGAGAAAACAGAGAAGTGTCATATTTTTTCCGCAAACATCCTTGAATTTAAAAGTTATCCTCGAAGTAATCATCTAGTTTTTCAAAAGTATCTGATTACAATATTTTTGCTAGTAACGTAATGGATTACAGTTAGTTTTTTTGGTAACATGATTGCATGTAATCCGTTACTGCCCAACCCTGTTTGCAATGTATGTTGAGAGAAATTAAAGTAATCAAGGTGACAGATAGTGACACATTCAATACCGCCTTGCACACTTTTGCCTGCATCTAACTGATCTAGGTTTTAATCATTAGTCCAATCCTTAGTTGCAAACGAGAGTTTCTATTGGATAAATTCAGGTGTTTATCCTCGCTTCATTCCCTTTGCTTCCGTTTAAGAAACGTTTTTCAACAGAAACGGCGGAATGAATACACCCCTGATCACAGGCAAATAGAACTAGCAGCCACATAGGGTGTGTTCGTAAATTGTTAGCACTCGGAGTGCCCTCCGGGCGTTCGTAAATTCAAAGCGTTGTCAGATTGCCCGTTCGTATATACAGTGCATTCGGAAAGCATTCAGACCCCTTCTCCTTTTCCACATTTTGTTACGTTACAGGCTTATTCTAAAATTATTGAAATATTGTTTTTCATCAATCTACACACAATACCCCATGATAAAGCAAAAACAGGTTTTTATTTATTTTTGCAAATGTGCTAAAAATAAAAAACACATACCTTATTTACAAGCATGAGGTCGAAGGAATTGTCCGTAGAGCTCAGGGACAGGATTGTGTTGAGGCACAGATCTGGGGAAAGGTACCAAAAAGTGTCTGCAGCATTGAAGGTCCCCAAGAACACAGTGGCCTCCATCGTTCTTAAATGGAAGAAGTTTGGAACCACTGCCCGGCCAAACTGAGCAATCGGGGGAGAACTGCCTTGGTCACTCTGACAGAGCTCCAGAGTTCCTCTGTGGAGATTGCTGTCCTTCTGGAAAGTTCTACCATCTCTGCAGCACTCCACCAATCAGGTCCTTGTGGTAGATTGGCCGGACGGAAGCCACTCCTCAGTAAAAGAAACATGACAGCCCGCTTGGAGTTTGCCAAAAGGCAATGAAAAACAAGATTCTATGGTCTGATGAAACCAAGATTGAACTCTTTGGCCTGAATGCCAAGCGTCATGTCTGGAGGAAACCAGGCACCATCCCTATGGTGAAGCATGGGGGTGGCAGCATCCTGCTGTGGGGATGTTTTTCAGCGACAGGGACTGGGTGACTTGTCAGGATCGAGTGAAAGATGAGCAGAGCAAAGCACAAAGATCCTTGATGAAAACCTGCTCCAGAGCTCTTAGGACTGTAGACCGGGGCAACGGTTCACCTTCCAACAGGACAACGACCCTACACAGCCAAGACAATGCAGGTGTGGCTTTGGGACAAGTCTCTGAATGTACTTGAGTGGCCCAACCAGAGCCCGACTTGAACCCGATCGAACACCTCTTGAGAGACCTGAAAATAGCTGTGCAGCGACGCTCCCCATCCAACCTGACAGAGCTTGAGAGGATCTGCAGAGAAGAATGGGAGAAACTCCCTAAATACAGGTGTGCCAAGCTTGTAGGGTCATACCCAAGAAGACTCGAGGCTGTGATCGCTGCCAAAGGCGCTTCACAAAGTACTGGGTCTGAATACTTATGTACATGTGATATTTCAGTTTATTTTTAATAAATTGTCAACAATTTCTACAAACCTGATTGCTTTGTCGTTATGTGGTATTGTAAATAGATTGATGGGAAAAAACAATAAAAATATTTAGAATAAGGTTGTTACATAATAATTATTAGTACTATTTTTCTAAATTGTAGAGTAATAGTGAAGACATCAAAACTATGCAATAACATGGAATCATGTAGTAACCAAAAAAGTTTTTAACAAATCAAAATATATTTGAGATTCTTCAAAGTAGTCACCCTTTTCCTTGATGACAGCTTTGCACACTCTTGGCATTCTCTCAACCAGCTTCATGAGGTAGTCACCTGGAATGCTCTTCCAACAGTTTTGAAGGAGTTCCTACATATGCTGAGCACTTGGCTGCTTTTCCTTCACTCTGCTGTCCAACTCATCCCCAACCATCTCAATTGGGTTGAGGTCGGGTGGTTGAGGAGGCCAGGTCATCTGATGCAGCACTCCATCACTCTCCTTCTTGGTCAAATATCCCTTACACAGCCTGGAGGTGTGTTTTGGGTCCTTTTCGTGTTGAAAAACACGAGTACCAGTAAGCGCAAACCAGATGGGATGGTGTATCGCTGCAGAATGCTGTGGTAGACATGCTGGTTAAGTGTGCCTTGAATTCTAAAAAAAATCACTGACAGTGTCACCAGCAAAGCACCATCACACCACCTCAATGCTAAACGCTGGGAACCACACATGCGGAGATTATCTGTTCACCTACTCTGTGTCTCACAAAGACACGGCGGTTGGAACGAAAAATCTAAAAATTTGGACACATCAGACCAAAGGACAGATTTCCACCCGTCTAATGTCCATTGCTCGTGTTTCTTGGCCCAAGCAAGTCTCTTCTTATTGGTGTCCTTCAGTAGTGGTTTCTTTGCAGCAATTTGACCATGAAGGCCTGATACACGTAGTCTCCTCTTAACAGTTGATGTTGAGATGTCTGTTACTTGAACTCTGACACATTTATTTGGGATGCAATCTGAGATGCAGTTAATTGTCGATTTCTGAGGCTGGTAACTAACGAACTTATCTTCCTCAGCAGAGGTAACTCTGGGTCTCCCTTTCCTGTGGCGGTCGTCATGAGAGCCAGTTTCATCATAGTGCTTGATTGTTTTTGCAAATGCACTTGAAGAAACTTTCAAAGTTCTTGAAATGTTCCGCATGTTCCGTCATTTCTCTTTGCTTATCTGAGTCTTTCTTCCCCTAATATGGATTTGGTATTTTACCAAATAGGGCTATATTCTGTATACAAACCCTACCTTGTCACAACACAACTGATTTGCTCATATGCATTAAGAAGGAAAGAAACACCTGTTAATTGAAATGCATTCCAGCTGACTACCTCATGAAGCTGGTTGAGAGAATGTCAAGAGTGTGCAAAGCTGTCATCAAGGCAAAGGGTGATTACTTTGAAGAATCTCAAATATAAAATATTTAGATTTGTTTCACACTTTTTTGGTTACTACATGATTCCATGTGTTATTCATAGTGTTGACGTCTTCACTATAATTCTACAATGTAGAAAATAGTCAAAATAAAGAAAAACCCTTGAATGAGCAGGTGTGCCCAAACCTTTGACTGATACTGTATATATACTACGAAATGTTTACTTAACAAAAATATAAACGCAACATGTAAAGTGTTGGTTTCATGAGCTGAAATAAAAGACCCCAGAAATGTTCTACATGCACAAAAAGCATATTTCTCAAACAGTGTGTGCACAAATTTGTTTCATCCATGTTAGTGAGCATTTCTCCTTTGCCAAGATAATCCATCCACCTGACAGGTGAGGCATATGAAGAAGCTGATTAAACAGCATGCCCATTACACAGGTGCATCTTGTGCTGGGGACAGTTAAAGGCCACTCTAAAATGTGCAATTGGCATGATGACTGCCGGAATGTCCACCAGAGCTGTTGCCAGAAAATTTAATGTTAATTTCTCTACCATAAGCCACCATCAACGTCATTTTAGAGGAATTGGACAAAACTTTCAACTGGCCTCCCAACCGCAGACCACGTGTAACCACGCCAGCCCAGGTGCTCCACATCCAGCTACTTCACCTACAGGATTGTTTGAGACCAGCCACCATGACAGCTGATGAAAATGATGAGTATTTATGTCTGTAATAAGCCCTTTAGTGGGGAAAAACTAATTGGCTCCCCAGTGGGTAGGCCTGGCTCCTAAGTGGGTTGGCCTATGCCCTCCTAGGCCCCCGCCCTCCTAGGCCCCCCCATGGCTGCTCCCATGGACAATCATGTGAAATGCATAGATTAGGGCCTAATGAATTTATTTAAATTGACTGATTATATGAACTGTAACTCAGTAAAATCATAGAAATTGTTGCTTGTTGGGTGGACAACATGTCAGTTCATGCTGCAAGAGCTCTGATAGGTTGGAGGACGTCTTCCGGAAGTTGTCATAATTACTGTAAGTCACAGGTTGATGGCACCGTAATTAGGGTGCACGGGCTTGTGGTAATGACTGGAGCGGAGTAGGTGGATTGGTATCAAAAAAATCAAATACATGGTTTGCAGGTGTTTGATGTCATTCCATTTGCTCCATTCCAGCCATTATTACGAGCCATTCTCCCCTCAGCAGCCTCCTGTGGTGTAAGTGTATGGAAGGGGGTGAGAACCATGAGACTCCTAGGTTTGGTATTGAAGTCAATGTACCCAGAGGAAGACAGAAGCTAGCTGTCCTCCGGCTACACCATGGTGCTACCCTACAGAGTGCTGCTAGACCTTCATTGCAAAACAGTGTGTTTTAATCAATTATTTGGTGACTTGAATATATTTTGTAAATCTAAAGGGGATAACTTTTTTAATGTTTCACCTTTTAAATTAGTTTTATTCTGATATTCACTAAGGATGATCCTCCCCTTCCTCCTCTGAGGAGCCTCCACTGTGTCATGAGTTACTAGTGTGTGATCAACAGTCTACATTTCCTTGTCTTTGTCAGACATCAAACGTTCTAGACATGGCACCTAGACCTAGGACTGGGTCACACAAGCTGCTACAGAAGGATCCAAGAGTGAATATCCTTTTGATTATTTGCAATTTAATATCTACATATATTGCAAAAATATTCTCATTTGGAAAGTGTTTTGAGTTGTTTCTATTCTGACCTATTGAATTCGTTGTTCTCTCAGAGACCAGGAAGGTGGAATACAATGCATGTCCGCATTGCATGGCAGATCCACCACCATAAGCTGAGAGTGAAGGTATGAAAACGTGTTGAACATCCACTAAAATGTGTATGAAACCCAATAAATATTATTTGTATCCAAACCAAACATTATACCTGAAGCTATTTTTCTGTCTGTCCGTCCTTCCATTTCTCAGCAGAAGATGCAAGTGGACGCATATGCAATCAACTTCGGTGTAAAACCGGAGTTTCTGACTCAGCCTCCTGGTTCTGATCTGATTCAAGCCATCCCCCATCAGCGGGACCTTATTCAGTACTCCACCCCACTCTCTAACCCAGGTGAGGAAAGAGACCAAAGACTAAACCTCCTTAAAAATATGACTTGTCTTACTATAGTACTGTCTAACAGAGAGAAATTACTCAACATAGCATTTTTCCATTATTCTCCTGCTCCAGAGTCACACAGTAGACATCCTTTATTTGTAGGTTTGGGATCACTAAGCGTCACCTTTGGTGGACTGCCAAACCTAGCACTAAGTGAGTAGCACATTCAGTCTCCCTTCAGTGTTGGTTCAGTATTATGTTTAAGACAATATAATCATAAAGGAGGGAATTGCGTTTCAAGCTCACACATTTCTTTGACTTGCTTATTCTTCCTCCTCTTAAAAACAGACTATCCCATGATCTATCACAAAGACAATCTAAATGCACCAAGTGGAGAAGGAGGAACTCCTGAGTGGTGGAGCAGGCAGAAGACACCCCCGTCCTCTGTATGTCAACCTGAACGCTCTACAGAACCTGAACAACCAGGAAGAGATTCAATCAGGGAACCTCAGGATAGGGATACACTCAGGGAGAGGGAATGGGGACAGCAGCTACACCTACCCAGAGAGAAGATGGAGGAGAAAAAGTACATAGTGGAGAAACACCAAGGCCACAATGCTGCAGGGACTGACAGTTCACCTGCTGAAGACAAGTCTGTTCCTCAGACAATGACCTTGGAACATGGTCAGCGGTCCAATGGCAGCCGTAGCTGGGAGTCAGGTGACAGGAAGAGAAGGCTTGAGTGTAAGAACTACATAAAGGTCAAGAAGATTAAGCGGCAGACAGAGAATGACCAGGAGGATTTCAATGAAGGTCCTCAACCCAAGGACCCCACAGAGAAACCATCCCTGGTCCCACTCACGCCATCCTCCATGTCGATGCAGCACATGACCATAGGGAGCATTATTCCAAGGCTCTACCCAGTAAATAGTGTATGTAATCTGGCCCAGACTCAGGTTGGCACTCCTAATATGGGGCTCATCCCCTACCATGCACTTCCCTGGGACACCCCAAGAGATCCACTGTGGGATGTATACAGGGGTATGGACCACCCTGTTTCCTCCTGTCAAGAGCTGGTCATGAGGGCTGATCCTCTGCATGGTGTGGTGGGGGCCAGGCTGTTGGAGGCAGCAGACTGTTCATATAGAGACCCTCATCACAGCTTTCCACACCCACCCCATCACTCCTCACTGGTCCTGAAGCAGCAGGAGAGGGCTTACCTCATGGAAAGAGAGCGTCTGCACCTGCGCAGAGAGGAATACTACGAGCACAGCCTCTATTCTGCCACCATGGGCGACCATCTCCCCCATCCCAGCCTCCTGACCTCCACCTATTCCAGGTCACATATCTCCAGGGTGGGTCTCACCCAGAGTAGCCTCCCGAACAGAACTCTTCCCCCTGGGTTCTTAAGCACACTGCCGCCTTTGGTCCCCTTCTCTCTCCCCTTGTCTGGTGCTCCCCACAGAACTACCTCGTAATGACAGAAATCAGAAGACCCTACTCTGTGTGCTTGCATGCTTGCCTTAGAACTATAACTCAGCACTGCTTCAAGACAAATTCTGTGATTCTGATTACTGCCTGTATGACACAGATAAAAGACAAACTACTATGTTGAAAAATGACATTCCTCAACAGAAAAGTGCAATCCAACAAATGAGTTCCTAAAATGTTGCTAACTCTTGAGTTTGTCAAGTTACTGTTCCTAAAATGGACAGACAAAAAATTTAACTGACAAAACTTAAATGTAAAAAAACAAAAACAAGAACTAGGTCAAATAAAAAGCTATAGCATTAAATCAGAATAAAGGAAAAGAGTTTTCCATTAAGAAAAACATCAGAAATATGACCTGACAGACTTCTACACCACAAAAGTTACTTCAAAACTGCTGTCAATGGGGTCACATTCTGAGGCTGAACTAAACTGGAGCTGCATTAAAGCTCATACTGTAAAACACTAACAAACAAAAACACACTTTGTATTATTTTTTTAAATAATCTTCACATTCTTGTCCACTTGTCACATCTCAACCGGAGATACTAACGTTTAGTGAACTTTAATAACCAGTCCATCCCAGGTTAAGCCCAGCCATCATACATACAGCACAGCTGTAACAGAGAGATTCAGTACTGCCACATTAGTGGTCTCCAACATTGGTACTGACAAGATGCTGGATCTGATTTAGTTTTTTTAAAAGCTAAGTGCTCATTTCATAAATGACATGGTGCGTTAGATATTAATGGCTGCATTGATCGGCTGTATTAAGATACAATTCAAGTTGGTATCATTACTTTAGTCTACAGAATCAAGGTTGGAGATAACAATGGTGGCAGCGTTAAGAGTTAACTTGGACTACTAGAATAAGGAGGGTCAGTGTGTGTGATTACACCACATCCATCCCCAGACCCCTGGCCACCTCAGTCAGGGCCCTCACTGCACCTGAGGGCCCGCAGGAGTCAGAGTCGTCCCGGGTGGCGTCGGGGTCATCCCCCATATCAGACACATTACTCAGGACGCAGTACACAGGTGAGTCACTGCCCCTGGGGCTGGGCTGAGCTGACGTCTCCTCCCCTGCAGAGAGCTCTGAGGAAGAGGTGGAGCAAGAGGAGGAGGAAGGGGGAGAGCCGTGACTCCTGGCTGCCCTGTTAGCAGCTCTCTTGGCTCGGCTGCTGGACCCGGGGCCCTTATGGAGCGTCCTCTTCTGAGCCATGTTCTTCATGATCTCCTGAGTCATCTCTACTGTCTCGTAACGCACCATGTTCAGCCTCAGGTAGCCATCTTCATCCTCCTTGTATCTGTGGAGCAAGCCAAATAATCAACCACCTCCTTATGGTAAAACTGACTAACTCATGTTAACTCATCACATAAGGGAAAGATAAAGTGTTGTTCATACCTGAAGCGAGAGTGTCCAGAGGGCTATTTCAGGTGGTGTTTCTTGCACAGGTGAAGATTGTGTAACACCAAGAGAAGGTTTTGTCAGAGATGACACTTGTATTTCGTAACCATTCCACCCTACAGAGGAGAATTATGCAAGAGTCAAGTAGAGTACACTTGATCAAAATTCCCAAAACATTTTTGCAAATTAAAAAGTCTAGCTTTGACACGGATATTGATTTTGTAGTTCTATTGAGCACCGAGTGACTGTTTGGCGCCCCCTGCAGCCAGTCTGAAGTACCTCGTGTACTCTCTTGTAGTGCTGGTTCATGGTGTGGGCCATGCGGTAGGAGTAGTCACAGCCCTCTACAGAGCAGTGTTAGGCCGCCCCCTCATTATGGGTCTCCATGTGCTTCCGCAGGTCGTGCTGGTTCTCAAAACATTTCTGGACTACCCATCCGGGATCATTCTCATCAGAAACGCTGACTAGCATAGCCTAGCCTAGTGCCACAGGGATATAATATAATATAATGAAATCACAAGTCCAATACAGCAAATGAAAGATAAACATCTTGTGAATCCAGCCAACATGTCCGATTTTTTTAATGTTTTACAGCGAAAACACAACATATATTTATGTTAGCTCACCACAATAGCCCAACACACAACGCCATTTTTTCACCGCAAAGATAGCTTTCACAAAACCCACAAAGAGATAAAATTAATCACTAACCTTTGAACAACTTCATCAGGTGACAGTTATGACATCATGTTATACAATACATTTGTTTTGTTCGAAAACGTGCATATTTATTGCTACAAATCGTGGTTTTACATTGGCGACATGGTCAAAAATGGCTCCAAAACAGCCAGAATAATTACAGAGAGCAACGTGAAATACAGAAATACTCATCATAAACTTTGCTGAAAAATACATGTTGTACATATAATTAAAGATACACTGGTTCTTAATGCAACCGCTGTTAGATTTAAAAAAATAACTTTAGTAAGAAGCACAGCATGCAATAATCTGAGACAGCGCTCAGCCATTCTCCACCATGTTGGAGTCAACAAAAATACGAAACATCATAAATATTCCCTTACCTTTGATGAACTTTTCATCAGAATGCAGTGCCAGGAATCCTAGTTCCACAATAAATCGTTTTGTTTTAGAATGTCAATTTCTTCTGTCGAATTAGCAACTTTGGCTAGCATGTGTAGCTCACGTGTCCATGAAGATTTGACGCATGAACGAAAAATTCAAAAAGTGATAAAAGTCGAATAAACTGGTCAAACTCAGTTGAGAATCCATCTTTAGGATGTTTTTCTCATATATATCCAATAACGTCCCAGACGGAGCATTTCTTCCTGTCTACCTAACGCATTGCAGACAAAGATATGACATGCCCAAGTGCGTAGCCAAATACTGCCAATATGGCTGACCTCTCACTCAACTCTCATCCGGTCCCAAATAAGGCTAGACACTTCATTCCACGTTCTACTGCCTGTTGACATCTAGTGGAAGGCGTATGAAGTGCATACAGATCCATAAATACAAGGCAATTGAATAGGCAATGCCTTTCAGAGACCCATTTCAGAATTTTCACTTCCTGTTTGGAAGTTTGCCTCCCAAATTAGTTCTGTTTTACTCACAGATATAATTCAAACAGTTTTAGAAACTTCAGAGTGTTTAATAATAATATGCATATCATATGATCTAGGACAGAGTACGAGGCCGTTTAAATTGGGCACAATTTTATCCAAAAGTGAAAAGGGCGCTGTTGAGGGAATTAAATAATTCCTCTAATGTACTCATTAAAATCAGTCTATTTATAAGAATTTGTAAGATACTTATTAACATAAAATAGACAGGATAGTCTTAATAAAATTAGATAATAGTATTTATTCTCGGAGCACGCTCCCATTTGACCATAACCAACAGTTTATATACAAGATATGACGTCATAGGTTACAGAATAAATCTCAGGGCTAAGTTGGGTCAGTTCAAACATAGTTTAACGACCCTTTCTACTTATTTTATAACCCACAACACAAATCTCTTTTCACTAGGCGTGCAGAGTTCAATTAGTTATAGTTTTATCTAAATCTAGAAATTGTTTTAATTATTTATTAACAAAATTCCTAACAGGCGCCCCCTATTTCCAAGAGGTTAAAGTTGGGAGATATACATCATAAACAACAGAGTGTAAGCAAAATAATATGTGCACAATATGTACAGTCCATAAGGGTCAGCAAGTTGTGGGGAGTCTGATGAGTCTGTGGGACAACAACCTGCTCTCACAGAAGTCACAGGGAAAGGGTCACTCGTCACAGTGGCGGAACTTGATGTGGATCTTCAGAGTGGCGAGAGAGGTGCAGGTCATGTCACACTTGATATGGTTCACTGAAAGGCAGGATAGATCACTCATAAGGTTTACAGTGAAAGAAACTGGACAGACAACAGCCATCATCAGCTAATCAAAATATCTTATTGACAAACCGTATTGATAGCACTACAACTAAAATAAATCTGCTTGACTAAAGCCAGACATGGAAAATGAGCTAAATCAAGACAAAGGAGATGATTGTGGACTACAGGAAAAAGAGGACAGAGCACACCCCCATTCTCATCAATGGGGCTGCAGTGGAGCAGGTTGAGAGCGTCAAGTTCCTTGGTGTCCACATCACCAACAAACTAACATGGTCCAAGCACACCAAGACAGTCGTGAAGAGGGCACGACAAAACCTGTTCCCCCTGAAGATTTGGCATGGGTCCTCAGATCCTCAAAAGGTTCTACAGCTGCACCATCCTGACTGGTTGCATCACTGCCTGGTATTGCAACTGCTCGGCCTCTGACCGCAAGGCACTACAGAGGATCGTGCGAACGGCCCAGTACATCACTAGGGCCAAGCTTCCTACCATCCAGGACGTCTATACCAGGCGGTGTCAGAGGAAGGCCCTAAAAATTGTCAAAAACTCCAGCCACCCTAGTCATAGACTGTTCTCTGCTACCACACAGCAAGCGGTACCGGAGCGCAGAGTCTAGGTCCAAGAGGCTTCTAAACAGCTTCTACCCCCAAGCCATAAGACTCCTGAACACCTAGTCAAATGGCTACCCAGACTATTTGCATTGCCCCTCCCCCCCCCTCCCCCTCCACTGCCACTCTGTTGTCATCTATGCAGTCACATTAATTAACTCTACCTACATGTACATACTACCTCAACTAACCGGTGCCCCCCCGCACACTGACTCTGTACCGTCACCCCCCTGTATATATTGCTATTTTTTACTGCTGCTCTTTAATGACTTCTTATCTCTTATTCTTATCTGTATTTTTTTTTAAACTGCACTGTCGGTAAGTAAGCATTTCACTATAAGGTCTCCAACTGTTGTATTGGCGCATGTGACTAATAAAATTTGATTTAATAATTTGATTTGAATAATACTGAACAGAGAAGTGGTGGAAAACAGCACACTCACCATGCTGTCGTACGTGGTCTCTCAACAGTCTGTCAATGGCAAAGCCTTTGTCACAATGCTCACACACAAGGGATTCCGTAAGAATCAGAGGGCATTCAATCAAAATAAAATGTACATGTCTAAACCAATAACATATCTGCCTGTGCTGTAAAACAGTGACTCCTGGCCAGGCAGAGCCCATTCACCCTCTGGCTCGGCCTGTCTTTGGATGTGGACGAAGAACATGCAGCCGCAGGTGGGGCAGGCCACCAGGCGCTCCTGAGTGTGGCTGCGCAGATGCTCCCGGAGACGGTACTTGATCTTAAAGAATGCATCACAACCTGAGGAAACACAAAGAGGGTATCAGCTGAAGCAGGCCAACAAAACATCAGTAGATTCAATACAGCAGGAAAGGCTGTGCTGATAGTGTCGTCGGAAATTTATTCAGACCCCTTGACCTTTTCCAAATTTTGTTACATTACAGCCTTATTTGAAAATGGATTGAATTGTTTTTTTATCCCCCTCAATCTACACACAATTCCCCATAATGACAAAACATAAACAGGTTTTTAGAAATTGTTGCAAATTGAAATATCATATTTACATAATGTTAGGTTCTAGTTTGAAATACTTACTATACTAGAAGTCAATAGTTACATGTATGAGGAATGTATATGGTGGGGTCAATGGAGGTTGGATAAGACCTAGAAAGTTACTAAGAGCCTGGAAAGTTACTAAGGGAAAAGGCAATCACATGGTTGTGGTCAATGATAAGGGTGGATAGCTGTGGATTAGTGAGGAATGTGGGCCGAGGTCATGTCAGGTCACATGAAAGGGAGAAGGTACGGTTTTATCACACACATCACTTAAGTCCCTGCCTAGCAACAGAGATGTATAAGGAGTTGACTCTGCCCAGTGAAGGGTATAAATATATGTACTTGTGGAAACATGTCTTTGTCTTTTCAGCTGTTTGACCCAGTGAGTGAATAAACTTGGTCTGAGCTTTTCCTAGTCGTCCATTAGTTTTTTACTCTGTTTATTTAGAACCTAACAATAGGTATGCAGACCATTTACTCAGTACTTTGTTGAAGCACCCTTTGGCAGCAATTAAAGGATAGAGTCTTCTTGGGTATGACGCTACAATCTTGGCACACGTTTATTTGGGGAGTTTCTCCCATTCTTCTCTGCAGATCCTCTCAAGCGCTGTCAGGTTGGATAGGGAGCGTTGCTGCACAGCTATTTTCAGGTCTCTCCAGAGATGTTCGATCGGGTTCAAGTCTGGGCTCTGGCTGGGCCACTCAAGTACATTCAGAGACTTGTCCCGAAGCCACGGATGCGTTGTCTTGGCTGTGCGTTTAGGGTCGTTGTCCTGTTGGAAGGTGAACCTTCGCCCCGGTCTGAGGTCCTGAGTGCTATGGAGCAGGTTTACATCAAGGATCTCTGTACTTTGCTCCGTTCATGTTTGCCTCGATCCTGACTAGTCTCCCAGTCCCTGCCGCTGAAAAATATCCTCACAGCATGATGCTGCCAGGTTTCCTCCAGACGTGATGGTTGGCATTCAGGCCAAATAGTTCAATCTTGGTTATCAGACCAGATAATCTTGTTTCTCATGGTCTGAGAGTCTTTTAGGTGCCTTTTGGCAAACTCCAAGCGAGCTGTCATGTACCTTTTACTGAGGAGTGGCTGCAGTCTGGCCACTACCATAAAGGCCTGATTGGTGGAGTGCTGCAGAGATTGTTGTCCTTCTGGAAGGTTCTCCCATCTCCATAGAGGAACTCTGACAGAGTTCTAGAGTGACCATTGGGTTCTTGATCACCTCCCTGACCAAGGCCCTTCTCCCCTGATTGCTCAGTTTGGCCAGCTCTAGGAAGAGCCTTAGTGGTTCCAAACTTCTTCCAGTTATGAATGATGGAGGCCACAGTGTTCTTGGGGCCTTTCAATGCTGCAGAAATGTTTGGGTACCCTTTCCTAGATCTGTGCCTCGACACAATCCTGTCTCAGAGCTCTACAGACAATTCCTTCGACCTCAGGGCTTGGTTTTTGCTCTGACAACTGTGGGACCTTATATTGACAGGTGTGTGCCTTTCCAAATAATGTCCAATCAATTTAATTTACCACAGTTGGACTCCAATCAATTTGTAGAAACATCTCAAGGATGATTAATGGAAACATTGAGCTCAGGTGCATCCTTTCGAGTCTCATAGCAAAGGGTCTGAATACTTGTAAAAAAAATAAGATATTTCTGTTTGAATTTTTTCATACATTTGCTAACATTTCTAAAAAAACTGTTTTCACATTGTCATTATGGGGTAGTGTGTAGATTGCTGAGGATTTAAACAATTTAAAAATCTAATTTAGACTAAGGCTGTAACGAAACATTTGGAAAAAGTTAAGGGGTCTGAATACTTTCCGAAGGCACTGTTTAACGTGATCCCGTCCTTTCCAGCTGCAGAAGATGGCCTGCTGCTGGTCTGGGAGAGGAGAGAGCCCAGTGCAGTGAGCGTGCATGTCCACATGCCGATAGAACCACTCCGGGTTGTTAAATGTACTCTGTAGCAAAACAACAAAAATTAAGTATATCACATACACAGAAGAGAGATGTCAAACAGTGGGATGCAGAATCCCCCCACCCCCCATGGTATTATTAACTAACACCACAGTGCTCCCACTGGCACACGAGTCCCTCTGAGATCTCGGGAACCAGGTTGTTGCTGTGGAGGTCCTGGGTGCAGCTGGGGAAGTTGGGGTGGGACTTGAGCAGCTGCGCGCCGATGAACTTGAGTTTGCTGTGGAAGTGTGCATGGATCTCCAACTCCCTGGGGCTGCCCATAGCCAGGAACTCACAGCCCTCCCACAGACACGCATAGTCATCTGGAGTGAGCAACACAACACACGTTATTTGGCGAAAGGCAGTATGTGCTGTTAGTGGTATTCTGGTGAACATATAATCAACCGCGCCTCCTTACTTTTGAAAGGCTTCCTGTCCTCGACTACTTTCCCTTGCAATCACCGACAGACTGTAGGGGCCGGAAAGAATTCAAATTTTACATTTGCTTTCACCTGATGGAAGAGACTAGGGAAAGGAAGCTATTGAGACACTGATGTTGTCATCTGACAGTCCCCTCACCCACCAACCTAGTTCCTCCATAGCATCTGTCTCCTAGGTGATCCTTCAGGTGCAGTGACATGTTTGCTGACCTCCATGTCGTGGCCTTTGAAGGTGCAGGACGCACACTCACACAACACCACCAGGTTGGACAGGTTCCTCCTCTTTGCCATGTTGATCTGGCTGCTGGACACAAAGTAGGTTGTGCTGCCACACCAGTCCCAAACCCCTCAGAACCAAAAGAACAGCAGCAGGTCTTGCTATAGCTAAATAGCCAAAGCAGGTTTGATTTAGCTACAGTAGTTGCTAGCTAGTTCACAACCAAACTGGATTAATTCAGTTGGTCACTATTTTTCCCATTTCAATATGACCAACAATACTAGTTAGCGTGCTTGCTACATGTGGGAAATACAGTTGAAGTCGGAGGTTTACATAAACTTAGGTTGGAGTCATTAAAACTAGTTTTTCAACCACTCCACAAATTTCTTGTTAACAAACTAAATTTTGGCAAGTCGGTTAGGACATCTACTTTGTGCATGACACAAGTAATTTTTCCAACAATTGTTTACAGACAGATTTCACTGTATCACAATTCCAGTGGGTCAGAAGTTTACATACACTAATTTGACAGTACCTTTAAATCAGCTTGGAAAATTCCAGAAAATTATGTCATGGCTTTAGAAGCATCTGATAGGCTAATTGGTTTCATGCATGTTAACATTAGAAGCCTCCTCCCTAAGTTTGTTTTATTCACTGCTTTAGCACACTCTGCCAACCCGGATGTCCTAGCCGTGTCTGAATCCTGGCTTAGGAAGGCCACCAAAAGCCCTGAGATTACCATCCCTAACTATAACATTTTCTGACAAGATAGAACTGCCAAAGGGGGTGGAGTTGCAATCTACTGCAGAGATAGAACTCTGCAGGCTGTCTTACTATCCAGGTCTGTGCCCAAACAATTTGAGCTTCTACTTTTAAAAATCCATTTTTCCAGAAACAAGTCTCACCGTTGCCGCTTGCTATAGACCACCTTCTGACCCCAGCTGTACGCTGGACACCATATGTGAATTGATTGCCCCCCATCTATCTTCAGAGCTCGTGCTGTTAGGTGACCTAAATTGGGACATGCTTAACACCCCAGCCATCCTACAATATAAGCTTAATGCCCTCAATCTCACACAAATGATCAATGAACCTACCAGGTACAACCCCAAATCCGTAAACACGGGCACCCTCATAGATATCCTAACCAACCTGCCCTCCAAATACACTTCTGCTGTCTTCAACCAGGATCTCAGCGATCACTGCCTGCGTCTGTAATGGGTCTGCGGTCAAACGACCACCCCCATCACTGTCAAACGCTCCTTAAAACACTTCAGCGAGCAGGCCTTTCTAACTCGACCTGGCCCGGGTGTCCTGGAAGGATATTGACATTCCGTCAATAGAGGATGCCTGGGTATTCTTTAAAAGTGCATTCCTCACCATCTTAAAAAAGCATGCCCCATTCAAATTTATTTTAACCAGGAACAGATATAGCCCTTGGTTCACTCCAGACCTGACTGCCCTTGACCAGCACAAAAACATCCTCTGGTGTACTGCATTAGCATCAAATAACCCCCATGATATGCAACTTTTCAGAGAATTTAGGAACCAATATACACAGGCAGTTAGGAAAGCAAACGCTAGCTTTTTCAAACAGAAATTTGCATCCTGTAGCAAACTCCAAAATGTTATGGGACACTAAAGTCCATGGAGAATAAGAGCACCTCCAAGCCGCCCACTGCACTGAGGCTAGGAAACACTGTCACCACCGATAAATCAACGATAGAATTTCAAAAAGCATTTTTCTACGGCTGGCCATGCTTTCCACCTGGCTACCCCGGTCAACAGCCCTGCACCCCCCACAGCAACTTGCCCAAGCCTCCCCATTTCTCCTTCACCCAAATAGCTGATGTTCTGAAAGAGCTGCAAAATCTGGACCCCTACAAATCAGCCGGGCTAGACCATCTGGACCTTCTCTTTCTAAAATTATCTGCCGAAATTGTTGCAACCCCTATTACTAGCCTGTTCAACCTCTTTTGTATCGTCTGAGATTCCCAAAGTTTGGAAAGCTGCCGCAGTCATCCCCCTCTTCAAAAGGGGAGACACCCTAGATCCAAACTGCTACAGACCTCTATCTATCCTACCTTTAAGGTCTTCGAAAGCCAAGTTAACAAACAGATCACCAACCATTTCGAATCCCACCGTACCTTCTCCGCTATGCAATCTGGTTTCCGAGCTGGTCATGGGTGCACCTCAACCACGCTCAAGGTCCTAAACGATATCATAACCACCATCGATAAGAGACAACTGTGTAGCTGTATTCATCGACCTGGCCAAGGCTTTCGACTCTGTCAATCACCACATTCTTATCGGCAGACTCAACAGCCTTGTTTTTTTTAAATGACTGCCTCGCCTGGTTCACCAACTACTTCTCAGACAGAGGTCAGTGTGTCAAATCGGAGGGCCTGTTGTCCGGACCTCTGGCAGTCTTTATGGGGGTGCCACAGGGTTCAATTCTTGGGCGGACTCTTTTCTCTGTATACATCAATGATGTCGCTCTTGCTGCTGTTGATTCTCTGATCCACCATCCATGCAGACGACACCATTCTGTATACCTCTGGCCCTTCTTTGGACACTGTCAACTAACCTCCAGACAAGCTTCAATGCCATACAACTCTCCTTCCGTGGCCTCCAACTGCTCTTAAATGCAAGTAAAACTAAGCGCTGCCCGCATCTGCACGCCCCTCCAGCATCACTACTCTGGACGGTTCTGACTTAGGTATTTGTAGTTGTCTACATATTCTAGGTGTCTGGTTAGACTGTAAACTCTCCTTCCAGACTCCAATTAAGCATCTCCAATCCAAAATTAAACCTAGAAATCGGCTTCCAATTTCTCAACAAAGCATCCTTCATTCATGCTACCAAACATGCCCTCGTAAAACTGACTATCCTGCCGATCCTTGACTTCCTTGACTTCGGCAATGTCATTTACAAAATAGCCTCCAGCACTCTACTCAGCAAATTGGATGCAGTCTATCACAGTGCCATCTATTTTGTCACCAAAGCCCCATATACTACCCACCACTGCGACCTGTATGCTCTCGTTGGATGGCCCTCGCTTCATATTCGTTGCCAAAACCACTGGCTCCAGGTCATCTATAAGTCTTTGCTAGGTAAAGCCCCGCCTTCTCAGCTCACTGGTCACCATAGCAGCACTCACCCATAGCACGCGGTACAGCAGGTATATGTCACTGGTCACCCCCAAAGCCAATTCCTTGTTTGGCTGCATTTCCTTCCAGTTCTCTGCTGCCAATGACTGGAACGAATTGCAAAAATTACTGAAGCTGGAGACTCATATCTCCCTCACTAACTTTAAGCACCAGCTGTCAGAGCAGCTTACAGATCACTGCACCTGTACATAGCCCATCTGTAAATAACCCATTCAAATACCTCATCCCCATACTGTTATTTATTTTTTGCCCCCTTGCACCCCAGTATCTCTACTTGCACATCTATCACTCCTGTGTTTAATTGCTAAATTGTAATTAATTTGCCATTATGGCCTATTTTATGGCCTTATCTTACCTCATTTGCACACACTGTATATAGCCTTTTTCTATTGTGTTATTGACTGTATGTGACTGTATGTTTGTTTATGCCATGTGTAACTCTGTCGCACTGCTTTGCTTTAGCTTGGCCAGGTCGCAGTTGTAAATGAGAACATTTCAACTGGCCTACCTGGTTAAATAAAGATGAAATAAAAATAAATACTTTTAGTGAATTGGAGGTGTACCTGTGGATGTATTTCAAGGCCTACCTTCAAACTCAGTGCCTGTTTGCGTGCCATCATGGGAAAATCAAAAGAAATCAAACACCTCCAAAAAATAATTGGAGACCTCGACAAGTCTGGTTCATCCTTGGGAGCAATTTCCAAACGCCTGAAGGTACCACGTTTATCTGTACAAACAATAGTACGCAAGTATAAACACCATGGAACCACGCAGCCGTCATACCGCTCAGGAAGGAGACACGTTCTGTCTCCTAGAGATGAACGTACTTGTGCGAAAAGTGCAAATCAGTCCCAGAACAGCAAAGGACCTTGTAAAGATGCTGGAGGAAACAGGTACAAAAGTATCTATATCCACAGTGAAATGAGACCTATATCGACAACCTGAAAGGCCACTCAGCAAGGAAGAAGCCACAGCTCTAAAACCGCCATTAAAAAGATCGACTACGGTTTGCAACTGCACATGGGGACAAAGATCGCACTTTTGAGAATTGTCTTTTAGTCTGATGAAACAAAAATAGAATTGTTTGACCATAATGACCATCGTTATGTTTGGAGGAAAAAGGGGGACGCTTGCAAGCCGAAGAACACCATCCCAACAATGAAGCACGGGGCTGGCAGCATCATGTTATGGGGGTGCTTTGCTGCAGGAGGGACTGGTGCACTTCATGAAATAGATGGCATCATGAGGTAGGAAAATTGTGGATATATTGAAGCAACATCAAGATATGTCAGAAAGTTAAAGCTTGGTCGCAAATGGGTCTTCCAAATGGACAATGACCCCAAGCATACTTCCAAAGTTGTGGCAAAATGGCTTAAGGACAACAAAGTCAAGGTATTGGAGTGGCCATCACAAAGCCATGACCTCAATCCTATAGAAAATGTGGGCAGAACTGAAAAAGTGTGTGCGAGCAAGGAGGCCTACAACTCAGTTACACCAGCTGTGTCAGGAGGAAAGGGCCAAAATTCACACAACTTCTTGTGAGAAGCTTGTGGAAGGCTACTTGAAACATTTGACCCAAGAGAAACAATTTAAAGGCAATGCTACCAAATACTAATTGAGTGTATGTAAACTTCTGACCAACTGTGCTGTACAGAAACCCAGCCTAAAACCCCAAACAGCAAGCAATGCAGGTGTAGAAGCACAGTGGCTAGGAAAAACTCCCTAGAAAGGCCAAAACCTAGGAAGAAACCTAGAGAGGAACCAGGCTATGAGGGGTGGCCAATCCTCTTCTGTCTGTGCCGGGTAGAGATAACAGAACATGGCCAAGATGTTCAAATGTTCATAAATGATCAGTATGGTCAAATAATAATCACAGTAGTTGTCGAGAGTGCAACAGGTCAGCACCGCAGGAGTAAATGTCAGTTGGCTTTTCGTAGCCGATCGTTGAGAGTATCTCTACCACTCCTGCTGTCTCTAGAGAGTTGAAAACAGCAGGTTTGGGACAGGTAGCACGTCCGGTGAACAGGTCAGGGTTCCATAGCCGCAGGCAGAACAGTTGAAACTGGAGCAGCAGCACGACCAGGTGGACTGGGGACAGCAAGGAGTCATCATGCCAGGTAGCCCTGAGGCATGGTCCTAGGGCTCAGGTCCTCCAAGAGAGAGAATTAGAGAGCATACTTAAATTCACACAGGATACCAGATAAGACAGGAGAAATACTCCAGATATAAAAGACTGACCGTAGCCCCCCCGACAAACTACTGCAGCATAAATACTGGAGGCTGAGACAGGAGGGGATCAGGAGACACTGTGGCCCCATCCGATGATACCCCCGGACAGGGCCAAACAGGCAGGATATAACCCCACCCACTTTGCCAAAGCACACCACTAGAGGGATATCTTCAACGACCAACTTACCATCCTGAGACAAGGCCGAGTATAGCCCACAAAGATCTCCGCCACGGCACAACCCAAGGGGGTTGTTAATCAATGTAGTTCTCCATTGCCTCATTTTCCAGGATAATGGGGGGTAAACATGGCCCTTCGGTGGGGACACTCCAGGGAGTAAGTCAATAGCACAGTCCCCTGGGCAATGTGGTGGCAGAGTGGAGGCCTTGATTTTCATGAAGACATTGCTGTAATGGGTGTACTCAAATGGTATGGTGGGTGGCACTGCAGGGTAGGCCGAGTCAACTGGTGAAGCAGGTAGAAGGCTAGGACAGTAGTTCACCTTGTCGCCACGAAACGGCAGGGTCGTCTCGTGGCGACAATGGCTGAGTAGATGATCTTTCCCTCCACAGTATAGGCAGAGCCCTTCGGCAGTCGATACACGGGAGAGGAGCATGGCCCAACTGCAAGGGCTCTGGAAGAATCGGACAGGATGACAGAATCAAGGAAAGAGAAGGTTTCGGGTTCCTGGGAGGCAGAGTTCTTCAGCGGTCGGCGATGAGGTGGTCGATGGAGATGGTGTTGGTCAATTTCTTAAAATGATCAGGTCTATATAACTATCAAACATACATTAGTAATGGAAAGAAAACCAGACTTGAAGTATTAAAATACTCCTTTACTAATACAATTGTAGGCAGAAGTTGGTACAGAGTACAGTACATAATAGCGCTCCCCAGGTTCTGTAAAATATGTAAGACATCCTGTAACATATAGCCTCTCCCAGGCCTCCTTGCACGAGTTTCCCTGGCAACAACATTGTATTAAATATTACCTCCCCCTGACAGCAGCAACCATCTTAGCAGCAATTAAAAGCTCAGAAGTGGGTTTGACCGAAACTTGACCTTTCATCACAAGTATAGGGTCATAACAAGGTGAACGAGTGTAAGCATCTTCTGACAGGTGGCTGTTGTCATCAGGCCTGCGTAGCCTTGTGTTCTCAGAAAACCACGGTGGGATCCAGACAGGAGTCTGAAAGTAGACGCCTTCTGATAGTGTCTGAAGGTCACAACTCAAAAACAGGTTTTAACACCTGAAGAGACCTTAGTTTTTCATAACATCATTTATTAACCCTTTAAAAGATATGAGGCCTTGGTTTAACCCTCTTCAATGGGCATACGAATGTATTGATTTAAATCCTGAAGGTCACCTTTACAGGCCAACGCCACCTGAAGTTCCCTGTTGAGCCCTCTTCGGTAGACGGTAAGTAATGCAGCCTCACTCCATCCACTCCCTGCAGCAATTGTTCGGAACGCGAGGGCATACTCGGCAGCTGAATTGCATCCTTGTTGGTTCTTTGAGGTCTCCTATAGGATAACCGGAAGGAGAGTGATCGAATAGCTCTTTGAAGAGGGTGTGGAAATGGGTCTCGGATTTGAGTTCTGTGCTGTTGGCAGTTCATATGTCAGTGGCCCAATCCAGGGCTTAGCCTGAGAGCAGAGACAACAAAATCCACCCTGCTCTTTCGGTGGTGAAGTTAATGGGGTTGTGCACAATGCGTTTGCTGCAGTGCATCAGAAAACCATGACATTTCCCAGATGAACCGTCATATTTTCCAGGCCTGGATATGAATGAAGGAAGGCTATGGGTTACGATACCTGGCATTGGAGGAGAAGGGATAGGCTGGCGGCGAAGGTGGCAGATTTCCTCCATACGCTCCTCTTGCTGGGTTAGGCGCCGCTGTAGCTCCGCTGAATCCATTCCGTTTTTAGGTGAGGTATTCTGTAATGAATACTCTGGGAGAAAAAGGTGTAGATTCATGCGCAGAGCGCAGCAGGTGTTTATTTCACAATCGCAGAAGGCAGGAATCGTGGTCACATGCAGACAATGGTCATATACAGGTACGCGAACAGGCAGGTGACTCAAACCTAGGACTGAATGCTATAACTGGTTCTCACAATCGAGCTAGGAAAAGGCTTAGTAGAGTCAAAACGAACAATACCTCACAAAGGAACAAACAGAATGAACTGAACTAAATAAGGAGCTAATGAGACCAGGTGAGTAACTAACACAGGTGAAATCAATGAACAAAAATGAAAGACAGGGCTACGTTCAAGAACACAAAGAAACAGGGCTACGTTCAAGAACACAACGAAACAGAACACAAGGTTGACTAAGAAAATAAATAGAGAATCTTAGACACATACGCCAGCACCCATACACAACCCACCTGTTAATGAATATTTGTTAGTGGTTAATACTCTGTTTGATGTAGAAGTGTGGGGTCTTTTAATTTGGTTTTAGTGGGTTTTCCACGGGTTAGAAAGGATGCTGTACACAAATGAAAGTTTCTATTGTCAGAGTTTTGGTTGCACACATGTAAATTCTCTTGATTAGAAGAAATGTACTGAAAAACCCAATGTAAACCTGATACACAAAATGTTTGAAATATCTTTAAATAATGTCTGAGGTACAGGAAAACAAACACTCACTTAATAGGCCAGACTCTGATTACCCTCACTAGAAAGACAGGAGACATTGTTTTTTAAAAAACAAATAATTACGAAAAAGTTTATAATTTAGCAATAATCCTATGTGTGATTCGGACAGGAGACATTGAGACATTGACAGAGACAAAGACAGGAGACATTGTTTAAAAAAAAACAAATAATTACGAAAAAGTTTATAATTTAGCAATAATCCTATGTGTGATTCGGACAGGAGACATTGAGACATTGACAGAGACAAAGACAGGAGACATTGTTTTAAAAAAAACAAATTATTACGAAAAAGTTTATAATTTAGCAATAATCCTATGTGTGATTCGGACCACGAGAAGGACAGAGAGAGAGAGAGCTGTTGCTAGTCTATTTTTACCATTACCTTATGGGATACAATTATTTACTTATGGAGTTATCAAGAGATAATTTGATTTGTTATTCTAATTTGACATTTTGATATAACAGGCACTGTTTGTTTTGGACGCATGGATCACGATGTGAGTCATGTGTCCAAAGGGGGAATTTCCAGTCCCCTGGGGCCCTTTGGTAAATATGCAAATGTATTTTATTCACATGTCTGCCTGTAAAAGGAAAAAAGAGATGTTGGTAATGGATGGCAGTTACTCCAAATTAGTTTTCCACACCTCGAGTGATACATGAGTATTGCTGTTGTTGTTTTCTTTTCTTTGTTTTTGTCTTGCTTCAATAACAAATCTCACCATATTGGGTATGCTGGATGGTCAGGATTTTTCCCTAAGAGTTAGACCTCTGGCTCCCTGACCTGTAACTCTGCAGTGAGATCGCCAAGATGATAGGGGAGTATAAGCCATTTTGGTGTCACGGATTCTCCCCGGCACTGCTGCTCATTCCGTTCACCAGTTCCGGAGGTCTACGTCACCGGCCTTCTAGGCCTCACTGAACTGGATCATCACCATCAACCCTGGACTGTCTTGTCTCATTACACACACCTGGTTTCCATTCCCCCTGATTAGTATGTGTATATATGTGCCCTCTGTTCCACATTGTCCTTGTTGATTATTGTTCCATGTCTGTTGGTCTTGTGAGTACCTGTGCTCTGTTGTATCGGCTTGTGTGTTAGTGGGCACTTGTTAGTACGGGCCTCGCCTGTGTATTTATTAGAGGTTTACACCTCACTCTTTGTTTGGGTTACAGCTCTGTCTTATAGACGTGTTCGGTCTTCGTCCCCATCCTGTTCACGCTATTTTGTGTAGAGAAATAAACCCTCCTATTTCGTATTCCTGCGCCTGTCTCCTGTCATTATACAACGTGACATTTTGGGGGAAGAAATTTTTTCAACTGTTCTCTTTGACATTTGTTTTAGAAGTTTGGATTTCCTGAACCAGGTAGTAATAATAATTTCATACAGTAAATTAGGAATGCCCTAAACTACTATTCTGGTCTGTCCTCTCAAGGTTATGGTGAAGGTGACCACAGATGGTATCTAGATGCATAGAAGATAATTTGGCCGACAACAGTGTGAACCTCACTCCCTCTAACCGGCTGAAGTAATGGTGAAAATGGCAATCAATATGGTCCTTCACTACTTCTATCGTGAGACCTGAGTCCAAGCCAGCAAACTGTACACAGCATCCAATCGACGCTATCAACTGCCTTTTCGCTCATGCTTTTTCTCTCAGGAGTGTGACATGGGTCCATGTGGAGTGAGCATGGAGAGAGATCCAGTCCAAACTTCTCTCATGCTGCTGGTGTACTGGTAGGAAAATGGACAAGACATAATGGACTGTAAAGGACAGCGGCGGCCCAGGTGAGACTACATACATTTTGAATATGTGCCATTAATAGGACGAAGAAATGCTAGGAAGGATGAGTGCCGGGGAGGGGGCCTCAACCATGTCGGTAATTGATTTAGGCTTATCCAAATATTTTTATTTGGGGTAACAGGTTGATTGTGGAGGTCTGCACACTGCAAAATGTATAGTGATTTAGACTAATAATGCATTGAAATGGCAATCTGTAATTACCACAAATTATGATAAGTTAATGCTAGAAAAAGAAGTTCAGTGCCTCTCTGGCTGATAAGATTTCAGCAGCTATCATGTTTTCTGCTCCTCCAGAGGATGGTGGAACTAATGAGCTGCCAACTCTGGATGAACTCCCATTTCCACCTGTAGATACAGGTGATGAGTAATGATTGAAGGTTGTTTTCTTTTAACAAGTTTAGAGTAAGGTCATCTAAACCCTTAACCTGTTTACATTATGTGGAACACTGAGCTGATGAGCCAGCACCAACCTGTTCTAATAACCAATTTCTCTGTTCATGCAAGTGGCTGACTGAACAAATCCTCACGATCAGTAGCTGCAATTTGGTAGTACGCCCAGACCTTGTTCTGAGAACGAAAGATAGCTCAGTTTCAAGGTACCTCAAAAGGCTACTTCTAAGCTGAGACATGTTATGAACCAGTATTGGTCGGCCACATGAATGAAATAAAACGGTAATGATTAATTAATTATGCTAAATCATACAAATATAACTTGTCTGTGTATAGTCGTATATAAGACAACTGCTGGGACTGCCCCAAGCAGAGCTCCCCGATTGACTTGTGTACTATAGTGTGTAATGGCTCATCGACAAAGGACAGTGCTGTTCTCTTTCATGATTTATTCTGTGAATACATACATAACACTAAACTTCAGCACAACTGCAAACCCACCATGCAATCTCCATCAAAGTTTAAAAACTCTTTGGCTGGCGGATCTGTAATAATTTCAGAAAAGTTAAATGTATATTTATACTTTACATTTTATACATTATTACATTTAAAACATGACTACAGAGGAGCGCTCAACTTATAATGACTCTATCTGATGGCCTAACAAATCACCACAGCATATGGGCTACATGTGTAAAGTAACATATCATCATTCCAAATCATTTGGGAGCACATACCTGCGAATACATACACAACACTGTGTAAACTTCAGCACAACTGCAAACCCACCATGCAATCTGAGTGACATGAAACATAAAATAAAAATATATTTACACTTCGAGGTGACTAGCCTCATTAGCAAAGAAAGTACAAGGCGAATGTTAGCTATCCTTTAGCATAACGCAACGTGCAAGTTTGATAAATGTCCATAAAATGATAAATGCATGACAACTCTGTAACACTATTGTCGTGTCTTTGCTATCATTAAATTGAAGACTTATAGTTTTTATCAAAGATTCCTGTAATTAGGGATTACGCGATCACTTGAGTAATAACGTAACTAATTAGCTATGAATTCGAGGGCACCAGGGAAAGTAGTCAGATTACAAAGTTATAATTTCCCAATATAACCTTTCAGATATTTTCATATCTGATCAATAGTCTTCTGATTAATGATTTATTTATTTTTACCTCACGTTAGTCTCATTCCAAACGTCGTAAATTGTTGATTATCTGCACGAACCCAGTCTTCACTATGAGTCATCCATACATCAATTGTCTTAAATCATTTATTTATTACTAACTAATTCATTCACAGAAATGCACAAACAAACAAACAAACTTAAAATTGGTTACATGAAATGGGAGAAATATGCCCTAGTGGCTGAACCGGCATGGCGGCTTGTTAGACAAAAGAGAAAATGGGGGGTTGATTCAGAAGTCACTACAGAGTATACTCTTTATAACAATTGACATGCTAATCCTTACACATGAACGCTCATTCATTCGGGAACAATTGCAATCAATATATATATAGTTACGCTCGGTGTGTGTCGTCTTGATCGTTGGAGAGAAGTTAGTTTCTGTTGGAGATTCGTCGGTCTCTGTCTTGGCTATTGTGGATAGTTCAGTGACATTCGTTATAGAATGATTGTTTCGGCGGTTGTCTTCGCGTTCAATGATACCGAGTTCCTAGCTGCAGACTAGTAGTCAATATCAAAGACTTGTTCTTATTCGTCTAAGAGTTTAACCACGTGGTATGGTTAAAGATTCAGCAATGGTACTTAACCTTCGTTCTCCTAATCTGGAGAAAACATGGTCTAATGGTAATTTCTCAGTTGGCTTTTATTCAGATAGCAGGAAGGGGCTGTCCTTGGATGTCTGACCCGTACTGGGCTCAGGGCGGTCCTTGGATTTAGTTCAAATACAAAAGGGATTTGTATTTTTCTTCATTAAACAGTCCAAAATCATATTACACAATTATACAAACAGTATCATACTCACTCATTCATTTTATACAACAAACAGATGTAAACCTCATATCTGAGGTTATTATATAAACAGCGGTATGGTAATGTAGTCCCACAGTCTCTCATGAGTTTCCCACGTGGCAAACGGGCATGTTAATAGCTGGACTCTCCACCGATCTTTTATACTTTTGCAGGAACATGAAATATGTTTGTACCTCAAGTTCTGTGAGGTGGAAGAAAATTCCTTTGTCCTGAAAGTTTACCCTCTCCCTAATACTGTTTGGGCATGAGGAGATTCTCAGGAATTTACGACGTCTCTCTGTGATCACAGCATGGGTTGAAGGAGGAAAGGGAGAGGGAGGGAGAGGGGGATGGGGTTTGCAATACCCAAGCAGGCAACGTCATGACACTATCATATAATGTGTCAACATCGATAACGATTATAAAACAATATGGTTTTCAGCCTAACATGCATTAGATATCATTTTAAAAGTGTAAACACTGAGTGCAGCATGGATCACGATACATACCTCCATCAAAGTTGAACAACTCTTTGGCTGGATGCTGCGTGATTATGCCTACATTAAAAAAAATTCCAGAGCTAAGAGACCACTGATCTGGTGGTCCTCCAGCCACACCTTGATTGACCTGGCTGTGTGGCATGGAACATTGTCCTGCTGGAAAAAACAGTTGGGGAACATTGTCAGAGCAGAAGGATGCAAGTTTTCTTCCAGGATAACCTTGTACGTGGCTTGATTCATGCGTCTTTTACAAAGACAAATCTGTCCAATTCCAGCCTTGCTGAAGCACCCCCAGATCATCACCGACCCTCCACCAAATTTCACAGTGGGTGCGAGACACTGTGGCTTGTAGGCCTCGCCATGTCTCGCACCCACTGTGAAATTTGGTGGAGGATCGGTGATGATCTGGGGGTGCTTCAGCCAGCCCAATCTCCAGATCTGAACCCGATTGATAACCTCTGGAATGTGATCAAAAGGAAGATGGATGGTCACAAGCCGGGAAACAACGCCGATCTGCTTGAATTTTTGCGCCAGGAGTGGCATAAAGTCACCCAACATCAATGTGAATGACTGGTGGAGAGCATGCTAAGACGCATGAAAGCTATGATTGAAAATCAGGGTTAATCCACCAAATATTGATTTCTGAAATCTTCTTAAGTTAAAAGATTAATATTGTGTTTAAAAATGAATATGAACTTATTTTCTTTGCAATATTTGAGGTCTGACAACACTGCATCTTTTTTGTTATTTGACCAGTTTTAATTTTCTGCAAATAAATGCTCTAAATGACTATTTTTATTGTCTACTGAAATGTTGTCAGAAGTTTATTGAATAAAACAAATGTTAATTTTACCCAAATGCATACCTATAAATAGTAAAACCAGAGAAACGTATCATTTTGCAGTGGTCTCCTAATTTTTTCCAGCGCTGTATATAGATACTCACGGGAATGCAGTTACTCAAATAATACAGCAGGTGGATTCACAACTATACATGCATAACCTGACTGCTTAATTATGACAACTCATACAACTAAGAATGTCTATTTCAACCTTGTCACTGGTGCATTGAGTTGGTTGGTATCTCTCTAGCACGCTGACAAAAACAATTATTCATATCAAGATTGACTTTGAGTGTCTCTGTGTAAGAATTTCCACAACACCACATTGACAATTCTGACCACACCCTCACCCGTATGACCCAATCGAACAGGAAGTCCATAATCCAGTTATACAGACGTCCCCCAATTTCTCCCTTTTCTTTTTGTTCATCGTTCTTCTCGCCATTGAGCTCTTTCTTTGATACTCCGTTTCTGTCAATCCATTCTTAAGTACCCGTGGAGCTATATCCCTTTCCTGCACCACCTTTGAGCACTCATCTGTCCACCATGGCACCACCCGCCATCTTCTTCCCTCCGAACCCACTGGAACGATCACATCTGCAGCTGTTATAATTACAGACATTACTGCCTCAGCGCACTCATTCACAGACCCCTCCATTGATAACTTTTGTCCCGCCCATCTTCCAGTTAGCTTTCTCAAAGCACCACATGTTATTGCCTCTATTCTGCATACACACATCCGTATTGAACTTACATCGAACCGGAAAATGATCTTGGCTATCTGAATGATGGAGATGAGTGTTGGTTCCTGCTGAACTTTGGGGTCTACCATCCACAAAAGCCAAGCCAGATCAGTGTGGTTTTTGACTCCAGTACACAGCAGTACAGTCTCTCCCTCAACAACATGCTGCTCACAGGGCCAGACCTAAACAACAGCCTCCTGGGAGTTCTCAACCGCTTCAAGAAAGAACCTGTAGCAATAACAGCACACATCCAGCAGATGTTAAATTGTTTCATTGTGAGAGAAGATAACAGAAACTACCTGAGATTCCTCTGGTACTGAGAAAAGAACGTCACAAAAAGACATCGAGTACAGGATGAAGATTCCACGTCTTCGGCAAAAGCCCATCTACTGCCGTCGCCATATATAGGCTCAGGCGAGCTGCACAAGGTGAACAGGACAATGGGGCAGGCACCTGACAGTTTGTGGAGAGACTTCTATGTCGATGACGGGCTCAAGTCTCTGCCCACAGACAGAGGCCATCGGCTTCCTACAGAGAACACAAACATCGCTAGCAGTGTTAAACATAC
Organism: Salvelinus alpinus; assembly: GCF_045679555.1. NCBI lineage: Eukaryota > Metazoa > Chordata > Actinopteri > Salmoniformes > Salmonidae > Salvelinus > Salvelinus alpinus. The sequence goes on from NC_092107.1 coordinate 438,064, forward strand.
GACTGCGCAAGTTCGCATTGAACAGTGCAACCATGATGGAAGCATTCCCCCCCCAGAAGATCATGCCGAGGGCATTAAAGACCTAGGGCTCGGAGGAGAAACCACGCCCATGCAACACAGTCTTGAATTATGCTGGAAAATAAGCAAGGACCCCTTTACCTTCAGAGCATCAGTCAATGACATACCATTCACGCGTCGCTGAGGCCTGTCAACAGTAAATAGCCTCTTCGACACTCTCAGACGGGTAGCTCCGGTAACCATACAGGGAACTCTCCTCAGACACTTGCGATTGGGATTCACCACTCTCTGAAGAAAAGCTGAAAGAATGGGAAACATGGAGGGACTCACTACAGGATCTGAAGCAGCTTCATATCCCACGCACCTACACCACAAACTCCCTCTCAAATACAAACACACAGAGCTACGTGTGTTTTTAGATACTTCCAAGATGTGGGCTTCATTCTAGGGAAAGCCAGGCTAATCCCTCAGTCTGATCCTACTATACCCCGGCTTGAACTATGTGGAGCAGTGTTGGTAGTAGAAATGGCAGAGCTCATGCTAGATGAAATAGACCTCAAACCAGACACCATCAATTTATACTCTGACAGCAAAGTAATCCTCCGGTACATATACAATGAGACTAAACGCTATCTGTATGTGCACAAGAGTCCAACACATCTGACCATCAACATGGCCGGAGCAGTGGCACTACGTACCTACAGAACACAATCTCATTGACCACACCAAGGTCAGTTCCCACTTCCCATCTCACCAGTACGTCATGGTTCACAGGACCAGTGTTCCTGTACAAACCTGATCATGCTCAGCCAAAGACACAAGATCTGTTCGAGCTGGTCAGTCCAGGCTTGGATGTCGAATTCCGCCCCAGGTAACAAGCCTCATCACGCAAACCAGATACAGAAAACTTACATCAGAACACTTTGAGCGCTTCTCCACATGGAATTCACTACTGAGAGCCGTTTCATTCCTCATCTACATTGCTCGCTCACACAAGTCAGACTCGATGGGCCAACCTACCAAATGCATAGGCTGGCATCAGCGCAACAAACTCGGACTCCAGAAGAGCTGTCTCAAGCCAAGAAAGTCCTCATCAGGTCAGTTCAAAAAGAAATCTACTCTGAGGAGTTCACTGCATTTGAAGTGAAAAGAGACCTTCTTAAGATCAGTTGACTCACAAAGCTGAATCCCATCCTGGACGAAGGTCTCATCAGAATAGGAGGCCGTCTGAAACATGCACAGCTGGACAGTAGTAAGAAAAAGTCCCTTCATCCCATCAAGACACAACCACATACGTATCTACACTGCTAATACGGCACTACCATGAACAGGTGAAACATCAGGGCCGCCACTTCACAGGAGCAGCAGTCAGAGCAGCAGGCCTATGGATTGTTGGGGGTAAGAGGCTCATCAGCTCTGCACTACACAAGTGTGTCACATAGTGGAAGCTCTGCGGGAAAATGAACAACAGAATGGCAGACCTGCCACCCGAAAGCCTCAAGACAACCCCTCCCTTCATATACTTGGGGTTGGATGTCTTCGGCCCTTGGACAGTCACTGTTCGCCGTACCAGAAGAGGTCAAGCTCAACACAAAGCTGGGTGATGTTGTTCACCTGCATGAGCACGAGGGCAGTGCACATCAAAGTCATCGAGTCCATGGACACCTCCAGATACATCAATGCCCTCAGGAGTTTCTTCGCCATCTGTAGACCAGCAAATAAGCAAAGATCAGATTGTTCCACAAACTGCATAGGGGACTGTAAGAAGTTGGAACTCGGAAAGGAGAAACATCAGAGGCCTGGTGTCCAGAACTACCTCAATGAACGAGGCTGTACATGGGAAGTCAACCCTCCTCACTCTTCACACATTGGAGTTGCCTGGGAGCACATGATTGGGGTGGCGCACACAATTCTCAACTCCATGCTGCTACAAAACAAGTTTCACTTCTCACAAAAAGTCCTGTGCACCCCTATGGCTGAGGTCACAGCTGTAATCAACGCCAGACCTCTCGTTCCTGTCTTCACCGATCCAGACTCCCCATTCATCCTGACTCCTGCTATGCTACTTACCCAAAATGTTAGTTCACCCACTCCTCCTGGAGATTTATACTGACAGATTTCTTCAAGCGCCAGTGAAGACAAGTGCAGAGTCTCACCAGCAAGTTCTGGTCTCGCTGGAGCTGTGAGTACCTCCCTACCTTGCTGAGCTGACGAAAGTGGACTGAAGATCACCGCATCCTACAGAGGGAGATCTTGTGTTCTTCTAAGAAGCCAACCTTACTGAAGCACAAATTCGTATCACTCTGTATTGGCCTAGGCCTACTACTTACCCTTGGCCACCCACATCATCCTCTACTCTCTTCACTGCCTCAGCATACAACACATTCTGTTCTACTCTGACCCTAGCAACCTCAACCGGTCTCTCTCGCACCGGACACTTCTGATCCCCAGCAAAATTGACGCACACTGTTTTTTTCACCGATACTACACATTCCTTTGTCCCATGCCCTCCTGCACACTTCTCACATCTCGGAATCTCCCTCCAACACACTGCTGCAACATGACCATGAACTTGCCATCTGAAACACCTTAGTGGGTTCGGCACAAATGCTCTCACTGGTTTATAACTGACATATTCTAATATGACTTTATCAGGTAAAAATTCAAAAGGACAGACAGTGTCTTCTCAGTTTCACCATGGTTGCCACTGGGTCTGTGTTGCACCAAACGGGCGGCGTCACACAGGGAATTAAACATTTTAGTTGCTCCACCTCCACTCCCAATGGGCCTGAATAATCCTTTGCATGACCATCGGGGCGATGCTCTTTACCACACCTGCCACCCACCATAAGTAATTCCGGTTCAATTTCTAAGCCAGAGACAGCAGAATACACATCCTCAACACATCTGCCCACTGCACTCGGCTCTTCTCTTTCTTCCTCAATGTCCATAACCATGTCTATCTGTTCACCATGCTCATGCCGCGTCTTCATCCGCTGTACAGCTTCTCCAATACCCACCTTCTGTTCTTTAGCCCAATTTACTAGTCTAGCTATCTCTGGACTTTCCAAGCTTCCAAGCTCCAAAAACGTGCCACAGTCATCAGCCAGGTCTCCTCCTCATCCATCGCAGTTTCTCGATGCCATGGTCACATTCAACTTCTTCTACGCTGTAGTAAAATTTATGACATGCGTGTCATGAATCATAAATTATGAAATATCATGTATATATGTAGCCTATGCTAAAATATATAGAAAATATCTCGAATGAATACAAACAAATACAAAGCAGGGGAATAATCTGCATAGAAATTTGGACTCAATTAGGAGATTCATGTCAATTCAGTAAAACTATTTCTCTGGCTTTGACTGTACATTTTGTGTGCCAGTGTTAACATTTCCATTAAAACAAACATGCAAATGACTGTGCTGTTATGTGAGATAATCTAGTATCATCACAAACCACAAAACACCGGATGTGTTTTTTTTTTTTCACTGAGCAGTGTGAATTTTACTATGAAGATACTATAGTCACATCATTTCTAAACCATGCTTTTCTGTGGTTCTGCAGTGGAAGATCCATTATGGGATTTTGGCATTGAAGCCCTTTATCTACTTCCACAGAGTCAGATGAACTCTTGGATAGCCTACCATTTTTATGTTACTGTGTCCTGCATGAAGGAAGTTAGATCCAGTTTCGCGAGCCAATGCTGTTAGCGTTAGCTCAATGATTGAAAGTCTACAAGAAAAAGGGGAACTAGATAAAGGGCTTCATTGCCAAAATCCCAAAGTATCCATTTAATGCCACTGTAGGCACAAAGAGTGATGAAAATAACTTTGACTGCCACACTGTGGCCCTACAGGGGCATAGATGAATGTCTCTGAAAGCTTCCTCAAATTTGCTTCCAACTACATTACCGGTAGCCTATATGAAAATATGTCTATTGAGAGCCCTTTGCTGACTATATCCAACTAGAACAATTATTTTGCCTCTTGGTGTTTGATTTCGTGTTTCCCGAGTGGAGCAGCAGTGTAAGGCACTGCATCTCAATATAAGAGGTGTTACCGCAGTCTCTGGTTTGAATCCAGGCTGAATATCATCTGGCTGTGATTGAGAGTCCCATAGGGCAGTGCACCATTGGTCTGGGTTAGGCCGTCATTGTAAATAAGAATTTGTTCTTAACTTTAAATAAAGGTTCAATTAAAAAATACCTGATCATTATCATATTGTGACTCTTTTTAAATCAGTATAATTATCACATTTCCCACTCTTCTATAGTAACACCATCAGGTCTATTGTGTTCAGGAGCCTTTTCAAGGTGATCTGTTAAAGGATTTAAAACAATACAAAACAATAACTTCCCTCTACCAATTAGCATGATTTCTCCACCAATACCCTTGTTTAATTAGTAATCAGTCATTGAAATAGTTTGGAGCTGGATTAATTGGAACATTAAAATTGATAGTTACACTACAAAATACTTCTACAGTATATGTACACTACTGTTCAAAAGTTTGGGGTCACTTAGAAATGTCCTTGTTTTTGAAAGAAAAGCAAAAAAAAATGTCAATTTAAAATAACATCAAATAGAACAGAAATACAGTGTAGTAATTGTAAATTACTATTGTAGCTGGAAACGGCACATTTTTTACATCTACATAGGCGTACAGAGGCCTATTATCAGCAACTATCACTGCTGTGGTCCAATGACATGTTGCGTAATCCAAGTCGATCAATTTAAAAGGCTAGTTGATCATTAGAAAACCCTTATGCAATTACGTTAGCACAGCTGAAAACTGTTGTTCTGATTTAAAGAAGCAATAAAACTGGCCATCTTTAGACTAGTTGAGTATCTGGAGAATCAGCATTTGTGGGTTCGATTACAGATTCAAAATGGCCAGAAACAAAGAACTTTCTTCTGAAACTCGTCAGTCTATTCTTGTTCTGGGAAATGAAGGCTATTCCATGCGAGAAATTGCCAAGAAGCTGAAGATCTCGTACAACACTGTGTACTACTCCCTTCACAGAACAGCGCAAACTGGCCCTAACCAGAATAGAAAGAGGAGTGGGAGGCCCCGGTGCACAACTGAGCAAGAGGACAAGTACATTAGAGTGTCTAGTTTGGGAAACGGATGCATCACAAGTCCTCAACTGGCAGCTTCCTTAAATAGTACCCGCAAAACACCAGTCTCAACGTCAACAGTGGAGAGGCGACTCCGGGATGCTGGTACGGTCTACAATATGCAAAGCTGAGGTCGAGTTTTTGTAAGCAGCCTGTTTTAATATTTCCATCAATGTTTTTACCAGGGGGTTGCATCATGCAAAGTTTCTAATGAATGACCAACTGGTTACCATGGTGTTCCACCCTCAGTCCTGCTGTAACATATCAAAGGTCTCTTTGTGAATTCAACACTTCCCTGATCCATCCTACATGTTATACTTAAATGTGAGAGCAAAATGGGTTGTTCCAAACAAAACAGATTGCCATACACACCTTGCCTTCCACCTGTGAACAAGGAAATCATCTCTGCCTCACATCACATAGCAGGCTATCTGGGCTGGGTTAAAAGGAGATGTGCCTGGGAAAGAAAAATATTTATTTTTAAAATGCAAGAAAGAATATCCTCTTGGCTTATCAAGGTTGCCTTTATGTTATGTAAGTACCACTGATTTAATTATGTTGCATAGTAGCTGGAACCAAAACGTTTTTGTTGTCCATCCTTTCCTTATTACTGAATAAATCGACAGCATGATGACACAGATGACAAAATAATAAATAGAGACCGTATGTGCAAAAAAGAATAGATCTCTGTTAAAATTTGTTACATGTTTTATGTATGGTTGCATGAAGCTTTTAATTTGATAACTGCTAACTTTAACCCAGTTGTTTCCTAGGTGATAAACTTTAAGTAGACTGTAGTTTATGACTCAGCTTTCCACTGTCCACTGAGGTCAAAGCAGTTTAAAATGAACTAATGCTAAGTATTTGAATGACATTTAAAAAGTAAAGAGCAGTGTGACGTTTTAGTAATTGTTAATATACTACATTGAGTGTACAAAACATTAAACACCTACTCTTTCCATGACATAGACTGACCAGCTGACTCGAGGTGAAAGCAATGATCCCTTATTGATGTCATTTGTTAAATCCACTTCAATCAGTGTAGATGAAGGGGAGGAGACGGGTTAAAGAAGTATTTTTAAGCCTAGAGACATGGATTGTGTATGTGTGCCATTCAGATGGTGAATGGGCAAGACAAAAGATTGAAGTGCCTTTGAACAGGGTATACTAGTAAGTGCCAGGCGCAGCGGTTTGTGTCAAGAACTGCAACGCTGCTGGGTTTTTCATGCTCAACAGATTCCCATGTATATTGAGAATGGTACACCACCCAAAGGACATTCAGCCAACTTGACACAACTGTGGGAAGCATTGGAGTCAACATGGGCCAGCATTTCGACACCTTGTAGAGTCCATACCCCAAAAAATATAGGCTGTTCTGAGGGCAAAGGGGGAGGGGGGTGTACTATTCTTTCTATTTATCCAGCTTAACAGCGTACACCCAACATGTTCCCCCTGTTGATGATGCTTATTATGCATTATGGTTGAACTAAGAGATTACATGTCACAATAACACTTCATTCATACTAATCAACCTAATAATAATGACACACCCCTCACTATTGTCATTGGTTGCAATAATTGCACTGTTTGTCTACACAACCTGTTTCAAGCATTCATGAAATTACCCTGAAGAAGGCACAGTGATGCCGAAACGTTGGTGTTTTACCCAATAAATTACTGGGAGTTTATAGATAGAGTGTGCGACTCTCTTCAAATAGATACATTGTTGTTTTTATTCACAGTTGTCACATACATTACATCCGTGTCAAGTGATGCCACTACTCCCTCAACTACACCAACACCCACTTCAAGTGATTCCACCACTCACTCAACTACACCAACACCCTCTTCAAGTGACGCCACCACTCACTCAACTACATCAACAGTCACTTCAAGTGACGCCACCACTCACTCAACTACATCAACAGTCACTTCAAGTGATTCCACCACTCACCCAACTACATCAACAGTCACTTCAAGTGATGCCACCACTCCCTCAACTGCATCAACAGTCACTTCAAGGGATTCCACCACTCCCTCAACAGTCACTTCAAGTGATGCTACCACCTCAACTATATCAATAGTCACTTCAAGTGATGCCACCACTCCCTCAACTGCATCAACAGTCACTTCAAGTGATGCCACCACTCCCTCAACTGCATCAACAGTCACTTCAAGTGATTCCACCACTCCCTCAGCAGTCACTTCAAGTGATGCCACCACCACCTCAACTATATCAACAGTCACTTCAAGTGATTCCACCACTCCCTCAACTACACCAACAGTCACTTCAAGTGATGCCACCACTCCCTCAACTGCATCAACAGTCACTTCAAGTGATTCCACCACTCCCTCAGCAGTCACTTCAAGTGATGCCACCACCACCTCAACTATATCAACAGTCACTTCAAGTGATGCCACCACTCCCTCAACTGCATCAACAGTCACTTCAAGTGATGCCACCACCACCTCAACTACACCAACACCCACTTCAAGTGATTCCACCACTCCCTCAACTGCATCAACACCCACTTCAAGTGATGCCACCACTCCCTCAACTACACCAACACCCACTTCAAGTGATTCCACCACTCCCTCAACTGCATCAACAGTCACTTCAAGTGATTCCACCACTCCCTCAGCAGTCACTTCAAGTGATGCCACCACCTCAACTATATCAACAGTCACTTCAAGTGATGCCACCACTCCCTCAACTACATCAACACCCACTTCAAGTGATTCCACCACATCAACACCCACTTCAAGTGATTCCACCACTCCCTCAGCAGTCACTTCAAGTGATGCCACCACCACCTCAACTACGTCTACAGTCACTTCAAGTGATGCCACCACTCCCTCAACTGCATCAACAGTCACTTCAAGTGATTCCACCACTCCCTCAGCAGTCACTTCAAGTGATGCCACCACCTCAACTACGTCTACAGTCACTTCAAGTGATGCCACCACTCCCTCAACTGCATCAACAGTCACTTCAAGTGATTCCACCACTCACTCAACAGTCACTTCAAGTGATGCTACCACCTCAACTATATCAATAGTCACTTCAAGTGATGCCACCACTCCCTCAACTGCATCAACAGTCACTTCAAGTGATGCCACCACTCCCTCAACTGCATCAACAGTCACTTCAAGTGATTCCACCACTCCCTCAGCAGTCACTTCAAGTGATGCCACCACCACCTCAACTATATCAACAGTCACTTCAAGTGATTCCACCACTCCCTCAACTACACCAACAGTCACTTCAAGTGATGCCACCACTCCCTCAACTGCATCAACAGTCACTTCAAGTGATTCCACCACTCCCTCAACAGTCACTTCAAGTGATGCCACCACTCCCTCAACTGCATCAACAGTCACTTCAAGTGATGCCACCACCACCTCAACTACACCAACACCCACTTCAAGTGATTCCACCACTCCCTCAACTGCATCAACACCCACTTCAAGTGATGCCACCACTCCCTCAACTACACCAACACCCACTTCAAGTGATTCCACCACTCCCTCAACTGCATCAACAGTCACTTCAAGTGATTCCACCACTCCCTCAGCAGTCACTTCAAGTGATGCCACCACCTCAACTATATCAACAGTCACTTCAAGTGATGCCACCACTCCCTCAACTACATCAACACCCACTTCAAGTGATTCCACCACTCCCTCAACTACATCAACACCCACTTCAAGTGATTCCACCACTCCCTCAGCAGTCACTTCAAGTGATGCCACCACCACCTCAACTACGTCTACAGTCACTTCAAGTGATGCCACCACTCCCTCAACTGCATCAACAGTCACTTCAAGTGATTCCACCACTCCCTCAGCAGTCACTTCAAGTGATGCCACCACCTCAACTACGTCTACAGTCACTTCAAGTGATGCCACCACTCCCTCAACTGCATCAACAGTCACTTCAAGTGATTCCACCACTCCCTCAGCAGTCACTTCAAGTGATGCCACCACCTCAACTATATCAACAGTCACTTCAAGTGATGCCACCACTCCCTCAACTACATCAACACCCACTTCAAGTGATTCCACCACTCCCTCAACTACATCAACACCCACTTCAAGTGATTCCACCACTCCCTCAGCAGTCACTTCAAGTGATGCCACCACCACCTCAACTACGTCTACAGTCACTTCAAGTGATGCCACCACTCCCTCAACTGCATCAACAGTCACTTCAAGTGATTCCACCACTCCCTCAGCAGTCACTTCAAGTGATGCCACCACCTCAACTACATCAACACCCACTTCAAGTGATTCCACCACTCCCTCAACTACATCAACACCCAGTTCAAGTTCAAGTGATTCCACCACTCCCTCAGCAGTCACTTCAAGTGATGCCACCACCACCTCAACTACATCAACACCCACTTCAAGTGATGCCACCAATCCCTCAGCAGTCAATTCAAGTGATGCCACCACTCCTTCAACTACGTCTACAGTCACTTCTAGTTATGCCACCACTCCCTCAACTACATCAACAGTCACTTCAAGTGATGCCACCACCTCAACTACATCAACACCCACTTCAAGTGATTCCACCACTCCCTCAACTACATCAACACCCAGTTCAAGTGATTCCACCACTCCCTCAGCAGTCAATTCAAGTGATGCCACCACTCCTTCAACTACGTCTACAGTCACTTCTAGTTATGCCACCACTCCCTCAACTACATCAACAGTCACTTCAAGTGATTCCACCAATCCCTCAACTACACCAACACCCACTTCAAATGATGCCACCACTCCCTCAACAACATCAACAGTCACTTCAAGTGATTCCACCACTCCCTTAACAGTCACTTCAAGTGATGCCACCACCACCTCAACTATATCAATAGTCACTTCAAGTGATACTACATCAACAGTCACATCAAGTGATGCCACCACTCCCTCAGCTACATCAACAGTCACGTCAAGTGATGCCATCACTACATCAACAGTCAATTCAAATGATGCCACCACTCCCTCAACTACATCAACAGTCACTTCAAGTTATGCCACCACTCCCTCAACTACATCAACAGTCACTTCAAGTTATGCCACCACTCCCTCAACTACATCAACAGTCACTTCAAGTTATGCCACCACTCCCTCAACTACATCAACAGTCACTTCAAGTTATGCCACCACTCCCTCAACTACATCAACAGTCACTTCAAGTTATGCCACCACTCCCTCAACTACATCAACAGTCACTTCAAGTGATGCCACCACTCCCTCAACGACATCAACAGTCATTTCAAGTGATATTACATCAACATTCATTACAAGTAATGCCAAAACCCCCTCAACTACATCAACACCCACTTCAAGTGATGCCACCACTCCCTCAACTACACCAACACCCACTTCAAGTGATGCCACCACTCCCTCAACGACATCAACAGTCATTTCAAGTGATATTACATCAACATTCATTACAAGTAATGCCAAAACCCCCTCAACTACATCAACACCCACTTCAAATGATGCCACCACTCCAACAGTCACTCAAAGTAATGTCATCACTCAGTCAACTACATTGACAGTTACTTCAAGTGATACCACCACTACTACATTGACTTCAAGTAATATTACATTAACACCCATTTCAAGTGATTCCACCACTCCCTCAACTACATCAACATCCACTTCAAGTGATGCCACCACTCCTTCAAATACGTCTACAGTCACTTCAAGTGATGCCACCACTCCTTCAACTACGTCTACAGTCACTTCAAGTGATGCCACCACTCCCAATGCTACATCGACAGTCACAAGTGATGTCACTACTCTAAGACCAATAATGCCATCAACAAGTGGTACTACTACAGTAATAACAAAAACCTCAACATTTGTAGCAGTATCCACTCCCTCCACCCCCTCACAGGGACTAACTTTCAGAGACACTACTTTGGTGACAACAATCAAAACCCCTGTTGCAGAATGCGGTAAGATTATAACCATCATCTTATGATGGTTTTTGAGAATATGATTCTTAATAAAAAAAGTAGTAGACATAGTATAGAATTATTTATTTTTTTACTTACAAATTAATACCAAAGACTATTGAAATGTGTGAAAATATTGCTGTACATACACAGAATTATTTTATCTTTATTTATCGTAATTTGTGTTCAGTGTTAGAAACTCTGGTGAATGTCATCAGGCTGGAGAATGCCACCAGTATGTTAATCAGTGTGAGTTGGACAGGTATTAACCTGGACCAGCAGATACAGTACAAGGTGAAGCTGGAGTCTGGTTCAAACTCAATCCAGAGTGAGACCTCAGCCACCAAAGCTGTTTTCTCAGACCTTACTCCTGGAACCATATACACTCTGATTATTGAGTACTTATCCTGCAGTATCAAGAAATACATTTCAGCAAACATAATATAAATATAAATATAAACATAAACAGATAAACATAAAGTGTCATTAATGCGCTGAATTCATCTGCACTCGGAGTGGATCTGAATATCACCTCTGTAAAAGGTTCAATTCCAATAACTACGTACAATGATATTTTCTATGCTAGTTAATCAAACAAGTGATTTCGGAATAAATATTTAAGAAGTAACATAAATATTGATGCTTTGGATCAATTGAATGATAGATTTGTATATCTAGGTATAAAACAAGTCTACATTCACACCAGGTGGCTATCATATCGCCATGTGTATTTAGTGGCTTTTAGTAACTTAATTTATTACTTTATTACAGAGGCAGATATCTGTCAAAGAGGAGGTTACACATGCTCAAAAAATGCCAGCTGTGTCAGAGAGGGACCTTCACATACATGTGAATGCAAGGCAGAATTCTATGACCAAAATCCAACCGTACTGGGTACCGACTGCAAGAGTAAAATAACTTTGTTGCTTGAAATGTGTGCTACACTTTACATTAAATAAGTACTTTATACAAGAGTAACTACCAGTGGAATAACATTTTATTACCCTGTAATACACTAGTAAGTACCTCCAGTTAAGCAGTATTTACCACTATTGCACTCACTATTTTGTAGGAAATATCACTCCAGGTGCAGATCCATGCAAAGGCTTGTGTTCACCACGTGCTCAGTGTGTGGTTGGTCCTGGAGGCAGCCAGCAGTGTAGCTGCTATCCTGGTTTGATAGATCAGAATCCTGTTAATCCTGGGAAGCTGTGCATAGGTACACTAACGTCCTCTGCCTCAAAATGTATCTGTGTCAATTCCTTACTTAAGTATCTTACACATAGGTTACATTACATCTTCATGTCATCAACATCTACCCACTCTAGATCCAGTGGACTGTTTTGATCAAGAAAAGGAACTTTGTTCATCCCAAAATCAGTGTCTTCCGTCCAAGTTTCTCTGCTCACGTAAGTTCTGAAATCATACCAACTCTTCAGATCTCACATACGGTATTCAGAGAAAGAGGAACCTGTAATACTGAGGCCTTTTTGTGCCTCTGACTGAGTCACGATGACCTACAGCTTATTATAACAACTCTCTCTGCTTCCCTCAGTGAGGAATGTTTTCCAATTAACAGCAAAGTTAAACTCTTGGATCTTCAATTCCTCTCTGTACGACCCAGGGAGCGATGCTTGGGCGTATGCCTCTACAAAGATCGTAACAACTGTAAGTGCATAGATTTGTAATTATCATTATGTCTTAAATATGCTATCTTAAAATACTATGGTTTCTTTTCCGTAACAATTTCTTGAAATAGACATCTACTTTACTATTTTTTTAAATCCAGGTTGTCCCCAGAATACGGCGTGTTCTGTCAGAGCCATCCTTTGACATGACAGTGGTGGGCTTTCAGAAGGGTAGTGTGGTAGTTAGGATGATGTGTGGTTTTAATGGGAATATTTACGCTGATGAAAGAGCTCTCCAGACTGCTCTACAGGACACTATCTGCAAACACCTGGGCACAACCGCCATAACTACCTTGAAAAGTATGTTTAAAACATTTTTTTTTTTTTGTGTGAATTGGCATTACATGGCGATGGTGTTTTTTCTGTTCAATTAATGTATGTGACTTAGTTGTGGTTTCACTAATTTCTTTTGTTTTATTTTGTGTGGGATGCTGCTTATCTAATATTGTCCTTTCAGTAGTTACTTATAGACATTGACCAAACATTCGTTTTTTCCCCTGTAGGAGTTTCCCAGATATCAACGGCCCCGGGAGAAGGCTGGAAAGTGGCGACCATAGTCCTGGGAGTTCTGTTGGGCTTGATTTTGTTAGTCGGGGTTGTCGTTCTGATCAGCACCGCAGTGAGGAGAGCAACTAGCAAGCTGACCTCATACAACCTCCAGCACACAGAGCACAACAGACAGGTGGTGTCCAATGACTATTTACAAGGATGTTATTCTTACCAGATGTAGTTCAGAGATAAAAAAATATCAAGATATTGAATATTAATAACATTTGAATTATACACTGCTCAAAAAAATAAAGGGAACACTTAAACAACACAATGTAACTCCAAGTCAATCACACTTCTGTGAAATCAAACTGTCCACTTAGGAAGCAACACTGATTGACAATAAATTTCACATGCTGTTGTGCAAATGGAATAGACAAAAGGTGGAAATTATAGGCAATTAGCAAGACACCCCCAAAAAAGGAGTGATTCTGCAGGTGGTGACCACAGACCACTTCTCAGTTCCTATGCTTCCTGGCTGATGTTTTGGTCACTTTTGAATGCTGGCGGTGCTCTCACTCTAGTGGTAGCATGAGACGGAGTCTACAACCCACACAAGTGGCTCAGGTAGTGCAGTTCATCCAGGATGGCACATCAATGCGAGCTGTGGCAAAAAGGTTTGCTGTGTCTGTCAGCGTAGTGTCCAGAGCATGGAGGCGCTACCAGGAGACAGGCCAGTACATCAGGAGACGTGGAGGAGGCCGTAGGAGGGCAACAACCCAGCAGCAGGACCGCTACCTCCGCCTTTGTGCAAGGAGGTGCACTGCCAGCGCCCTGCAAAATGACCTCCAGCAATAAAATAAATAATAAAATAATAAAATATTTCTTCTTCAATCAAGTAATATACAAAGTTTTTCCTCAGTTTCTTTATGACTCTAAAACCTAATCATATAATGTCCTATCTTAAACTATTCGGCAGATGGAGTTGACAGTTTATGGTTGTGACAATGGTGATTTTAATATTGTTTGTTTAAATCTATCAAAAGGAGAGAACTTTCCAGACCATGAGTGGTCTTGTTGCACTACAGGTAATGAGGACATGAAGAAGGGGTCCTTATGGTGAAGCTGTCCCTTCTCATTCCTGATTCATTTAGGATTTTAGACAAATCTGACAGAGTTGACCAAATCTCCTAGTTTTGAGAGAAATATTATTTAAAGTCAGAGAGGGCTATTGGAAGAAACTACATAAGAAATTTCTTCAGTTAGTATTCATTATTGCCTGTTTTTAAAAATGTTAAACACTTTTTTGGAGAGTTTGAAATTGGGATCCTTTGTAAGGGCATTTCCGGGCATAGAGCCGACATGGAAATGAATAATATTGAAAATATTTGGACAATTCCAAAAGCAAATCTTTGCTCTAATAAAATTCCCCTAAATGTATTTTAAGCTCAAATAATGCAAAAAATATATTAAAAAATCTAGTATAAAAATCTAGTTTCCATGCCGGACAAGGATTGTCCCGACTTTCAAGAATCCATTAATTAAGATTTGTCACTCATGAGAACAGGAATAATGTTTGGATCTGGAGAAAACATTTACTATTGCAATGGGAACTAAATATATTGTTTTAAAGTGCTATTGTGTACGTATGCAACTTCACTGAGTGCATAATGGCCTGGATCTTATTGCAGTGGATAAGAGTACTGAAGCAATCCACCAGAAGCCACAGTTGTCTGATAACTGAATATAGTACCATGATATCACCTGTGTCAGTGTGAGTGCAATGCCATGAACCCATTAAAAAAAAAAGTTTTATTATTTAACTAGGCAAGCCAGTTAAGAGCAAATTCTTATTTACAATGATGGCCTACTCCGGCCAAACCCGGATGATGCTGGGCCAATTGTGCATCAGATGTGAAGCAGCCTGGATTCAAACCAGGGACTGCAGTGACGCCTCTTGCACTGAGATGCAGTGCCTTAGACCGCTGTGCCACTCGGGAGCCCTAAAACTCATAATGCGCTCATTTTAATTTTTAATTTTGATATTATTCATTTTGAATGTGCCTTTTAAACGTACCTCTATTCGTCTTGGAGGAAGGTGATTCTATTTTGCAGACAAGCACCTCATTCGCTCCTCCAATCTCCTTCACTTAGTACAGACTACATGATGTATCAATGATGTCGCTCTTGCTGTGGGTGATTCTTTGATCCACCTCTATGCAGACGACACCATTCTGTATACATCTGGCCCTTCTTTGGACAACGCCATACAACACTCCTTCTGTGGCCTCCAACTGCTCTCCTTCGAGACTCATATTAAAACGAAATGCATGCTCTTCAACCGATCGCTGCCCACACCCGCCCGCACGACAAGCATCACTACTCTGGATGGTTCTGACTTAAAATATGTGGACAACTATAAATACCTAGGTGTCTGGCTAGACTGTAAACTCTCCTTCCAGACTCATATTAAGCATCTCCAATCCAAAGTTAAATCTAGAATTGGCATCCTATTTCGCACTCATTTTACCATACCCTGGTAAAACTGACTAAAACTTGACTTCGGCGATGTCATTTACAAAATAGCCTCCAACACTCTACTCAGCAAATTGGATGCAGTCTATTGCAGTGCCATTCATTTTGTCACCAAAGCCCCATACTTATTTTTACCTTCATTTAACTTGGTAAGTCAGTTAAGAACAAATTCTTATTTTGAATGACAGCCTAGGAACAGTGGGTTGACTGCCTTGTTCAGGGGCAGAACGACATTTTTACCTTGTCAGCTCAGGGATTCAATACATATTCGTCGCCAAACCCACTGGCTCCAGGTCATCTAAGTCTTTGCTAGGTAAAGCTCCACCTTCTCAGCTCACTGGTCACCATAGCAACACCCACCCGTAGCACACGCTCCAGCAGGTATATTTCACTGGTCATCCCCAAAGCCAACACCTCTTTAGCCGCCTTTCCTTCCAGTTCTCTGCTGCCAATGACTGGAACGAATTGCAAAAATCACTGAAATTGGAGACTTATAACTCCCTCACTAACTTTACGCATCAGCTGTCAGAACAGCTTACCGATCGCTGCAGCTGTACACAGCCCATCTGTAAATAGCCCATCCAACCAACTACCTACCTCATCCCCATATTTGTTTTTGTTTTTCTGCTCTTGCACACCAGTATTTCTACTTGCACATCCTCATCTGCACATGTAAATTGCTAAATTGTAATTACTTCACCACTATTGGCCTATTTATTGCCTTACCTCCTTACTTCATTTGCACACACTGTGTTATTGTGTTATTGACTGTACGTTTATTTATCCCACGTGTAACTCTGTTGTTTTTGTCGCACTGCTTTGCTTTCTTGGCCAGGTCGCAGTTGTAAATGAGAACTTGCTCTCAACTGGCCTACCTGGTTAAATAAAGATTAAATAAATATAAATGCTTATACTGGTGGGGTCTTGACTGGTCACATGGCAACAGGGGCAGTCCTGATAGGCTAGACTTCTCTGGGGCAGACAGACTGACGTTCCCTGGGTATTAACTCCCAGACAGGAGGAGTTGTCTGTCACTCCAGATCAGAGTCCTTTCCTGATTCGCTCATTATTCATTAATAGGTCTCATGTCTCCACTGAGTCCAGTCTCTCAGTTAAATAGCTGCAGCCTGTGGGAGTGTCTACATTGGTTACCTGAATCACCTTGTTCTTTACAAAAGGTAAATGAAGAAGTGTCTGATCATATCCGTTTGAAGATGTAGCACTAATGTTTTACTTTTTACCCAATGGGAGATACAAAGTCAGCTAGACTTTTTAGCGTGGACCTGGTGAATGTAGATTAAAATAATTAAACATCACCTTTGTTCTTGTAAAAGGTCTACAGTATGGCGAGCTATGTGCGTGAAGATACTTCTGGCCAAACAGGGGATTCTGCATTAGGCAGTTCCACTGCCATCTTTGCTCCTCCATTAAATATTTCATACAGCTCGCTCTCCAAATAGTGGCCCATAACAACTTAATTATTCAGGAGGTTTTACATTAGGATGACTGAATCACAGACAAACAACAGACACTGCATGTGTTCAGTCCTTCATTGGATTGGCTAGGAAAGCAATCAATTACTGTTTCCATTTTATAGCTGCAGTTGCCTGAGGGCACCTTTTGTTTGTGGGAAGCAAAATCATTTGTTGACTTCTTGTTGATGGGGCCATTTATATCTCAGAACTAATTCCTGATGATGTTTTTCTGTTCCTCATTTATCAATAGTTGGAAGTGTTCCTTGTTTTACAAATTGTAAAGCAATTTTTTTTCAAGTTGACAGCATTTTTTTTGTTCAAGTTGTACTTTATGCTTATATGATTAAATAATTGTAATTTGACAGAATGTGAATTCCACTGCCATAACAAACACTTTATTTTACCACCCAATGGGAAATAACAAAGCAACCAAACCATCTTCACTGGACCTTACATCATTTCTCTGAATCTTTAATGTCCACTAAAATAAAGAGGCAGTTTTGGTGCCCTCATTTTCCAATAGGTTTTTCAATCTCTCTTTGTCTATGTAGCGTAATGAAAATGACTAATACCTCTTCTGAAGGAGTCTGAGAGAGTGTCTATGGGCCAGTTCAAGACTTCAAGACAGGTGCATTAACTAATACTGTATCATGATAATAAGTCACAACATTCAGATTCTGCTTCAACATTTTTAATTAGTTCATTCAGAGCAAGCTGAGAACACAAGCACACAATCACAACACGTCTGCAATATATGACATCTTATTATCTTCATTTCACACGGTTTGAGTACATTCGCATCAAACTGACAGCATATAGATGAGAGAGTAATAGCACCGAGGTGTGGTGTGCTCAGCACGTTAGTTACTGTACTGGGGTGCAGGCGCTAGGAGCCGGCGAGTTGCGGAGGTCTAACACACTGAACCCTGACAGGCACTAGAGAGCAGGGTGGTCTGGGGGTACAATAGATAGTAGCAGACACACAGCAGCATATGGGAGGAGGACTGCCACATACTGTAACACACTGGCGGACTGCAGGTGCACAGACATAAGAGAGACAGGGTGAGATGATTTTAGAGTAGCACTCACTGTGAATAGATGTGATATCAATGGTTCCAGACAGACAGCTGCATGTTCCAAAAAGCTGTTTTGATCTTCTTATCCTGGCCCCCTCATCTTTCTACACCTAACTACTGAGCCCATTGAAGAAAGTGGAGGTGATTGAGTAAATACAGTAGGTTTTCCTATGTCCTATATCATACATATGCTAATTTCTTACATTATACATGGTTTTGCACACCAATAGCATCACAGCTTTGTAATGGATACAATAATGACATATCATTAAATAGGGGTATATTATCAGAAATACATCAGTTTTCATACTGTATCAAATAACTGGGAAGTGGACAAAGTGGTTCTCACATTGAAGAAGGCAGTAGAACCATGTGTGTGAAGGTGAGAACTACAAAGCTGGTGGGTTGACATAACAGTTTCAATAGGCACTAGAGTACTAAGTGCTATCTTTTGTACTGTAAGTCAGTGACAGTTTTCTTGTTTGTGTAGACACTTATGGTATGAGATCAGACTATGACTACACATGCAGTAATTCTGGAAATGGTTTGCCCCCATTTGATTTCTCATGAATGATTTCAATTACAAGCTAGATTGTGACCGTGAGAATAGGATACTAGAATGCTACATACGACCACAAATAGGGCCTTTGCATGCAAGCTGTAGCAATTACATTACAGTTCAATTGGTTTCTTAGCAACCAAATTTATGAAACCAGATATCCTCCCGAATATGATGAAATATTAAATGATATTAAATCTTGGTTCAAAGAGCGGAGTCACTGTAACCAGGAAACGCTACAGTAGTTAAGATTTTATATCTGCAGAGACCACATAGTCAATGCCGTCTAAGAGATGGATAAGAAGAACCATAGAGAATCCATCATCAGTATGATGATAGGTAGTCAGAAAAAAAAGCTTAACCTCTCACTGCCTTCAACAGCCGTTTAAGAGCCACATACGGTGTATCAATGGCTCTCTGTTTTAGAATGGTTAATCATTCTTTCTACAAAGGTTTGACAAATGCAACAAAATAATGTGCAATAAAGGTGCTGAAGTTATAACAGAGAGAGGAACACACACCCACACACACACACACACACACACACACACACACACACACACACACACACACACACACACACACACACACACACACACACACACACACACACACACACACACACACACACACACACACACACACACACACACACACACACACGCACGCACAAAGCATTATAGTTAAACGAGAGCATGGTGAAGATGTCAAACTGTCAACTTAAAAGCTCCACATCTAGTGAGTATACACAGAGATGAGGAACATGAAGGAAAAGACAAAGAGAAAGAGATAGACCAAATGGATGAGAGTTCTCTAATTCTTTAGGCAGCCTTTAATTCCCAAAATTAAGTAGTGCAGAGATGTTTTGTTTTTACTTTTTTGCCTCAGCCAGTCTATTGCTTATCTCTTTGCTCTTCTTTGAGATAACGCCTCCTTCTGGCTTGGACTCGTCTGGTTTGGTGCTCGTGGAGGTTTTCTTCTTGGTTGACAGTGCACCAGCGATGGTCTTCTCTTTCGCCTTTTTCACCATTTTGCTCGTTGTTGTTGGTGTCTTTTTTGGTTTGGTTTTTGTCTTGTCCACCTATAGGGGCAGAGACGAGGGCATTTTGTACTTGACATCCTCCTAAAACTGGAGGCAAACTATGCAGCCAAAATGTCATCAGTCCAGGTTACAGTATCCTCTTTGCAATGATACTATATGATACAGTAATACAAAGAGCTCATGAATCTATAAGGTAATTCATTTCCTGGAGATGTTACAGTAAATCTTTATTATGAGCATGCAATACATACCTTCCTGTTACTAACATCAAATAAAAATAAAATAGCAAATGTCATCATCTTGCTGGTAATATTTGCACTGCGTGGTTAGTGCACTTTACAATGGAAGAAAACCACTTGTGTCCATTGTAACAAAATCTCTGTTTAGAAAAACGAATTTCACAAAACAAAGGTTGTGTCTAAAATACAAATTTACAGTATAAAGTTGGGGTTAGTATATGAACAACTAACTTAATATGCACCGTCTTATTCTATTTCCCTGGGACGAGACTATATTTTTGGTCATTCATCTCATTTTTTTTTTTTTTAAAGAACATTGTGATGTTTGCCTTTTGTATAAAGTGCCTCTTCTGACACCAATCAAACCAAAGGACTGAGAGTTGAAATGTCATGCAAAATAATACATTCATTTAATGAATCCAAGCTTTCTTGGTGGTCTTGAGAGAGGCATTCCAAACTCTGAAGATGTGGCTGACAGCTTTACAGAAGGATTGAATTATCTGTCAGTTTGGTGGCTAATGTGACCCTAGTCCTGTTGGTTAAGGTGCATTCATCAAGGCGTGAGTTAATCTGAGGTTAACCTCCATGCCTTCCAGAAGAAATTGTCAACACACCTGACTACAGCAGATCTAGAATAGAGCTGCTCTCAGTCTCAGAACAGTCCTACAAGAGTGAGAGAGGGAGGGGCCATATAAACATAGCATGCAAACACATGAGACTTTCCTACCACGCACAAACATGCACGTGGAGATTTAATTAACCTTGATTGATTACATTAGTTTTGTGATGTGCTAATGCTTATCTTCATTTTCTAGTTTAGACAGTTCCTCTGGGATTTTATGCTGTACAACTTTACAAAGTAATTAGGACCATGGAACACGCTACAGTGATGATCTCAATCATTATTATTGTAGCATCTAAATCAAAATAGTATATTGCTTGAAGGAGAACATATACATGAAAACAACCATGTCCAGAATAACTAATGCAGTTGGAAGTGTAATTTGCATTATCTTAATTTTCAATGAGACATAAATACATAAACATGAATTGGCCCGTCACAGCAACAGGTTGGAAAACTCTAAATTGAACATGTATTTTGTGCAATTAGATACACATTTTAACATAAAATAGTTAGTGTTCAGTGTCACATGCATGTTGATGTGGGCTCACCTTGGTGGTCTCCTTGCCGCCCGGCTCGTTGTACAGGCTGCGTATCCTCCTGCGCTCCAGTAGTTTGTTGTCAGTGGGCTGCACCTTGGTCTGCTCCCCCTTGTAGGTGGCGCTGTAGCTGGTCTCCAGGGTGGTCTTGTCCTTCTCATCCAGAGGAGGTTTGTACTGAGACTGGGGCTTGGTTAACTTCACTGGCTTCACATCTTTGTACGCCTTGAACTCATTCCTGAAAAACAATGAATCAGCAAACTCAGCATTAGTTCCACTGTTGTTTTTTCTAGATGCTACTGTATTAATTAATCATAAAACAAATGACTAAGTCTTATTATGAATCCCAAACAAACATTGCTGTTGCCCAAAATCGGTGGGAGGAAATTGACCAAAATGACATCTACAGCCAAAGTGTACACCGGGAGTGTAGCATGACTCGTTAGTCACTTTACTATCCATTACAGTAACTACAAAACAGAGCTTTTGCTTACTTTTACACACAGACGACAGCTGCAAAACTCTATACATATTTTACACAGAAACTCATTGACCTTGCAGTCAAAATGGAGGGAAACAAAGGGAGAGCCCCCCTAGAGAGGCCTTAGGGATAGGTTGAGAACAGTAGACATGATTATATCCAGAGCTCCTTTACTGCCTTGGCCCTGACATGATGCGCTTCTGTATTGATCTGGTAATAGAGGAGGATGAAACAGGGGACAATCAATGCTGCAGCAGCTACCTATGACAATAGTAGTCCGATCATCATGATCACAGGACACTGAAATGAGAGAACATATGTTATATCAAATATCAAACAAAAAAAAATGTAAGATTAATCTAGAAAGAAACTGACATGTACAGTTCATGATGGAGAGGCAGCGTGGGCTTTCTTGAGTAGATTATAAAGCCCAGTAGGGATTATGTGCACTTTATTGTCAATAGACTGAAGGCTACATGCATCTTGGCTTTGCTACTGCTAGTACAGTAACTACCAAAAATGCATGCATCAATTGTTAATCAATTGTATTTAAATGTTGTGCACAATATTTTCTTCTCTTACCAACATGTGCACAATATTTAAATACAGTTGATTAACAATTGATGCATGTATTTAGGTAGTTACTGTAATGCTAAATTAAGATGTTGTGTAATTAATTGTACATTGAGTATTGGCTAAGCAACACAAAATATTGTGTTATGCCTTATTAAATAATTTTGGGCTCCACAATAAAGTTCATTGTGGCCTACATTCCATGTTTAATTTATGGTTGATATACTGTATTTAAACTGTGAAAAAATATATTTCAGAGGCAGAAAATGTGTACAATAAAGAAATTCAATAATGAACATTCAATGAAAATAGTCCCACAGTAATCAGATCGTCACCTATAAGAGCTGCCAGTGCCAGTTGAGACGACCTGTTTAATCTGTCTGTTCAGCGCGTCTGCTGCTGCCCTTCCTTTCCCCTCCACAGTGGCACCTGCTGGTGGCTGTCCCTCCGTTTTGGCACTCACTTTCTTCTCTACAGTCTTCTCCTTCTTCACTGGTTTCTTTTTCCTCTCTATGGATTCTTTCTCTTGCACCTTTTCTTCAATTTCACTCTTCTCAACACCGCTCTCGGGCTCTGTGGTTGCATGCTCCAATTTGGTCCCAACGCCTACTTCTTGGGCACCGGAGGAGGCGGTGGGGCTGGGTTTGGGGATCCAGGGGTGGTCTCCCTTTTTCGGGACAGGCCATGGTTTATAATCCTTCTGATACTGGGTTACGTTGTTGAAAGGAGTCGCCGAGGGGTGATATTCATTCTTGGGTTTGTAGCTGGGCTCCGGGCGTATATCTTTCCATTCCCTGAAATCCTGGCGCATCACAGACGCACTACAGCCATGTTTTCCTGATGCGGCACCAGTCGCGGGCGGTGCCTTGGCCGCCACCGCCGCCGGTTCACTGTGAGAAGGTTGGGTTTCTATGGTGATAGTTCCGGTCCTCTTCTGTCTAGATGGAGGCTGAGGATGGAGGTGTTGCAACTCGGCCACATCCGAATATTTCGTGAAAACCAGAGGGACGGCGATGTCCGCTTTGTCTAATTCACTCCAGAAGCGGTTAATGCAGCAAGCCCGTGTGATGCACGGCCATGCCATAATCAACGATGGAGATAGAATAACCTCTGTACTTCAAATCTGAATCAAAGTGTTAGGCTACTGATGAGAGTCCTGAAAGAACGTCCTACTCGCGGACTGGAGACGGAGAAATGATGCTCCTTGCACCCACTCAAATTCTGTCCAGTCAGGAAAATGTACTTGTCCACCTATGTCTCATTTTTTTCAGAAATCCTACGATGCTTGCTAGATGGTAAGAAATGTAAGAGCCTTATAATACAAATTAGCAAAGTCCTCTGTAGGCTACTAGTTCTGCACAGCTAAAATAATTTAAGTTGAAATAGACTGGATTTGCTGTGTGGAGCACATTGCATTCCCGGTCTGGATCGGCTTTCTGGTTGCGCATCAGAGCGACCCCACCCCGCTACGTTTCGTAAAACCTCAGAAGATGCACTGGGTCTGCATTGTGAACTGTCACCTGTCACCCTCCTTAAAGAGGGAGGAGACGCTGCCTGGTTAGCCCTCCTTTTCCCGTGGATGATGTACAGACACGGCCGACCTCGATCTAGTGTACAGTATAGCTTACCTCTGCCCTCACAAACTATATATTAGAATGGATGATGGGAGATGTACAGGTAACTGCCAAAATAATGGAAACACTTGAATATGAGGGATACAAGGTATATTCAAAGCAGGTGCTTTCACACAGGTGTGGTTCCTGGCTTAATGAAGCAATTAACATCCCATCATGCTAAGGGTCATGTATAAAAATGTTTGGCAGAACATTATTTTGGACATTATTTTGGCTGCCATGGCTATGCCCCTATCCACAGGGCATGAGTGGTCACTGAATGGTTTGATGAGCATGAACATTATGTAAACCATATGTCATGGCCATCTCAATCACCAGATCATAACCCAATTGAACACTTACAGTATGTGAGATCCTGGAGCAGTGCCTGAGGCAGCGTTTTCCACCTCCATCAACAAAACACCAAATTATGGAATTTCTCTTGGAAGAATAGTGTCGTATCCCTCCAATAGTGTTCCAGACACTCTATGCCAAGGTGAATTGAAGCTGTTCTGGCTCGTGGTGCACCAACGCCCAATTAATTAAGACACTTTATGCTGGTATTTACTTTATTTTGGCAGTTACCTGTATGTCTATAGCCTAAAGCTCTGTGAGTAGGCTTTAGTTCAATACAGTACATGTCAAAAAGTATGTGGACATCGGCTCGTTGAACATCTCATTCCAAAAGCATGGGCATTAATATGGAGTTGGTCCCCCCTTTGCTGCTATAACAGCCTCCACTCTTCAGGGAAGGCTTTCCACTAGATGTTTGAACATTTCTGCGGGGACTTACTGCCATTCAGCCACAAGAGCATTAGTGAGGTCGAGCACTGATGCTGGGCAATAAGGCCTGGCTCACAGTCGGTGTTCCAATTCATCCCAAAGGTGTTTGATGTGGTTGAGATCAGGCCTCTGTGCAGGCCAGTCAAGTTCTTCCACACTGAACCATTTCTGTATGGACATCGCTTTGTGCACGGGGGCATTGTCATGCTGAAAAAGGAAAGGGTCTTCCACAAACTGCTGTCACAAAGTTGGAAGCACAGAATCATCTAGAATGTCATTGTATGCTATAGCGTTAAGATTTCCCTTCACTGGAACTACGGGTTCTAGCACAAACCTTGAAAAACAGCCCCATACCATTATTTCTCCTCCACCAAACTTTACAGTTAGCACTATGCATTGGGGCAGGTAGGGCTCCCAGATTCGTCCGTCAGACTTCCAGATTTCATGAAGCTCCGGCGAATAGTTCTTGTGCTGATGTTGCTTCCAGAGGCAGTTTGGAATTCAGTAGTGAGGTTTACAACCGAGGACAGACTATTTTTAAGCGCTACGCAGTTCAGCACCCGGCAGTCCCCTTCTGTGAACTTGTGCGGCCTTCCACTTTGCTGCTCAGTCGTTGTTGCTCCTAGACGTTTCCACTTCACAATAACAGCACTTACAGTTGACCGGGGCAGCTCTAGCAGGGCAGAAATTTGACGAACTGACTTGTTGGAAAGGTGGGATCCTATAACGGTGCCACGTTGAAAGTCACTGAGGTCTTCAGTAAGACCATTCTACTGCGAATGTTTGTCTATGGAGATTGCATAGCTGCTCAATTTTAAACACCTGTCAACACTGGGTGTGGCTGAAATAGCCGAATCCACTAATTTGAAGGGGTGTCCACATACCTTTGTATATATAGCGTAGCATCAATACTGAATAATTATAAGTAGACCTATGGTGCTTGAGGCTATTGGGGTGTGATTTAGTGTGAGTAGTCCTACTTTATTGAGTATGTAAAGGTCACAAATATCAGTCGCAGAGACACCGCTGGGAACAAACACAGAAACACAGAGGGATAGAAAAAGCTACAAACAGTTGGAACAACCAGGGCATTATTCAAAACATTTACACGTGGCTGAGAGATACAAAGTATCATCAATTATAATGGAGGGGCGTATTAGATAGGCTTTGTGAATGGGTGAATTGCACAATTGTTTAGGATTCATATCATGTGGGAATGTTATTAAATAAGCCAATATGAGGCTTATAATGCATTTAGGCATTTTGCCTCCATCAATGAGACTAAAAGTGGCATTGATGGATAGCCTACCTGTCTTTGCTCATAGTGATCTGTTTAAATCTGTACATTAAGTAAGGAAACGTTGCCAATATAATTCAGGTGGCAAAATTTATTGTATTTTACTTGATTCACAGAAGACTCCTTAGAAATATGTACTGTATGCAAGATACATTTTCATGTTTATTTTCACCATGATTCATTCATTGGTTTCAATGTGGGGTCAAGGTTTCCTTTATTAAACAAAAATGTTAAGATTACAGGATCATTGCAAAACAAAGACATGCTGTTAATTGTTACAGTAGCTGTTTTGAACCAAGGACAGTCTATGAGAACACGTTGTCTCAAAGCGCTGGAATGGAATCTCTCACCCTATGACTACCATTGGATTTTCCCAGCTTGTGTATCTGTTAATTTTGACGCCATGATCTATGGGCTGATTGCTTAGGAAAAACACATTTGTTCAATCAAAGAAAAAATAAATTTACCTTTCTGTTTGATTTTGCTATCGGACATATTTCCTTTATTAGTTGACAATCATTATTGACACCCAATTCATCCCTTGCTTCAACCTGGTCTCAGAGAATTTTGTATTATTCTGTACGTAAATCCACAACACTTCATCATTTAGTATGATATTACGTTTCATATTAAGGTATGTATTAATATGTGGATGTCCATCACCCCTTTCATATTATAATTTACAAATTACATAATGAAGTTCAAACTCGCAACCTTTGGGTTGCGAGATGTTCGCTTTATACGACCACTCATTCACCCTGACCAACCACCCTACTTTAGTTTCTGCCTTAACTAGCCATCTGTCTTATGTAACCATACCAAACTTAACATACCACAATAATTTGAGTGCCCCGGATTTACATGTACTATGTTACGCCTAGTCTATGAGACCAGGATGCTTGCTTATGTAGCTTATAAAGGTCATGTAATATGACTAAAGAGAGGCAACGTAGCCCAGTTGGGGATTCTGACATAATGGAACAGATAATATACAAGGACAATATTCAGATGTCCCCTGCACTAATAAAGAGAGTAGATGATTGGAACACACACAAACAAGGCAAGCTAATCGCTACATTACAGCCCTTTAGAGAATACAGTTGGAGTAGGGCACTGGTTGTTCTTCAGACTTACTGTAGCTTTTTGTTGATGATATGGTGTGTTTACTCCTAGCTGGCCGAAGGTTCTCGTGGGTAAGGAACTGGACAGCGTGGACCTACTACCGAAACTACTTCCGTATCCGAGTGAGTGATAGTAACTGCACACAGATTTGTCACATTCCAAGGTCAAATTAACTGTTGTTCAAGCCAATATTTGCTATTTAGTATTATTTCAATGTTGAGTCTTATATTTAACAATCTTGTGATTTCAGCTTATCAAGACTCACAACTTGTTGCCCAATCGAAACTATATCCTTGGCTACCACCCACATGGAATTGGAGCACTTTGTAACTTTGCAACAGAGGCCAATGGTTTTTCAGCAAAGTTCCCTGGAATAACACCATTTGTGGCTACCCTGGCTGGGAACTTCCACATGCCATTAGCCAGAGAGTACCTGATGTCTGCAGGTGAGGACACTGGTCTCTGGTTAGTCTCAACTCATACTAAAACAATGAGTGATTGTTCGTAACATGGACATACATTGTAGATGAATTTCCCTCCAAGGACAGTAAAGGTTTAATTTATAGATATGATTGAGTAGTTCTGTAAATGTTGCTCCTAAAAATAGTGATTCATTATTAATCTTCAGGGGTTTGTCCTGTGAATCGTGCCACTCTGGAGTTCATTCTGTCCAGTATTTATGCTGTAGTAGTTCATGTGTCGGTGGGCTAGGGTCAGTTTGTTATATCTGGAGTACTTCTCCTGTCTTATCCGGTGTCCTGTGTGAATTTTAGTATGCTCTCTCTAATTCTCTCTTTCTCTCTTTCTTTCTCTCTCTCGGAGGACCTGAGCCCTAGGACCATGCCTCAGGACTACCTGGCATGATGACTCCTTGCTGTCCCCAGTCCACCTGGCCGTGCTGCTGCTCCAGTTTCAACTGTTCTGCCTGCGGCTACTGACCTGTTCACCGGACGTGCTACCTGTCCCAGACCTGCTGTTTTCAACTCTCTAGAGACAGCAGGAGCGGTAGAGATACTCTTAATGATCGGCTATGAAAAGCCAACTGACATTTACTCCTGAGGTGCTGACTTGCTGCACCCTCGACAACTACTGTGATTATTATTATTTGACCATGCTGGTCATTTATGAACATTTGAACATCTTGGCCATGTTCTGTTATAATCTTCACCCGGCACAGCCAGAAGAGGACTGGCCACCCCTCATAGCCTGGTTCCTCTCTAGGTTTCTTCCTAGGTTTCTTCCTAGGTTTTGGCCTTTCTAGGGAGTTTTTCCTAGCCACCGTGCTTCTACACCTGCATTGTTTGGGGTTTTAGGCTGGGTTTCTGTACAGCACTTTGAGATATCAGCTGATGTAAGAAGGGCTATATAAATACATTTGATTTGATTTAATGGGACAGGGAATGCAGTCATTATTAGTGTTGGAGGGGCAGCTGAATCTCTGGACTGTACTCTAGGAGGTCATTGTATGACCCTAAAGAACCACAAGGGCTCTGTGACACTGGCTTTGCAACAAGGGTGGGTCCCCATGGTATACACAAACAATCCACACCAGAAAGCTACATTGATTCAAGGAGATACACTTTGAACAGACTGTCAAACTAATCATCTGGAGGTGAGACTGACTATGTTGTGTTGTGTCTTATTGTGTTATTGTCTACCAGGGCTAACCTGGTGCCTGTGTACTCATTTGGAGAGAATGATGTGTATAAGCAGCTGATACTGAATGAGGGATCGTGGTGGAGGCTGATCCAGAGGAGGCTACAGAAGATCCTGGGATTTGCCCCCTGTGTGTTTCAGGGCCGGGGCCTCTTCTCCCCTGACACTTAGGGCCTGGTCCCCTTCTTCAAACCCATCAACTCAGTTGGTAAGCTTACCATGTTCCCTAGAAATACTAGCGGGTCTTGTGTAAAGTTATTTATATGTTATTACTATGTAATTACCATTTGACCATGTCATTTCTTAGTAATTTCTGTTCCTCTAAAACAAAGTGCAACCAAGCGTTTACATTTTCTTTTTACCCCATTAAAGTATGTATGTGGAGAATGACCTTGGATGTAATCTAGAATTCAAGTACATTTGATCTATTTTAGGGTGAGTAAAACTGAGAAAATGATTTCGCCTTTCAGTTGGAAAACCCCCCGGAGATGCCCAAGATCAGTTCACCCAGCCAAGAAGAAGTGAATCATCACCACACCATGTACATGAGCTCCCTTACACAACTCTTTGACAAGCACAAGACCCACTTTGAGCTGAGGGAGGAGAATGTTCTGGTGATTCACTGAGGAGTGGTCATACCCTGGCCGGGTCAGACGCAAGCACTCCTCGTTGGCTGCTCCGGATAAGCCTTGTACATTATGACTGAAGCTGTGACTAAAGGAACCATCTCACAGATCAAAGGCTACCTGTCAAGACAGACAGAAACACAATAGATGCTGCCGGTTCTTTTCTAGGATATTCACTAGGTGAAGTGTCCTGGGTTAAGATTGTTGTTTTCTGTCTGGAACCATAGCCTGCTGTAACACATTTGATGCATTATTACTGTCATCACATTCACTTCAATATAACCCCCAGGGGGCAGCATATTTCTTCAATTTATGGTTCTGCTGATGAAAATAAAACAGATCATGTGTATTTTAAATCCATAACATTTGCTTTTTGAATCAGAACTGGGTTGTTTTCTGAGGCACTTTCTAAATATATTTTGCAGAGAGAACATAGTGATGTCAAACCATTTCTGTATTTGTCTTAACAAGTCTTTCTGTATTTGTCTTAACATGTCACTTGCATGGCCACACGGGGGTGTCTTGACTCTTCACTACAGTGAACGAACCAATGTATCCCAGCTATTCAAACCTTTTGTAAAATATTGTATATCAAGCAGGCATGCAATATCATGTATTATTAGTTGCTTGTATGTTTTAATATAACTATTCAGTGGTTCAGTGTGTAAATTTAAAGATATTGTTCAGAGAGACACTATCTAAATTCACTTGTCCTCAAATTTTTCCACATAAGAACAAGTGAGGTCAATAGACACTCACGATGTAGCTTCCACATTATCATAGTCTGTGACTATCTGTTCACAAAACAGTGATGCGAATGTAGGTTTTAATAAAACATATACACACTATAACCTTCCCCCTTTATTTTAGAAGGGCACAGAACACAAAAAACATTCAACTGTCGTCACACTACATGTTTTATTCCTTCTTTAAAACGATAATAAAGTATGAAGGCCATGATTTCTCATTGGTGCCCTCTGATGTTATTGATCATAGTTTGAATCATTAAGCCCTCACTGAAAGCGCTGAATCTGCCTGTCAGTCAGTGCAGTGGTCCCCAGCTCTACATCCATCCACATGTGCATCTGTTGAAGGAGTAATGTGTTTGTTACCACAGCTTAACAAGATACAGTATGTCACCATATTGACTTTCAGTTGCTTCTCAAACATTACATATGCCTGTAAAACATTTGATATCTTTGTTTGTTCATTGTAAAGAACTGATGCCTTTGAGCCATTCACCCTGTAATTGTTGTCGTTTTCATTTTCTGGATTTTACAGCAAAACAATCAAAATGTGGAAAAAACTAAATACTTTATAGTAGTATCATAAAGTTGGGTTGACACCTAATCTTGAAAGTGAATCAATAAATGAAAGACTAGAAAACCAGCTGTAGAATATATTTTTAGCATACTATGTATATTGGCATGATTATTTAAAATGCAGCACATACATTTCCATTTTTTACCATTACCTATGCCCTCATGTCTCTTGCCTTTTTTCTATTATGACATGGGTTATCATTTGTACCTACAGTTGAAGTCGGAAGTTTACATACACTTAGTTTGGAGTCATTAAAACTCGTTTTTCAACCACTCTTGTTAACAAACTATAGTTTTGGCAAGTCGGTTAGGACATCTACTTTGTGCATGACACAAGTAATTTTTCCAACAATTGTTTACAGACAGATTATTTCACTTATAATTCACTGTATCACAATTCCAGTGGGTCAGAAGTTTACATACACTAAAATGACTGTGCCTTTAAACAGCTTGGACAATTCCAGAAAATGATGTTATGGCTATAGAAGCTTCTGATAGGCTTATTGACATCATTTGAGTCAATTGGAGGTGTACCTGTGGATGTATTTCAAGGCCTACCTTCAAACTCAGTGCTTCTTTGCTTGACATCATGGGAAAATCAAAAGAAATCAGCCAAGACCCCAGAAAATAAATTGTAGACCTCCACAAGTCTGGTTCATCCTTGGGAGCAATTTCCAAACGCCTGAAGGTACCACGTTCATCTGTACAAAAAGCACGCAAGTATAAACACCATGGGACCACGCAGCCGTCATACCGCTCAGGAAGGAGACGCATTCTGTCTCCTAGAGATGAACGTACTTTGGTGCGAAAAGTGCAAATCAATCCCAGAGCAACAGTAAAGGACCCTGTGAAGATGCTGGAGGAAACAGGTACAAAGTATCTACATCCACAGTAAAACGAGTCCTATATCGACATAACCTGAAAGGCCGCTCAGCAAGGAAGAAGCCACTGCTCCAAAACCGCCATAAAAAAGCCAGACTACGGTTTGCAACTGCACATGGGGACAAAGATCGCACTTTTTGGAGAAATGTCCTCTGGTCTGATGAAACAAAAATAGAACTGTTTGGCCATAATGACCATCGTTATGTTTGGAGGAAAAAGGGGGACTCTTGCAAGCCGAAGAACACCATCCCAACCGTGAAGCACGGGGCTGGTAGCATCATGTTGTGGGGGTGCTTTGCTGCAGGAGGGACTGGTGCACTTCACAAAATAGATGGCATCATGAGGTTGGAAAATTATGTGGATATATTGAAGCAATATCTCAAGACATCAGTCAGGATGTTAAAGCTTGGTCGCAAATGGGTCTTCCAAATGGGCAATGACCCCAAGCATACTTCCAAAGTTGTGGCAAAATGGCTTAAGGACATCAAAGTTAAGGTATTGAAAATGTGTGGGCAGAACTGAAAAAGCGTGTGCGAGCAAGGAGGTCTACAAACCTGACTCAGTTACACCAGCTCTGTCAGGAGGAATGGGCCAACATTCACCCAACTTATTATGAGAAGCTTGTGGAAGGCTACCCAAAACGTTTGACCCAAGTTAAACAATTTAAAGGCAATGCTACCAAATACTAATTGAGTGTATGTAAACTTCTGACCCACTGGGTATGTGATGAAAGAAATAAAAGTTGAAATAATCATTCTCTCTACTATTATTCTGACGTTTTACATTCTTAAAATAAAGTGGTCATCCTAACTGACCTAAGACATGGAATTTTTATTCAGATTAAATGTCAGGAATTGTGAAAAACTTAGTTTAAATGTATTTAGCTAAGGTGTACGTAAACTTCCAACTTCAACTGTACTACATACATTAATGACTTTGACCTCCATATAGATCTTTTTAAGTTTTTCTGTAATCTGAGATTGTGTGACTTCTTTAATAACAGTGAAATTTACATGACTCCACTTGAAATGTCATCCTCAGTGAGATATACACATAGGTCTACCATGTTAATCAATAGACTTACCTGCCCTACTGTGAGCCAAGCAGGAGATAGAGCCATCAACCAAGCTAAGGTACCGGACAACTCTGAGAGAAACACATTTAGAGCAAAAAGTTCATTCATACCTCCCCCAAACGCAATGCATCCGTAGAAACCTTCTGCAGGATTGTTGAGAATTATGTAGGTGACAGACTGAAAGACAAACAGAAACACAAATCCTATGATAACCTGAGTAGAGACGAGAGAATGGCTCTTAAGGACTTACAATCAGATCCTTCTATTATCATAAAGAAAATTAACAAAGGAGGAGGAATTTGCATACAAAACAAATGTGACTATGTGAATGAATGTTGCCGACAACTATCTAAAGGTGACTTCTATCACAAACTGAATCATGACCCTACCCTAGAATTCCAGCATAATATCATATCTGGCAAGTGGTACCGGAGCACCAAGTCTAGGACCAAAAGGCTCCTCAACACCCCCCCCACCACCACCACCACCACCACCACCACCACCTGTACAGTGCTGCTACTCGCTGTTTGTTTGTTACCTATGCATAGTCACATCGCCCCCACCTACATATACAGATTACCTCAACTAGCCTGTACCCCTAAACACTGACTCGGTACCGGCGCCTCCTGTATATAGCCTCATTATTGTTATTCTTATTGTGTTACTTTTTATTATTTATTTTTATTTTAGCCTACTTGGTAAATATTTTCTACTTCTTGAACTGCACTGTTGGTTAATGGCTTGTAAGTAAGCATTTCATGGTAAAGTCTACACTTATTGTATTCGGGGGCATGTGGCAAATAAAGTTTGATTTGATATCCACAGTGAAAATCTATTTGGAATCATAACAAATCACCCCAAAAATTATGTGAATTTCTATATGTGAAATTTCCTAAGATACCAACTTTTTATACAGTTTCTAAATTACACAAACAAGTGTCTCCTCCCACAGGTAGACCCATTGTAGCAGCAATTGACTCTGTGACGTCCAGTGGCAATTTTAGAATGTAAATCTTGGTGGGGCAAAAAAAAAAGAAGTGGGATGCACGCCAGCAAATCCACTACACAACACTAAACAATACATTGATTGCACTATAACGGTGACAAACGGTGCCCACAAACTGTTAGGGCCTACATAAAGCTGTCCCAACAGCAGAGTCCCAACAGCAGTCCCAACACCTTACCACTGCTAGACCTGGCTTTCAGCTGAGCCTTGTCTGGCAGCGAAACAGTTCATTCAGCCTCATTTACTGCCTTTAAAAAAAACATAGCTGATATGGCTGACTTGCTTCAACAAATGTGGTTTCTACTGACAATTGAGATGTGCAAACTATGGCATAAGGGGACGACAAGCGGTTAAGAGGCAATCCGTAATTTCAATTAAGACATTCATGAGCGACGACGGAGATAGTCAATATAACTACTTGTTCAGCAGTTTTGAAATGTACAGCGACAGAATTCAGAACATGGGCTGTTCTTACAGTGTACTCCCTGTACACCAAGTCAGAACTGTAGGATAAAAAAAGTGGGCATTTAAACAGACAATGAAAGCTCTTACAATATTCGATGATTACATTTCTCTAAAACAGGTTAAAGGCTACATGTGCACCACCAAGTTAGAACAGTAGCTGAAATTAAGAGGTGAAAATAGACCAAATTATTAGGGTGAGGCACATTGAATGGCTTTTGGGTCTTTGCGTGTCCCAAAAAATATATAACACTATTTGACACGTTAAATAAGCTTTTAATTTGACATGTCAAATAACACAATTCTATTATAGAATGTTGTGTGTGCTGAAGTTGCACCTGCAAGCCAAGCGCCACCCCTACTATCAGTAGCACTGTCAAAGCTGTACCAAACAAGCACACAAATACCACAAAGGATGTGTGTACAATACCGCTTTGGTGAAAATAGACCAAATTATTAGGGTGAGGCACATGGGCTACTAACAGCTTAGTATACAACATACACTTAGTACTACTTTCTTAGCTACAGTATACACAGCCACTCCATTGAATAGCAAGCTAACGTTAGTGGTTGCTTTGCAATGCTTGCAGTTAGCTACTGATTCCTTCCAAACGACTCATTGTTGAATTTGCAATTTCCAACTTGTGTAATCTTTATGTCCAATGGCCGAAATCTATAATTTCTCTTCATTATTTCTCATCAAATGACAAGGATTAAAAAGGATTTGCCAGTAGATTGTCGACTTGATTCATGATGATGACTGCTAGCTAAGACTTTGAAAGTAAGATGTTGACATAATCAGTCCAATCAAAGCTACTGTACATATAACTTGATTTGATGTCATTTTATCTTTGACCAATGACCTTGAGCCTTCTTGGAAGGGCACTCTATGGCAGCCCCCAAAGGGCTGAAATTTTGGATGTCTACCCTTACGAAGGACTTAAACTTGGCGATGACGTAGTGTCCCCATGAGTGACAGAACACTGAGCCAGTCGCGGAACAATGCTCCTATTTCTGCTGGCTCGCCCCACCACCACAGAAAGCACTGAGCTAGGCTGAAACACCTGCATTTTGGAGCTGCCTTATTCAAGAAAATAAAAAAGAGACCATGTGTGTATGCAGCTTTATTAACATTGTTTGCAAACTGATATGTGACACGTATTAATGCCAAAATAACATGCATAACAGGCAAGCCCGCCCAAAATGTTTTGGCAAGTGGCAAGAAAAAGTATGTGAACCCTTTGGAAATACCTGGATTTCTGCATAAATTGGTCATCAAATTTGATCTGATCTTCATCTAGGTCAAAACAATAGACAAACACAGTCTGCTTAAACTAATAACACACAAATTATTGTATTTTTCTTGTCTATATTGAATATATCATTTAAACATTCATAGTGTAGGTTGGAAAAAGTATGTGAACCCCTAGGCTAATGACTTCCCCAAAACCTAGTTGGAGTCAGGAGTCAGCTAACCTGGAGTCCAATCAATGAGATGAGGTTGGAGATGTTGATTAGAACTGTATAACTATCAAGTTATAGTCAAATACTGCATGATACTGAAAATTATATTTACCATCTATTATTCAGCACTTCAAAAATAACTGTGTATCTAGAATTTTTTGCTATTGGATTAAATGTTAGTAAAGATTACTAAATGGTGAGCCTATCATTCATTATCTGATGTATTGGTGACTAAACAAAACACAAACACAAACACTTTTGAATCATCTGGCCATAGAACATTCTTCCAAGAGTCTTGATGGTTGATTATGCCTGACGAAAACCAAACAGGGCATTCCAGAGTAAGAACCTCATACCAACTGTCAAGCATGGTGGCGGTAGTGTGATGGTTTGGGGATGCTTTGCTGCCTCAGGACCTGGACGACTTGCCTTAATAGAAGGAACCATGAAAGCTAGACTTAGATGACAAAGTTTCATGACAAAATTTGCTCACAAAAAGGACCGCTGCACCACCATCCTGTTCAAGCATTCACAGCACAACAAGGTGAGTCCAAAAATGTATTTTATGCTGCTGCATAAATTATGTAATATGTCAGGGAGATATGTATAATGTAGCTAAGAAATTAATACTAAGTTTATGTTGTGTACTAAGCTGTTAGTAGCCCATGTGCTTCACCCTAAGAATTGGGTCCCTTTCCCCCTCATAACTTAGCCTACAGTTCTGACTTGGTGGTGCACATGTAGCCTATAGCCTGTTTTAGAGAAATGTCATCAAATATTGTAAGAGTTTTCATAGTCTGTTTATATGCCCCCTTTATTTATCCTATGGTTTTAAGCTTGGAAAAGAGACCCTTAAACACAGACTTGGACCACACACCCTCTCCACCGAATAGCAGGCAGGGGAAGCAAAATAGGTATTGCTTTGCAACGCTTGCAGTTAGCAACTGATTCCTTCCAAACCACTCTTTGTTGAATTTGCGATTTCCAACTTGTTGTGTGATGTATGTCCAATGGCCGATGAGCATTGATACGTTTTATCTATAATTTCTCTTCATATGACAAGGATTGAAAAGGATTTGCCAGTAGATTGTCGATGTGATTCATGATGATGACTGCTTGTCAAGCTTGCTAGCTCAGATTTTGAAAGTATGATGTTGACATGATCCTTTCAATCAAAGCTACGGTAGATTTAACGTGATTTTACATAATTGTATCTTTGGCCAATGACCTTGAACCTTCTTAGATGGGCACTTCTAATGTAAATCTATGGCAGCACCCAAGGGGGCTTGAACTTTCAAGCTATCCCTGTAGATTTTGCAGTGACACGGTCCCCATGAGCGACAGAACACTGAGCCAATCACGGAGCAACTAGAGAAGATTACCAACCCCTATGCTCTGTATTTTCCGCGGCTGACCCTCCACCACAGAAAGCACCGAGCTGGACTGAAACACCTGCATTTTGGAGATGCATTATTTAAGAAAAGCAAAAAACACCATGTATGTATGCAGCTTTATTATGAAAATATATATATTTTTTACATTGTTTGTTTGCAAACTGATATGTGACATGTATTAATGTCAAAATAACATGCAAAAGAGCAACAACAACAAAAAATTGAGTGCGGCCTTGTTCTGGGCTCTGTGGGATGTCATACATACCAAACAGAAACAGCTATCAAATGGAGTCACATGCACAACTCTCCCCCAATTAAGTGATGACATACTAAAGCACCATATTAAGGTTGTTGTTCCCAAGACATATTACAAAGTCTAGTTATTATCAGAATTGTTTACAACAGGTAATTTTGCAACGCAAAAATGTGTAACTATTTACCATCTGGCCAGCTTGTAGTCCTAACAACTGGAAATGAGTTACCTCTGGTTTGTTCAGTCATTCCTATGGGGAAAAATTTGGGTTTTCGGATAATGCGCCAAATAAGGTCTGAGTCGAACACAGGCTTATGAGATTTTATGTTTTATTCTATGAGATAATATCAATCAGTTAACACGACCATTATGAATTTACCAGACCTTATTTTCGGTGTAAAAAAAACTCCATTAATTTCCTCATAGGCTTTGTCAAACATTTCAATAACTAAGACCACATCCTTTCGTTTTAATGGGAACAAATGAGCGATGGGGGGCAGAGCCAAGCATGAGCTAGCGAGATCCTCTTGGCGCGTTCTAGCATCATCTGCATATTTCCGTTAGGGAACACCTACTCTGTGAGGTGCGCGTGTGCAATAACTCAATTCGCCTTTGCACTCCTCCGAAACAACGCGATTTTTTCAAACTTTTGCAATGGGTAAAGTCTACAAACCTGAGTCCACTCTGTTCATAACATATTGTAGTTATGGGAACATATAATTGTATTGAGATCAAATGTTCCATTGGTGAGAAAATGTGCAGAATTTCGGCCAAAATCCATCTAATTTCATCCTCTCCCACTGCCCGCCAGTGGGCTAGTATGAGTGGAAACTTCACATTTATACATCCAGTGAAATATCTGTTTCATTGTTGTATCTGTGGCTTTGTCCAACGAACAATGGCGGAATTAGTGCCTACAAAAAGACGCCATTACTAGGTTTATGGCTCTCTTTCGGGATGACGATATCTATTTTGCAATTTTTGAGATTGGACTGCCCTCTTGTGGATTTTCCGAAATAATTTCAAGACAAAATTCGAACGTCATAGTAATAACGTAGCCTGCAGTAAAATTGCAACATTATACGATTATAGTATCTTGGTATCATCTTCCCTCCTCTGCGCAAGGTCATGGGCAGGTCACAGTAACTGGTAGACTTGTGCTTGTAGCATTAAGGAGGGAAATGGTATAACCTTTTTTGTAAAGTTGTCATAAAACAGAATGGCAAATAATGGTGACAAATACATATTTACCCTCCAAAATTATAGTGGTAGCCTATAGTCCTAAATCAACATAAATGTATATGACGAATTCCCATAAAATAAAGAGCAGTATCATTCAAGACACCAAGTGGCATTTAATTAGAACAAAACAAAATATAAAAAAAATGTTTAATGGCAATATTCTTAAGGTACAGAGCAATATTAATTATCAAAATGTTACATAAAATTATGCCCCAAAAAACCTTGTCTAGAGGTCATATTTTACTCAGACTTTACAGTTACTATGTTCATGAAACTATCAGACTAAAGTTATAATACAACAGGGAGACATCATTTGAATGTAATTTTAATTGGATTTTGTCCCATTTATACGGAAAAAAACTCCACAAGTTCAAACTTAATATGCTATATCACCACGGTGCTGATCTCAGGCTCGGGTTCAGGCTCATCCTCGGGGTACAGTCTGCAGTATTTGTCAACCATGACATCCAGGTCATGCTTAACATGAGAGTTTATGTGGAGCACGGCCAGACTCTTGCACCTGTGTTTGATAGGTGTGTCACTGAGATAAGTCTGCAGGCGTTTCCTGGATGTCTCAGAGCTGCCGCTGTCCTCCAGCATCAGAACAGGCAGGGTGGTCAGGACCTTCAGGAAGCAGTTGACGTTGGGGAAGAACTTGACGTCCGACAGCTGAAGTGTCTCGTGGATGGTGGAGGGCAGGCGGACCTCCTTGCTCCGGTGCTTCCATTTGATCTTCCAGCAATGCAGCTCAGCGGGCAGCGTGTCTGGGTTGGGGAGGTCCTTGCGATACACATCTGCATGGTTCTCCTCTGAGGTGTTGAACTTCATCTGGCCCATGATGGCAGGGACCAGTGACAGGCACTTGAGGGCTTTGAGGTTGCTCTGGGAGAAGATGTCGTCCACTTCATCGATGATGCCGCGGATCACCGGGACCGTCACATACTCCTTGAAGTAAGTCTCTGGCGGGATCTCGTCTGTGTCGGGCAATCGGTGCTTCCGGAGGAACAGACGAGGCACCTTCACAGGGATCTCCATGGTACCCGCCAAATTCACAGCCTCCTCAAACCAAAACTCATGGTAGACCTCAATGTTGTCGAAGACTTCATTCAGAGAGTGCAGGACAGCTGTTAGACTGTTGGCAGCGAAGAACACATCAAGGGCCTCCCCTTGCAGGTTTTTGCCGAAGGCTCGTGTGAAAGAAAGCGCATTTTTCAGGATGACCAAGGTGACAATAAACTCAAAGTCAGCCAGGGTCTCTGCGATTGAGTAGGCGTCCCCAGTCATAGCATCAGGGAACTTGACATTCTCATTGTCCCGAATGCAATCCATGCACAGCAGGAGGGACTCGAGCAGGTCCACAGTCAGTTCAAACACGTTGTGCTGCACTGTCCAGTTAGAGCTGCAGGCCTCCTTCAGCTCAGTTGCCTTCTCATAATTTCCCTGGTGGTAAACAGAGATGGCCTTCTCCAGCTCAGCCTGCAAGAATGGAGACTGCTTAAAGAAGATGCCAATCTTTCTCAGGGTTGCCATGACAACCTGAACACTGGGGAAGGGAAGGCTGTTGGCCAGGTGTATATTCAGTGCGCAGGTGGAACAAGGCGTGTGCATTGCCATGGGGTACTTTCCCATCAGTCCGACTGCCACAGCTTTCATCTTAGTGGCAAAGGTGCCGGTGGCTACATGGGCCTGGCCACGGCAGTCCTCCATCCTCAGCCCCCACCCGTCTGTCACTTGAGTCTCCAGCTTCTCTACCAGTGAGGCCTCGTCCCCCTCGAATGGCAGAAAGTCCAAGAACTCCTCCCTGAGAGTGTTGGACTGATCTACAAACCGCAGAAAGAGAGGCAGGTGTCTCTCCCCAGCGAACTCCACCAGGTCCCCTGTGACCAGTGAGAAGAAGCGACTCTCTCTCACCTCCATGAGGATCTCCTCTCTGACAGTGCCCTCACAGACGTCTAGGAGCTGGCTCTGCTGGGCCGTGGAGAGGTACTCCACATTCACTGCTGTGGCCTCAAACCGTCTCCTCAGAGCCTTATCTCCAGCATTAATGCGGTACTCCAGTAAGGCCTGGAAATTACTGGGATCTCTCTCCAGTCCTTCTGGGACATTGGTCTTCAATGGGATGTTCTGCTTTCCTAGCATGAAAACAATCTCAAACAGAGACCTCAGGTAATCTCGGAACTCCTTCTCCTCTGGGGATAGCTTGATTTCCTCCTCAGCGGCATCTTG
This sequence comes from Salvelinus alpinus, assembly GCF_045679555.1. Classification (NCBI taxonomy): domain Eukaryota; kingdom Metazoa; phylum Chordata; class Actinopteri; order Salmoniformes; family Salmonidae; genus Salvelinus; species Salvelinus alpinus. The sequence goes on from NC_092107.1 coordinate 478,911, forward strand.
ACCCTCAGTTGCCTCAATGTCTTTCTTTGAGTGGAGCTGTTCAATGGAGGATGCCACTGCAAGGAAACAAAAAAATGAAATTCGATATAAGCTGATGTTTAAAAGGTGTATGGATACAACAATACTTTTAAACAAAAACAATGCAACTTACATCTTCTCTCTTTAATTCTCCTTATGTCTTCTTCAGTCTGTTAAAACAATTATTTGAAACATAAGACAATGTAACTATGTTAACTATTACATTGAAAACAGACCTACAGAAATATAGCCAGTAGTAGTTAACAGAATTTGTTTTTTTTTGAAGCAACACAAGGATATAAAGTCCTAGTAAAAAAATAAGCGATATTATACCAATTCTTTGATCCGCTTGCGATGTCTGCTATGAGGATTTTTGAGGTGGCTTGTTAAATCAAATATGGTTGGAATAGCAGTATCCTTCAGTACTGTTCTGTAAGGGCTCTGAAAAACAATAATGTCGACAAAACAAGTTATTCAAATACATGAATATCAAAACACACAGCTCCTAACCTATCAAATGTAAGATTAGGATAATCTCTAAAAAGACAGATTGTTCAGTGAGGTAGACATGTTTCAAAGAAAGACCTTTGTGGTTTGAAATGCACTTACTGTTTTACAAACCATAGCCGGGTCAAAGTGTTTGGCACACAGTCTGTAGTGTTTATTGAGTTGGTCTGATGTTTTCGCCTCCAGATCCGCCCGGCGACAGTTCTCAACCCAGAGCCTACATCTGAACAAACCAGAATAGGAGGGGTTAGGTGGAATTTTCTTATTGGCCTAGTTACCTGTAAACTATTAGTTTTAAAGAATCATGGTCCAGACTGAAGACGATGATTAATTTATTATTTAGGTGTGTTGGTGCTGGGGTGGTACCTAATGTATATGTCCAAAAGTTTCACTAGAGGTACGATGGATCTACACCACAAATGCCATGGGGGCTAACTTATCTGTACAACTCAGCTACAGGCGAATGTCAGCACTGTAAGCCACACACACCACTTGGCTCGCTGCAAGTGAGCTGGCTAGGTAGCCATTTTCCACATATTAAAGTTAGCTATGATGACTAGCGTGCTACTGAACACAACATAGCTACATTTAGCAAGGTAGGAGTTCATATTGTGACGGTCAGACGTTGTCATACCTTTCTGGATCTCTTGGAAACCTGAAAAAAGCCAAATCGGATTGAGTGCTCTTCCTGGTACAATTTGGAGCCGCGCAAAAATTGGGCATTGTGCATAAACGTTTATTCGATTTCAAATGAATTTAGTATTCAGACATATGCTTTGCGTTTGAATAATGTATATTACACAAGCTAGCTACCTGTTACTTTGAAATTAACCTAAAAGGCGCGCAACAGTGCTAAGCGTGGCCTGGAGGATTTGAGAAAGAGGAAACCGAACTGCTTCCGTTCAACAATGTACGTCACAATGATGTCTTGTCACGTGCTCATTTGTGTTATCTCTACGCACAGATCCAGGATCAGCTCTAACTAACAACCATTACACATTTACATTGTAAGGGTTAAAAGTAAAACGTACCTCGGATCAGTGTAAAAACCCGTGAACAGAGGCTTCCAGATGACCGTGCGTCTTCTACGTTACACTAACGATTTCGTTACACTCGTGTAAGAGGTACCCCAAATTTGCAAAAATATAGCTAGTTTGTCATGGCAATTGGACATATAGGAAATATAGTCAACTTTAAACGGCTACAGTTCGGATTCATGAGAAGAAAATAAACACTAATGTACTTGTAAACGAGCGTGAATAAACACAAAACACATACTTTATATGCTTCATCTGGCTCGTTGGTCTAGGGGTATGATTCTCGCTTAGGGTGCGAGAGGTCCCGGGTTCAAATCCCGGACGAGCCCTCTTTTTATGTGTAAAATTTAATGTGTCAACGTTGTGGATGGAAACATGGTGAATTCGCTATACATGTGCATGAGTTAAACCCAGCAAAAATAGAACTCACTGCGTCATAAAGTTATTGTTCAATCTCTGTTATTCTATGTAGTTGCACCAAATGTACCACTTTTCACTACGTTGTTGCTATGTTACAGCATTCAAATACTTGTATCTTACCATTACTCTTCAAATTTAAAAAGATGGGCTCGTCCGGGATTTGAACCCGGGACCTCTCGCACCCGAAGCGAGAATCATACCCCTAGACCAACGAGCCACAGCGTAAAACAAGCTGATCTACATGATTATAAAATAAGAAATTCCACGTGATCATTTGACTAACATTAAAGAGTTCATCAGGACACTTCAATTATAATACAAATAATTTACATCTCATCTACACCCATTACATGTAGCTTGCTGTTGTGTTGAGAATCACTCGGCTTTCTTACAACACTAGTACGATAACGTTGCCGGTTTGTTGTGCTGATCAGTGTATTAATGAGTGTGAATCGTAATTTTAGGCTACACAAAGGAGTTATGGTGTTAAACAGTTATTATTATTCAGCAGAAAAGTGTCCACTATCATGGTAATGTATTTGGTATTTGTGCAGGTATAAATAGCATTGAGACAATAGTGTATTCCTGGAAGAAATACATATTGGTGTGTGTGAAGATAAGTTGAGGAACAGAGGCTCACAACAGTTCAATTAACTTCTTTTTATATATCATACATAAGACTGTCTTAATATAATACAAAGGGCATTGTCATATACACAGCAAAGTCTTGACTAGATCTTACAATCTGTGGATACATGGACTTATCCTTTTCCCCATGCTGTTCAGTTTTATAGTGCATGTTGCATGTACAAAAAATTTGATGAAATAAAAAATAAAAATTGAAGGAAAAGGTATTCAAATGAAATCAGAGGACTTGCGCTTCTTTCTGTAGGGTGAGGGATGTCAACAAGTACTCAAATGTGTGAAACCCAAACATAACAGCCTTATTGAAAATGGAACCATTTTTTCCCCACCATGTGCTTCTCATACAACCAAAATGTAAGGTTTGTGGATGTACATGCACTTACAATATACCCTGTGAAAATTAAGGTTTGAAGATATAGCTTTCCCTGTTTGATTCAAACCCTACCTCATAGTGTTGTCCTGATGTAGTCAAGTACCTCTGACCAGAGACCATGATACACCACTGACTAAGAAAACTGAGATCTTGCCACTGAATGGTCACCAAATTGACAAACAATCATACCAGCAGGAGCAAGGTAGTGAGTTCTATACTTCCTTTATTAAAAAATATAAATATATACATAAATTCTATTTCAACTATTAAAAAGGGGCTGCATGTCATGACAACTGCTCTAGATCAAAGGTCATTCAGCATGATCTGAAACAGGCTCACACTTAAGAGTCACTCAAGTAAATTTTTTTAAATATTTTTTTAAACCTTTATTTTGGAATGTTTAGTACCAGTATGAGTGCCAGCAAAACCACTGTTACTTTCTGAATCTCAAAAATCATGAGGGGTATGAAAAATGATTGTGATGAAAATTTTAACATTTAGATAAAATCAAAATATCATTACAGGTAGCTTTGCATTTGAGTTTGTGGTTATACCAAACATGATTTGTCCTTGTGATGGTCTCTCCCCTGAATTATGATGACAATAGAATGGTGTCCTGCAGTGTGTGTGTTTAACTAAGAAGGCTGTTATGAGCAGGACTTTGGTCTTGTTACTTTTCCGGAGAAGACCAAAAAAAAAAAATGCATAAAAAAAAATAAGCACTTCAAAATCCCTGATATAAAATAAACTGAATGAAACATGTATTTTATTTACTGTCGAGTTCTACGGACATGCATGTCTGCCTAAGTTGAGCACCATCGTCAGGACATTAGCAAGAGGGCTGACTGGTACCCTTTCCATTTGAATAGGACCAGGCTCACAAGGTGCCCTGCCAAATAATTTTGAAACAATTGTCTGTACACTGCCAGGGTAATGAAACTAAAATAGTCTTGAGTTATGGCAGTAGCTAGCATGTCGACCAAATTATGTATGAAAGGCAGCGAAACCCTTAACGAATAGGCAGTTAACCCACTGTTCCTAGGCCGTCATTGAAAATAAGAATTTGTTCTTAAATGACTTGCCTAGTTAAATAAAGGTAAAAAAAATAATAATAATTGGTATACGTGGGGGAAAATGCAGAAATAGAATGCAGTTGTCTCCATTGAACCATGAGCTTTTAATTCTGCTACTCTGGAGCCTGCAGAGTAACTACCAATGTCGCTAAACATACTAAGGTTAAAAGAGAGACTCCACAAATTAATCAACCAAATAATATGGAAACAGGTTTGGTAAAACATTGCAACCTTAACTGTTAAAATATACAGTAGCTAAGTTCAACAACGGGTTCCCGTTTTGCTAGAGCAATATATTGCTGCTGTTTTGTATTGACGTTAAAATAAGATCTTGATAAACGGAGTCAAAAGTGGTGAACTGCTACATTATTGGTTACAGACACCTAATATGCTTTAAAAACAACTGCTTTGGTATAAAAAATATCCAAAGGGAAAATAAATTATTGTAAAATTCACAGCATAATTTGAGGAGGAAAAAAGGCAGTCACTTAACTCGTTTTTTTTCTTTTCAGTTTCCGTTTAAGATGGAGAATTTGTGCAGGTGTTCAGATGAAGAACTACATGCAGATTTGGGGGGGGGGGGGGGGTAAGCAAAGGGACTCTGGAAAAGATAGTTCTTTCCACTGTGAAATCCTTAATCTGTGAACAAGATTTTGAGGAAGTAATGTTTAGGAGATTGGTGTGTACAAGAAGACCCTGTAATGTGGGGCCCCATTCATGAGAAATCTTTGTAGAGAAAGGCCTCAGAAATCATTCTTAATTACCTTTTTCTATGATGTTTATTCTCCTTAAAGAATTAAGGGCTGTCTAGAGAAAAAAAAATAGAGGAAAGCCATGTTAATTCAAATGATAATGTCCAGCTCCGTCCCATTCCAAGTCCATGAGTCGTAAGGCCAAAGGGTTATCTGAGAACCAGCCACTGACTGAACCAGTCTTCCCCGCGCTGGGCCGGATCCTTTTCTTCTCCAGAGCCAATCTCTCATCGGTGCCAGGCCGGGCCCAGCTCACCAGGCCCCTGGACTTAATGGGGGCAGCGCTCCCCTCAGAACCTCCCAACATCTTCCACCTGCAGGGTATTCCCTCCACTGTCTGGGCCAGCGCACGCTATAGGAACTCCACTGCTATGTGCTCCCCTCTCACAGAGTTACACAATACCGACAGACAACACGAAATATCACTGCAAACACTTCCTCCTGGTCAAGCTACATGTTTTAAAAGCAGCTCTTTTGTGAAAATTCACTTTAAAAAGGGTAAAACAATCAACAACCTGTGGAACAAAAATGTCAGAAATTCCACAGTTTTAAATAAGAGGATGTGTTAGCATTTCATTACTGACAGCTACCTGTAAAACTGCTTCCAACTTTATCCCCAATGCTCACCAGAAGATTTTGCCACGTAATACCAGATGGTGGTTATTTGTTACATGAATTTTGTGAAATGGATTGAATTTTACTATGGTTATTTTGCAACATTACTATGTGTAATGATTGCAAAAGAAAAACGGAAACCACATTCTTTTAAAGGATCTTCTCTGTAGTAGCGGTTCAGTGATATTTCCCTTCTGACGTGAGCAGCTTTAGTTCGACACACCTGTAGTAAAAAACACCACCTTAAAAATGACGCACAGGGGGAACACACAGCCAAATGTCAGTGCAGTCACGAGCTGGCCATGGAACTCTGCTGCACACATACTCCAGTCATGGGAGACTCCTCCCGGTCCATGCCCTGCCTCATGCCCAGGTGGCCCTCTGGTAGGTAGTGAGCCGGCCCAGTGTTTGTGCCCATGGGGTACGCGGGGTGGGCGGCCATGCCAGTCTCCTGCCGGGGGTTCGAGAAGGCGCCCAACCCCATGCTCAGCCCGCCGTGGTGCCCAAAGGGCAGGTGGCGGAGCTGGTAGGCCTGGTTGCCATGGTTCCCAGTGGAAGAGGAAGATGTGGAGGAAGAGGAGGCAGAGGAAGACAGGGAGGTCATGGACAAATGGCCATGCACCACCTCCATGGAGTCCTGTGTGGAGGCGCTGTGTGTGGGGGAGGTGTAATGCCGTGGGCGGGGCCTTGTGGCCATCACCTGCGCGTGGTGATGATGGGGGTGGGAGTGGGGGTGCAGGGCCTTGGGGTGCTGAGGGGGGACATGGAAGGTGGTCTCCTGGACTGGGTGGGTCTCTCCGGCCACTGGCTCTGGTCCAATGCCGCCTCCCCTCACCAATGGGGGAGGGTAAGTCTTTCTTGCCTGTGAGGCCCACAGATACAGAAATCAAATCAATTAATGTCTCTCATACTGGCTCTGACTTTGCTGATAGCTACTTTGAGGAAACATGTACTTAATATGACTGATGTGGTTGTCCCACCTAGCTCTTAAGATGAATGCACTAACTCAGTCACTCTGGATAAGAGCGTCTGCTAAATGACTAAAATGTCAATACTCTTGTCAAATGCTACTTGGAAAATGTCATACCATTACATTCCCAGTGCATTTAAATAATATTGACTATATTAGGACTTACAACAGGTTGTCTATTGATTAATTAGCTTCTTCAAATGAATGACAAAGACATGTCACCTGTGGACAGAGGGTGTCACCATCGATGGCTGGCAGCACTGCCCCAAAGTGCCCTCCACTGTGTAGGTGGTGATGGGTGGGGTCGGACCTTGCTCTGCCACTGGTACTTGTCCCAGATGATCCTCCTGCAAGAGAGAGACGAGGGCACAACCTCAGCCCATCACATCTAAAAAATGACAACCTAACAAAGGTTTAAAATAGTATATATTTTTTAAGCACCATCAACTGTTGGGTTTCCCACCAGTGCACTGAAAAGGCACCACTTTGAGATATGAGCCCACAACTACAATATTCCGAGGAGAGAAAGAGGGTCAATTGAGCCCGGGAGTGTTACCTGAGCTGGAGGAGGTGCTGGAGGTGGTTCCAGAGGACTGGGACTGCTCCAGCGCTGGGCTGGTAGACACGCTGCTGCTCGTGTTGGTCCCCTCGTCTGCAGTCTTCTTGAAGAAGCTGTGCTGTAGGGCGTAGTAGGGCTGTATGCGGCTCTTGGGGTCATAGTCCAACATCCGCAGGATCAGGTCCTTGAACTTCAAGTAGTCAGCGACGGCATGGCCAGACTCCCCCGCCCGCCGGCCACCTGGACCCCCGGCCTCCACACCCAGGATGGAGTGGAGCTTTCGAGAGGCTGGAGGCTTATACTGCTCAGAGGAAAGACGAGGGGGTGTCAGGTACTTGAACTCAAATACACAACACTACCAAAAGCCACTGTTAGGACACCATATTGAGAGAGGAACTGCAGAACCCTCACCCTTTTGCCATCTTTGGTCTTCTTAACGCTCCATGTGCCATCTGATAGCTTCTCAAAGAACTTCCTGGCTTTTGGGGCTAGGTCCATAATATGATTGGGGGGGATACCTAGAACTTCAACTATCTTATTCATCTGGTCCACCTGAGAATTATAGAACAGAACAAAATACTGCCATGGATTAATGTTAATTGCGTGTATCAAATTCATTTACTCAGAGTTGGCTACATTTAAAAAGATCTCCAGCTAGTCAGTCAAGCCTACTGTACCTCGTTGGCGCCACTGAAGAGGGGCTCTCCGGTGTGCATCTCTACCAGGATGCAGCCCAGGGACCACATGTCGATGGCCAGGTCATAGGGCATGCCCAGCAGCACCTCTGGGGAGCGGTAAAAGCGACTCTGGATGTACTGGTATATCTGAGGAAGGAGAAAGAGTAAATCACAACCCATTCTTAAAGATAACATTACAGATATCAGCATTACAAGCTTGAGAACAGAATATACGTCAGAGGTATACAGAACATATGCAAGAAATGAGACTTGTGAAAGACAAGGTTAAACTCTTTTGGACCAAGACAATAAGTAGTAGATTAGCATACCCTCTGTCCCAGTTGGCAGGAGCTGCCAAAGTCCACTATCTTGATGGCGCTCCTCTTGGGGTTGCACAGCAGGATGTTCTCAGGCTTCAGGTCACAGTGGATGATGCTGAGCTCAGGCGTGGCCAGGAACAGCAGCGCAGTGCAAAGCTGCTGGGCAAACTTCCTGGTCAGGTTGAGAGAGACGCCACGGAAGTTGGTGTTCCGCAGCAGGTCGTATAGGTTGTACGAGAGCATCTCAAACACCAGGCAGAGGTGGTTCCGGAACATGAAGTGACGTTTCAGGTGAACTACATGATAGGAAAAGGAGACATTCTGCCAGTCAAGTTCGGCTGATACACATACAGGAGAGATTGGTGTAAAACATAACAGTACTCCATAATGGCTTGGACAACAGACAAGCACTAGAGTGCATTACCTATGTAGTATTTCATCTCAGTGTCATGTTTGTTCATGAGCTCTAGGAGACGCACTTCAATCTGGGCTTGATTGAGAAAAGCTTTTTTGTTCTTGATGATCTTGATGGCAACCCACTCCTGCTCTGCACGGTCATAAGCTTTTACAACCTACAGCAATCACAAGGAGAGAAAACACCAACACATACAGTACCAGTCGAAAGTTTTAGAACACCTAATCATTCAAGGGTTTTTCTTTATTTTTGCTATTTTCTACATTGTAGAATAATAGTGAAGACATCAAAACTATGAAATAACACATATGGAATCATATTTGAGATTCTTCAAAGTAGCCACCCTTTGCCTTGATGACAGCTTTGCACACTCTTGGCATTCTCTCAACCAGCTTCATGAGGTAGTCACCTTGAATGCATTTCAATTAACAGGTGTGCCTTGTTAAAAGTTAATTTGTTGAATTTCTAAATGCGTTTGAGCCAATCAGTTGTGTTGTGACAAGGCAGGGAGGTATACGGAAGATAGACATATTTGGTAAAAGACAAAGTCCATATTATGGCAAGAACAGCTCAAATTAGCAAAGAGAAATAACAGTCCATCACTACTTGGAAGACATAAAGGTCAGTCAATCCAGAAAAAGTCAAGAACTTTGACAGTTTCTTCAAGTGCAGTCGCATAAACCATCAAGTGCTATGATGAAACTGGCGCTCATGAGGACCACCACGGGAAAGGAAGACCCTCTGCTGCAGGGGATAAGTTCATTAGTTACCAGCCTCAGATTGCAGCCCGAATAAATGCTTCAGAGTTCAAGTAACAGACACATCTCAACATCAACTGTTCAGGAGACTGCATGAATCAGGCCTTCATGGTCGAATTGCTGCAAAGAAACCACCACTAAAGAAGAGACTTGCTTGGGCCAAGAAACACGAGCAATGGACATTAGACCGGTGGAAATCTGTCCTTTGGTCTGATGAGTCCAAATTAGCGATTTTTGGTTCCAACCCCAGTGTATTTGTGAGACGCAGAGTAGGTGAACGGATGATCTCCGCATGTGTAGTTCCCACCATGAAGTATGGAGGAGGTGTGATGGTGCTTTGCTGGTAACACTGTCAGTGATTTATTTAGAATTCAAGGCACACTTAACCAGCATGGCTACTACAGCATTCTGCTGTGATATCCCATCTGCTTTGCGTTTAGTGGAAGTATCATTTGTTTTTCGACAGGACAATGACCCAACACACCTCCAGGCTGTGTAAGGGCTATTTGACCAAGGAGAGTGATAGAGTGCTGCATCAGATGACCTGGCCTCCACAATCACCCGAGATCAGCCCAATTGAGATGGTTTAGGATGAGTTGGACTGCAGAGTGAAGGAAAAGCAGCCAACAAGTGCTCAGCATAGGTGGAAACTTCTTCAAGACGGTTGGAAAAGCATTCCTTGTGAAGCTGGTTGAGAGAATGCCAAGCGTGTGCAAAGCTTTCATCAAGGCAAAGGGTGGCTACTTTGAAGAATCTAAAATATATTTTAATTTGTTTAACCCTTTTTTGGTTACCACATGATTCCATATGTGCCATTTCATAGTTTCGATGTCTTTACTATTATTCTACAATGTAAAAAATAGTAATAAAGAAAAACCCTTGAATGAGTAGGTGTGCCCAAACTTTTGACTGGTACTGCATTTTCTTATGTTTTAATCACACTAGCTACACAAGTGATCACGAGAATAATGTTGAATCATTTACAAAAGTGTACCTGTCCAAATGACCCTTTGCCGATCAATGAGTCAATCTCATAGCGGTCCATCCACTTTTCCCCATTCTTGACAATGTAATCGTAGTTGTCATCGTCATAGCCATCGTTGAAGACCTTCCTCTCTTTCTTGTGACTGGAGTCTTCACCCTGACCCGTTTGGTGCCGCCGCTTCTTTTTTGCATAATACACCTAGAGTCCAGGAAAGAACCGCAATACAGACATTAGCATATGTACGTCCTTATCTAACTGACTACACGAAAAATATTCAAAACTATACATTTTTATGCTGTGGCAATTGCAGTACATTAAACAGCAGAAACCAGTCTCACCTCATTGATCTGTTTATAGGTTTTGATAAGGTCTATGGAGAGCTTCCGCAGGGGAGCCAAAGTAGGGTCACGAAAGCACTGGGGCATGTGCCTCTGTAACAAATCACAAGAAAAGCATTAATATCTCAGACAAAAAAAAAATGTGTATGAACTTTTCTTACAATTTGCAATCAAAATGATAGGCTACTTAAAGTTCTGATTTCTACTGGGCAAGTGTGTGTTAAAGTGTATGGCAAATTGAGAGGTTTGTGGGTTGCTTGTATACCGGGTTGGCAGTGAGCTGTTGCGTCTGGTCGCTGTACGGTAGGACCGCAGCAGTTTGGTCAGTGCTTGGCTGGTGGCGGTCACTGTACTGCTGGTGCGTATGGGGCATTGGAGCAGCCATCTGAAGACCAGCAGCGTGGAAAGAAAAAGAGGGCGCAAGCCGGACGGACGAAGGTTTGCATGCTGAAGTCTCTCCTCCTGAAAGAAGTCAACATTTACACGAGTTAATGCTGAAAATGTTGTATATATATATATATATATTTAAACTTATACAAACTTTCCCTGAAGTAGTGAGAAATCAATTTGATTTTTCAGACTGATTACTCTATCAATGGCAGGTTTCCTGCAGTGACAAACTGATCTAAAATACCACATCAAGGGGTCTAGAAGTGTAGGCACACAGCGTTACTATGTAGTATGAATCTCAATGATTATCAACTGAAATTCCGAAATGGGATGTTGGTAAATTCTAACTAACATTTTACAGTCAGTGTAATTTCTCTCATATAATTGACATGAGTAGGAAGACATAGGCCTAACTCTTACTGTTAAATAGCGCTATTATTCAAATTATATATGGTATGTTTGTTGTATTAGCATCCATGAGAAGGTGCCGACAGAACAGCGGGAGGCTATAGAATATGTACTTTAAGATCAGGAATAAAAATGCAATATTTATACAGCCTGGGTAGTTAATCAACCTTCTCTTTGTGTGAAAAGAAATCAGAAAAGTATTACGTAGCTTGTTCATCTATCAGCATCTCACCAGACAACAATTCACTAGCGCTACACAGTAACCACTATTCAGAATCCCAGCAACAGCACCTAATTAGCATAGCCTATCACCACAGAGATACAGTGTGATTTGGCAAGCCCATCAATGCACAGGCCAATCACAACGCAGTATGCAAATAGCCTACTTTTGTTGCCAGGGCAGAGCAGCTCCCATTTTCCAATGAGAAAGCAAGAAATAAACAAGAAATAAAATTGAACTTTGGCACACTTAGAGGCCTCTTTCAGTACACTAGAGCCTGACAGCAAAATAGCAGCACAGCCTAAAACCTGCACTCCATCTGAGAGCACTAGAAACAGAGCTGACCCAGCTGTGGAGGAACAAATATATCCAGACTGATAGATATTATTAGGAGAACCTTGGAAATAAAGATGTACAGTAGCTACATTCCAGGAGAATCCAGTTTAGAATTATACAATTGTAATATGCCATTTCTGACACATCATACAATAATAAAACATGTATTAAGTATAACTGATCATGGGGGTGACCTCAGAATCTGACAAAAATCAAACAAGGTAGCCTAGAATAACCCCGTTTCTCACTATATGTAGTACAGTACTATTCCTTATAAATTGTGATTTATATTTCATGTATAATATTGTACATTTAATATTATATAGGCAATTATAGATTTATATCTGGGGCTGGTCAGTTCACCCTTGTCCTTTGTGTAACTGTTCAATAATAATGCTTGCCAGTTGTTGAAGCATCCTTCCAAGCTCACTAAACCCAAAAGATTCATCTGTAAGGATGACTGGCATTTCTTTCTTCTCCACTTTCTTGGCTGACATCTTGAGGTGCACCATGGTTTATTTTAAACTTCACTCCATTTAATGTAATCCCAACTCCAAATTGTAAATTGTCAGAAGACTGCCTCCTCCCCATCAAAGAGAAAATATTGCAGATATTGCAGCTAACCTGGATGCATCGTCTCCTGTAAAATTTCATATCATCCTGGGAGGAGAGTCCAGCAGCAAACCACAACCCACTATGAAGAACAAAAAGAGATAAGTATCATTGACTGTGCATTTCTGGTGGGATCTACTTTCCAATAGTACAAAAACTTTGGTGGAAAAAATAGGGAGGAAAAATACCAAAACATTGCAAAGGCAATGGATGACTCACACAATGTTTTTTTAGAAAATATATATTGTAAATTTAACATTCCGTAACTCTAGAAAATAGAAAGCTCTAATCAATCCAACAAATCACATTTCCCAGTCAGTCTGGTTAATTTCAGTGAACCAATGACTCAAAGATTGTGTTCGGCATGTTGACAAGTGACCATATAAATCTAAGCTGAATAAAGCTGCAAGAACAGTTCAGAAACATGGTTCACACCGAGACAGGTGCCATCCTAACAAGCAGGTCAAAACAGGTTGACCATTGTTTTGGACCTAGTAAAACTAGAGATCTCCTCTCATAATGTCTATACTCACTGTCAAAGCCATTAACTTGATATGCCTGTGATGAAGACGACCCGAATGCCTCAACAGCAACTAATTAATAAAATAAACAAAATATTACACTATGTAGACAGTCAGCTGAAGTATTATCAGGGTGTGAAGGGTTGCTAAATATGATATGCAGTATAAGCCTACATTACAATGCAAGTGGTTTGAATACAAACTGTACACCATTTAAATTATTCAGAACAGTGCATATAAAGTAGAAATAACGCATCCAATTGTTCCTCGAAGTAAAAACATGGTAATTGCTTGTAAAGCATAAACGATCATAAAATCCCCTGTTTTCAGGACCGTCTTCTGAACAGTTCCTTTCCTGGCTATTGAGTCGAGGCATGAACACAGGCCTAGTTACATTGATATACCGTTATAATACGAATTGTGTGTATGCATCTTCATATCTAACTATGTCTATCTTATGACATTATTTATTAAAAACGATTCCCTCAGTTTTGTTACATACTTGCACACTCAAATCGGGCTGTCATCAGTTCAAAATAAGGAATTGTCAACTGTTAGCTAACTACTCACAGGTGATGGAGTGGTTCTCGCCATGGTTGGACTTTGGAAAGGAAATCATCTGTTTAGTTTAGCCTTCTCAAGAGCAGAAATGTCAACGGCAAAGTCTGGCTTCGTCCACAATGACAAATACTACCTAGCTTGGTTGCTCATTAGCTAACGTTACCCTTCTGATGACTAGCGCCAGCTAGCTCGTATGCTCGCTAGCAAGTACGTTAAGGCAAGCCACCCGTTTCCTCTCGCCAGAGTGATTGCAGTGACGATGTGTTCTGCGAGCGAGCTGTATGGGCCTACTAGCAAGCTACGCGTTAGATGACCAGCTAGCTATGTGGCGAGCTTGCCAACTTGTTAGCAAGCCAATAACGTAAGATATGGGGCCTGAATTGTTAACTGGCTACCTTGTTACTGTTACCTTGCCCACACCTTTCTAACAGGTTAGCCATGTTAACGACCGTAGCTAGCTAACGAGCCTTACTTGCCCATAAACCCGTAACGTTTGCTAACTATTAACTTCCGTTAGCACTTCGACGTAACGTTAGCTAGCTATTAACTTACGTTAGCACTCTGACGTAACGTTAGTTAGCCGCTAGCTACAACTAAAGGTACAATGTTGTTAGCTCACTAGCTAGGTTTAAAACATGTTAGGTGTAGCTAGATCCAGAGCGCTAACGTTAGTTAGCAAATCTGTACTGGCTAATGTTAGCGACATTCGGATGACATCCTCCGGCCAATGCAATGGTTGCTGATCGCTAGCTAGATAGTTTATTAGTTAGCTACCTTTATTACACAACACACACAGTCAGCTTCATATACGGGCTCACCTCTGATGGCACGATCTTCATTTAAAGTCAAATAACCTGTATGATAGGGCAACTTATCCAGCTTGAGCTTCTCCGCCCTCAGTCGTCGGATAAGTTAACGGTAGCAGTCAGTCAACTCAATTCCCGTAACGCGAAGGTGAAAAGTATCCCCCTCTGGCCAGCCAAGTAAAACTCCTTGACGATCAAATGCGTTCCCAACCAAGAAAATTAGTTATCCACCCAACTTCGACCTGCATCAGCTGATGACTAGCGCCAGCTAGCTCGTATGCTCGCTAGCTAGTTGACAAAACGAACGTGGCTACTGCTGTTGACTAGCTAAGGTTAGCTAACAAGATTCTGTAGCTAGGAATTCAATAGCTAAATAAAAGGTTGCTACATTCAGATTGTTCCGTTTTCTTGCAAGCTCACCACGGGAAACACGGACGTAGGCAATCATAACGAATAATAATCAAAATCCCCCAAAATATGAAACAAATATCATGCCCTAAAATATACGCTTATTTTGGACAATCATTTTTATGTCAATTTTCACAAAATGGCGCGCGTCCCAAACCTGCGCAGTGAACCGGCCCGGTAGACCAGAGACACTGACAACTATAAATGCGGCTCCCCCTAAATATATTTAAACTATGCTAAATCATTTGCTTCTTAATTGTCTAAATTCGATCCATTCGACGCATTGTCTTCAACACAAATGTCAATGGTATATCCAGTGATTGCATTATTCCGGCGGGAAGGGAGAACATTTGAAAATAATCCACAAAAAAACCTTCTGACAAAATGGCGACGGCCTGAGTTGTTACTATGACAACTGTCAATCAAATTATCCAATCCCCGGATGAACCAATGACGAGAATAATTCAACCACAGATTCAACGTTGCATGCTGTCATAACTTGTCAATCAATCAGTAATTCTAATGAAGAAATTGTTTCAATTTAACTATAACATTCTAAAGTAGAATAAAATCATCTAGATAGGATTTCTAAATTAAATGCATGAATAGGAATTTGCCAAACTTTCTTGCATGCATTTTTGAAACAGTCATAAAACTGTATGTATGACTGCAAAAATAAATGAGTAGAAAATGAAATGCAAGACATGCAGACCTAGTCTTCTTCATTGTAAATAAGAATTTGTTCTTAACCAACTTGCCTAGTTAAATAAAGGTTAAATTAAAAATAAATTAAAAAACAGTCAGATTGACATCATGATTCCTGAATATGAACAAGCTGTGTGATATTGTTGCATAGAACACAGCTATAAAATACATTCCTTATCAGGACAGAATTAAATTCAGTTTTTATTTTAGTGGCTGTTGTGCTTTACAGCAGAGACTAGAGGTATAAAGGGCACCCACATGTAGCCTATACTGTATTCCATGAACTCAGTTTAGCAAAACCTGATGCTTGACATGAATTTACTAGTAACATTTACATGTGATAAGATATTCATAAATCAGATCAAACTACAGAAAGTAACCTGATTTAAATATCCAAGTGGGATCTTATTTGTAACATTTTTTATCTCTCTGAATGATGATGAAGCAAATCCATGTGCTATGTTCTTTGGCCAATGGATGGCAGCATACGTCCTTTCTATGTGCAGTTCTGGATTTCTGATTATCATGGTTTTGTATGATTCTGATTCTATATTGATTTATCAGAGTCATGCTATTAGTGTTGAGGAATGCTCAATAGTGGTCCAATTGTAAAATATGGATTTATGGATGATGAATAGAGATTGATTCTCTGGGATTTTGGTGTGTATATGTACCTATTCTCAATGATGACCGAAGGGCGATCATTTTTAGGATGTATTGTGAGTAGAATGACAGAGCCAACAAAACATTCTTTAACAACTTTCTTCAAAATGTAGGCTACACTTTATTTTAAACAAAAGTACAAAAACAAAAGCCAGTATTTACAATACTTGCATGGCAACATTTACCCTCTTTGGTCTTATTTCCAATTTGATGGTTTCAGATTAACTACAATGTAGGAAACAAACAGCCAGCTGACAATATGAGATAACATGTGGTAAATCTCATAGAAATCCACAGAATGCTTACATTATAATTATTATTGTCAAATACCTGCAAGAAAGTACCATCAATTGTTCAGTACCTTTAAAACTAAGTGGTGGAATTTGTGAGAATAATTGAATATAACTAACAGAGATGCTAAATGTGTAACCTTGAACAATATAAATAGCGAAAAATAACCTAAACAAATCACAATTACATTCAGATCTGATATATTTACAGGTTCATTAAATGCTGCTCATAACCCTGACCTAAATTGTGAAGTATACAACTGCTGGACAACTTGTCTCTTTCCACATAAAAAATGACATGAAAGCACAGAAATAAACACTATGAACACAACTGAGATAACCACTACATTACAGAATATGTCTTATGTTCAAACTAAACACGACCCACTGATACACAAACAGATGGTAAGAGTGTAATGGATGCCTAACAGCATCACTCAATCTCCTGATACTTTTGATGGTAATAATGTTTTTTTTTTAAATAAACAGGAACCATGAAACATGTCATGAAATAATTTGTACAACAGATCCTCTACTTCCTGCAATGCAAGGCGATGCATCTTGGTATAATGCTTAACTCATATTACCTTACAACACCCAAAGCTGTTTATGTAGCCTATACCCTTAGCCCTTTCATTAACATTTTCTACAATTTATTTTCCCAGTGGAGACTACAAAAAATGGCAGTGAATGTGCCATTAAAAACAGACAAAATGCACTGACTGTGGTTGTGTAGATGGGTGTTTGGTTGTGTTGATGATATGGAACTGAGACGTAACTGCGGTGAAGACCTTCAGCTCTTCGGGATGCATTGAGAGTCAGGGAGGTATAGGCCAATGTACACATCCTTACAGAAAAGGCAACTGGTCCAGTAGTAATTCTACCAGCAATAATGTTAATTAAATCCAAGCCAAACACTCCAATTGTCATTTTTCTCAATTTGACCAAATCCCTCTTAACCAACACTTGAAACAAAAACTATTATAGTAGGAAAGTTAATGCATTTTATCTAGAGTGTAGACAATTTAGGCTTATGTACAACACATATCTGTTCATTTAGCCAGTTTTTTTCATTCAGTATTGAGAGGAAACAAAGTTTTGTGTATAAGTCCGAATCCAAATGGTCTTCATCCAATTCAATGCCCCCTTTCAAATTTTAACAGAAGTGTGCAAAATCTTCTAGTTGCTGCTTCCACACTGCAGAAAAATAAAAAGTGATGATGTTAACGGCATATTTTAATCTAAAACATAAGAAGCAAATATTATAATATTCAGTAGTAGATGTGTTTTTCAAAACAAGTTCTTTACCTTTTTTTTCTCTCATTCTTTAAACATTTATTTTCTTTACACCTCAACTTTCTGGCTGTTCTCCTCCAGCTTCTCTTCTATTTTCTCCTCCAGTTTCTTGCTCTCCTCAGTGGATCCATCCTCCTTCTCACCAGTCTTCCAGCTGCCTTGCCTTTTAACACAAATCAGATTGTTTAACACTAATCACAGCCCTCCAATAATAATACATATATCACCATAACATGCTATATAAGAATGGCATTTTGAATTGATGCACTTACTTGGATTTCTTCATGTACAGCCAGTATGCTAGACCCACAACTACAGTGGCCAGGAGCAGACCCACAATAACTCCCACCACCAACTTTGTCGTGTCACCCTCATCTGATGAGTCTGTAAAGGCACAAAGAGAGAGGAAAAACATCAGAAACTAGGAGAGAGAACACTGCAAATGAAGAGACTGCAGAAAATACATTTCCGTACATGTATGCATAAACAGGGTTGGGTAGGCTACTTTCTGAATGTAATCCTTTATTTCAATTTCTTTTGAGTATTTAGTAATTTGTATTTCACCGGCCTGAACTACTTCATCGAATGTATTTGGTAACAATATACTTAATGGGCATGTCATTTGTTTCCAAAAATAAATAAAATACAAAATACTTTCTATACCATTTTTTAAAATAGCGGTCCACAATGTTGTGTCCCCCTTTCACCCTACATTGGTATCAGAAGTCTGCTGGCACAATGGTGTGACAAGAGTGTCTGATAAATGACCAAAATGTAAATGTAAAATGAACACTTGCAAAATATTTATATTTGGTCATTTAGCAGACACACTTATCACAATACCTATGTAAGAATGCTGTTCATTGACTACAGCTCAGCATTCAACACCATAGTACCCTTCAAGCTCATCATAAAGCTGGAGGCCCTGGGTCTCAACCCCGCCCTGTGCAATTGGGTCCTGGACTTTCTGACCGGCCGCCCCCAGGTGGTGAAGGTAGGAAACAACATCTCCACTTCGCTGACCCTCAACACTGGGGTCCCACAAGGGTGTGTGCTCAGCCCCCTCCTGTACTCCCTGTTCACTCACGACTGTGTAGGCCATGCACGCCTCCAACTCAATCATCAAGTTTGCAGACGACACAACAGTAGTGGGCTTGATTACCAACAACGACAAGACAGCCTACAGGTAGGAGGTGAGGGCACTCGGGAGAGTGGTATCAGGAAAACAAACCCCTCATTCAACGTCAACAAAACAAAGAAGATGATCATGGACTTCAGGAAACAGCAGAGGGAGCACCCCCCTATCCACATGGAAGGGACAGCAGCGGAGAAGGTGTAAAGTTAAGTTCCTTGGCGTACATATCACAGACAAACTGAAATGGTCCACCCACACAGACAGTAGGAGGCTGAAGAAATTTGGCTTGTCACCCAAAACCCTGACAAACTTTTACAGATGCACAATCGAGAGCATCCTGTTGGGCTGTATCCCAGCCTGGTACGGCAACTGCACCGCCTTCAACCGCAAGGCTCTCCAGAGGGTGGTGTGGTCTGCACAACGCATCACCGGGGGCAAACTACCTGCCTTCCGTGACACCTACAGCACCCAATGTCACAGGAAGGCCAAAAAGATCAAGGACAACAACCACCCGAGCCACTGCCTGTTCACACCACTACCATCGAGAAGGCGAGGTCTGTACAGGTGCATCAAAGCTGGGACCGAGAGACTGAAAAACAGCTTCTATCTCAAGGTCATCAGACTGCTAAACAGCAATCACTAACTCAGAGTGGCTGCTGCCTACACTGAGACCCAATCACTGGCCAATTTAATAAATGGATCACTAGTCACATTAAACAATGCCACTTTAATAATGTTTACATATCTTACATTACTCATATCATATGTACTGTATATACTGTATTTTATAACATCTATTGCACCTTGCCTATGCCACTCGGCCATCGCTCATCCATATATTTATTTGTACAGTCGTGGCCAAAAGTTTTGAGAATGACACAAATATTAATTTCCAGAACGTTTGCTGCTTCAGTGTCTTTAGATATTTTTGTCAGATGTTACTATTGAATACTGAAGTATAATTACAAGCATTTCATAAGTGTCAAAAGCCTTTATTGACAATTACAGGAAGTTGATGCAAAGAGTCAATATTTGCAGTGTTGACCCTTCTTTTTCAAGACCTCTGCAATCCGCCCTGGCATGCTGTCAATAAACTTCTGGGCCACATCCTGACTGATGGCAGCCCATTCTTGCATAATCAATGCTTGGAGTTTGTCAGAATTTGTGGGTTTTGTTTGTCCACCCGCCTCTTGAGGATTGACCACAAGTTTTCAATGGGATTAAGGTCTGGGGAGTTTCATGGCCATGGACCCACAATATCAATGTTTTGTTCCCCGAGCCACTTAGTTATCACTTTTGCCTTATGGCAAAGTGCTCCATCATGCTGGAACAGGCATTGTTCGTCACCAAACTGTTCCTGGATGGTTGGGAGAAGTTGCTCTCGGATGATGTGTTGGTACCATTCTTTAATCATGGCTGTGTTCTTAGGCAAAATTGTGAGTGAGCCCACTCCCTTGGCTGAGAAGCAACCTCACACATGAATGGTCTCAGGATGCTATACTGTTGACATGACACAGGACTGATGGTAGCGCTCACCTTGTCTTCTCCAGACAAGCTTTTTCCCGGATGCCTCAAACTATCGGAAAGGGGATTCATCAGAGAAAATGACTTTACCCCAGTCCTCAGCAGTCCAATCCCTGTACCTTTTGCAGAATAGCAGTCTGTCCCTGATGTTTTTCAGAGAGAGAAGTGGCTTCTTTGCTGCCCTTCTTGACACCAGGCCATCCTCCAAAATTCTTCACCTCACTGTGCGTGCAGATGCACTCACACCTGCCTGCTGCCATTCCTGAGCAAGCTCTGTACTGGTGGTGCCCCAATCCCGCAGCTGAATCAACTTTAGGAGACGGTCCTGGCGCTTGCTAGACTTTCTTGGGCGCCCTGAAGCCTTCTTCACAACAATTGAACCACTCCCCTTGAAGTTCTTGATGATCTGATAAATGGTTGATTTAGGTGCAATCTTACTGGCAGCAATATCCTTGCCTGTGAAGCCCTTTTTGTGCAAAGCAATGATGATGGCACGTGTTTCCTTGCAGGTAACCATGGTTGACAGAGGAAGAACAATGATTCCAAGCACCATCCTTTTTTTTAAGCTTCCAGTCTGTTATTCAAACTCAATCAGCATGACAGAGTCATCTCCAGCCTTGTCCTCGTCAACACTCACACCTGTGTTAATGAGAGAATCACTGACATGATGTCAGCTGGTCCTTTTGTGGCAGGGCTGAAATGCAGTGGAAATGTTTTTGGGGGATTCAGTTCATTTGCATGGCAAAGAGGGACTTTGCAATTAATTGCAATTCATCTGATCACTCTTCATAACATTCTGGAGTATATGCAAATTGCCATCATACAAACTGAGGCAGCAGACTTTGTGAAAATTAATATTTGTGTCATTTTCAAAACTTTTGGCCACAACTGTAGAAGCACAAGCATTTCGCTACACTCCCATTAACATCTGCTAACCATGTGTATGTGACCAATACAATTTGATTTGATTGTGCCAGCAGACTTCTGATATCCACAGCGACTTACAATCAGTGCATTCAACTAAGGTTGATGAACAACAACAACATCTCACAGTAATGGCAAGTAAAATGCTCAGGTGGAACAAACTTAACTTGAGTCCCATGGTCACGCCGGTGCATTTTGGACTTCTAACTCTTTTTAAACATTGTGTGTTTGAGCTCCAGACTACTGCTGCATTAGATTCTTCTATTTCTTTTGCATCCGCTGATACTAACCATTAGTGTGTGTAATTAACAGGGGCTGTGCTAGAGTGGTGTTTGTGAGACAAGGGTGGATCCCAAAAGTGGTTCTTCTCACAAAAATGTCTGTAAAGTCAGAACGGTTTGAGCTACAAACTATTGACCCATCTATACAGACCACAGGAGAATGGTGGCACCTTCATTGGGGAGGACAGGCTTGTGGTAATGGCTGGAGCGGAATAGGTGGAATGGTATCAAATACATCGAGCACATGGTTTACATGTGCTTAATGCCGTTCCATTAGCTCCGATCCAGTCCTTATTATGAGCTGTCCTCCCCCTCAGCAGCCTCCACTGGCTGAGACTCTCACTAACACATTTTTCTCTATGATGCTCAAGCCATTGTTTTGTGTTCTACCTGTAGCCATGGTTGTCCTGAAAAGAAAATGGTAAAACACTTCAATGTGAGGATAAATATGAGGGCAGTGCAAGCAGATTAATGAAAGCAGTGAATTTTAGCTTTTTCACTGTGGGAGTCCTAGGACCAATGGAGTTAAACGTGCCTTTTTTCAAGGCTGAATTAAATGTCATTATGAAAATAGAAAGGTGTCATAATGTATGTTTTCACAAACATCCTTTCTAAATGTAATCCAAGAGATAATCATCTACATTTTTGTTATTTGACAAACACTCTTATCCAGAGCGATGTACAGTAGTGAGTAGTGATTTTCATATTGGGCCCCCATGGGAATTGAACCAACAACCCTAGCAACACAAGTGCCATGCTCTACCAACTGAGCCACACAGGACCATATAGGTTTTCCAAAGTATCTGCAATCTGATTACAATATTTTAACTGGTAACGTAACTAATTATAGTTTGGGGTTTTTGTAATCAGATTACATGTAACTGTTAAAAGTTACTGCCCAAACCAGTGTATAAATGTCAATAAATGGCCTCCAGAGTGGTGCAGTGGTCTAAGGCACAGTGCTACCTGTGCCACTAGAGATCCTGATTCGAGTCCAGGCTCTGTCGCAGCCAGCCGCGACCGGGAGACCCATGGGGCGGCGCACAATTTCCCCAGCGTCGTCCAGGTTAGGAGAGGGTTTGGCCGGCAGGGATGTTCTTGTCCCATCACGCAGTAGTGACTCCTGTGGCGGGCCAGGTGCAGTGCATGCTGACACGGTCGCCAGGTGTATGGTGTTTTTCTCCGACACATTGGTGCGGCTGACTTCCGGGTTAAGTGGGCATTATGTCAAGAAGCAGTGCGGTTTGGTTTCGGAGTACGCACGGCTCTCGACCGTATGGGAGTTGCAGCAATGGGACAAGACTGTAACTAACAATTGGATACCATGAAAAAGGGGTAAATATATATATATTTTTTTAAGTGAATGAATACATATGAATGAATGAATGAATAAGGTATACACAAACATGCCACAAAATTAGATGGTTGTTATACAATTTGTAACCTTCTGTATTATGATTTAAATAAATGTATCACTGACTACATACGAACAGTATGCAAACCCAGTTTATCCCTAAGCCATGTGTGAAAATGTGATCTGTTCCTTGTGAACGGGTAATAAATACAATTTTGGCAAATGAAGGGATAGATAACATTGAGAGATTTTGTCAGGATGCTGGTGGCTCCACTCCTTCTGATCCTTAGAATGTGTATGTTTATCTTAACAAATATTTCCAACATCCCCAGCACCACATCTTGTTGTTGAACAGATTTTCAGCAGTGGGGAAATTTCTGGCTGCTGTTAATCTGATATTGTGCTCTGAAGGGTATAATACACAATAACAGATTCCACTTTCTCTGGGAATCCTACATATTTTCTACAGAATCCCTCCTCTCCTCCCTCTTGCTACAGGAAATGATAAAGAAGACCATCACAACTTACCTTGTTTATCCATTCTCACCTCCTCAAATACTGAAATCAGATATAAAGGGATATTAACGTCCAACCCAGAAATCAATTAAGTATACTGTATAATGTCATTGGTCAGACAGTGCGTTATTGGCTATGTTAAACTCTAGCTTGAGTGTAACGCTGTGAGTTGTGTAGATTTTCCGGTCGCATGCAAACTGAGAACGTGACGCAGAGAGGGGAAAGGATAGAGTCCAGCATCCCGACAAACAGACCAAAAGTGAAGGAGTCGAATTAAAAAGGGACAAATGCTTTTCAAAACACACAAAGATGAGTGAGATATGGCTGTCTATACTCATTTATCTATTCAGATACTGCAGAAACCAAAGGGAGATTATTATTGCCAAGGAGCATGCATAGTATGCCCAGTATGCATACTAGCATGTTTTAGGTTGGCTAGAGACAAGAACTAGGTCCCCATGGCCAAGGTTCCCTCCATAAAACTGTTCCATATTATTTGACTAATCATCATGCATACAGACAGTGGGTGAGTTTGTTAGCGTCGGAAGAGGGTGATAGACCAGACCCACACAAGAATTAGTGAGTTACCCTTTAGAGAGGAAGGAAGGGGATAGGGCAGGGAATTGTAGGCCATACCACCACACTGTACTTACAGGTCGACACATTAATAGTCCTGGTGTCCTGGCCAAGCTCATTGGACACAGTGCAGACAACGGTCAGGTTGACTGTAGGCACAATGGTCAGCTTGTGTGTGATCTTTCCATTGACATAGGGACTCTCATCAGCCTGAAAATCAAATAGATGCAGTTAGTTAGTGTACAAAGGCTTATCTTATATCTTGTGTATCTGATAGAGATTTAACGATGGCAGAACATAGCTGCTTCCTCTTCAGTAATAGCACAAAGATGCCTATCATATAAATCTATTGCGAGGAATATATGGAATCTTATATTATTCCATGGCAGAATGAACATTGCTAGAATAAAATAAAATACGTGCATTTTATGTACTATCACTAGGAGGTGGTGTTGTATTTTTGTGAGGCTCAACCTACTCCTGATAAGGAGTATCTTCAGGGCATAGAGGGAGGTGACTAGAGAAACCCCCAGACACACAGGCAAACAGTGTGCGTCTGCTATGAAAAGAGCCTGCACTAAGCTTACATTTGATCTCTTATCCTATTTACTGTTTTAAAGAACTCTTTATCACACAATAAGAGATGAAAGACTAAACTTTGAATGCACTGGTGTGTTTGTCCCCAGATGCGCAGCAATGTGGGCTGTGACTAAATTACTGTGTGTGAGTGACTCAGCCTTAGAATAGTCATTGAAAGAGGTCAGTGCCACATTGGATTGGATTAGTCATGCAGACCCAATGGGTGTGTGCGTGGTCATGAGCCATGACCACACACATGCACCCACACACAAAAAAAATACACACACACACACACACACTGACAGCTGCACATCATCTCACGCTGGCTCATTGTGTAGCTGTGCTATCAGTGCACACACAGGTACGCCAAGAACAAAAAGCCTTTGTCTTCATGACAGACTAATGCATAATAAACGTGGTGTGCATCTGAGAGAAGGAAACCTATCTACAAAAACACTGAGCCCATCCATTTGGAAAGTGTCAGTCAGAAAAGTTTCAAGAATACAAGTTACTTAGGAAGTCACAAATAGTAACATAGTGAAAAATATTATGGGGGAAGTTTCTGTCTGTCTGAAATAGAGTGTGGAGAGTAAAAAACCACAAGCACTGATTCACTACAAAGACATCCAAAGGTTCATTGACTGTAAACCTCACAGATTTAGAGTTCCCTGGCTTCCTGACAGATTCCAATAAAAGGAAGCTTAAATGGACTCTTTTTATAAGGTCAGGAGCTGCTTTCATATTGGCAGTAACACATCCGGAAAGATGGCGAGGATTTGTGTGTTCCATTCCGTTCATGTGGTGACACGCCACACAAAAATGGGTGCATGGCACAAAGTGTTGCTTTGAGAGAATTCCAGATAGACTAATGATTTTGTGAGTCTTTGCTGCAATTCCAAGATAGATAAGGGTGTTGTGCTTTTTACAGTAACTGATGGATAAATACAGTATGTGTGATCTGTATAATGACTGTCTCTATGGGTGTGAAGTCTAATGGCGCCTCCTGTGTGTCAGTGGAGTGTCCTGGCGCCTTAGTGAAGATGTCTGTGTTTGTTCATACCGAGGTACCGTTGACGCTCCAGGCCACAGTGGGTTTGGGGGAGCCCTCAGCCTCGCAGGTAAGTACCTTATGCTGGCCGTCCTCGCCGCGCTGCTTGGCCACCCGCCGAATGACTGGAACACCTGCAAGAAGACGCACGGCCTCCTCAGCTACACCAGAACGAACAAGAAAATGATCACACCATGCCATGCCACAACACCACATGAGGTATGGACAACACAAACAAATATGGAGAAAGCCTCTCCCTCAAGTGAGACTGCCATCCACTGGGGAATCGGGATCTTTGAATAAAAATCTCTATCATTAGGAACAAGTACAAAAATCGATTTTTGTGAAACAGCGTTGAATGTGCCCAGTAACAACAGAAAAGCCATATCTGAGTAACTGTCACGAAGTTTTTACCTTCAACGACCAGCTCAAAAGAGGCTTTCTTGATGAGAGCACCCATGGTGACCACAACCTCATACTTTCCAGAATCAGAGTAGGTCAGCTTGTCAAATGTGGGACTACTGTCCAGCTTGCCATTGTCCTGAAATGAATGAACAAAACTGACAATTACCAGGCACTCTTATTCAGAGCAACAAGTTTAAGTGCCTTGCTCAAGGGAGTATCAACATATTTTTCACGCAGTCGGCTCAGGTATTTGAACCATCAACCTGTCGGCTACCTTCACCTACATTAAAAGGATGAAAAACACGGGAAGTCTTCTTATCGCTTTGAGAAGGTTTTATCACCCATTTCTAACCAAAAACATAAGTTTTGGCCTTATAATAACTTTGGTACTGTTTAGTCTTACCTTAGTCCAAGACACCTTAAGTTCTCCAGATGCATGGGTCTGCAGGGTCAGAGCCAAGCCTTCGCCAAAGCTCTTCATCACCTTCCCTGAGGGGCTCAAACTCATATCCAAGTCTGAAAGGGAGAAGGGAGGAGGACACACTGTAAACAGGCAGTTTAACAGTCTGGAGGAGACGGGGCCACAGCACTCCTGTTGAAAACCATATCAGCTCCCTACAGAAGCCCCAGCACCTCCTCATTGATCCAGCTTATTTAACGCATTAAAGGACCTGAGCTCTCCAAGCATTTTCACCTCACAGCGTGAGAGGAGATGCTCGGCTTCTATTCTCTATAACAAACCGTATGTCCTTTCCTGCTGAGGGATGAGGTTGCAAACGGAAATATACTCTGACAATGTTCCCCTTTGAGAAAACTAACCCTAATGAGGTTATACAGCCGGACATAAAATTAATTATGAATTAGATGATGAGAAATGCAATCTATAGCAGGAGGAAGTGGGCTATCATTATGGCTGGTATTTCTCATGAATTCATTGCTGGCCTAGCATCGTTAAAGAAATTGCTGGCAGTATCTCAGTTGAAGATAATACGTTACTTAATTGAAGAACGCATAATCAATAACTTAAACCATTGATCAAGATATCTGTAGATAAAGAGTGACTTACAATTGATGGTAATGTTCTTGGAGTCTTCCATCTTGGCATTGTCAATGATAGAACACTTGTATTCCCCTGTGCTTTCACGTGTGACATCAGTCACAGTATAGGAGTCAGAGTTCTCCACCTTCACCACCTTTCCCTTTAGGAACATAAGAATACATTTGGAAACTCTCAGATGGGCTTGAGTCTAGGTTAATGTAGCGCTTTAAAGACAGGGTGGATGGTGTAGGATGTGTAGAGTTTGACGAGGTATAGGTTTCGACTGGGTTAAAGAGGACAATAGTAGTAGAAGGCAAGTAATTAATGGGATCAGAGTAGGAACTAAGGGCATACAGTATGCCAGGTGGGGTTTCTGGTTGTGTGGGAGGGTAATGGAGTCATATCACTGAGAGCTTGCCAGAATGTGGAAGTTGAAGCTGGTGGGAGGTGGGTTCCCGTCGGCCTTGCACTTCAGAGTCACGTTGGCTCCTTCCATTAGGGGCCCTTTCGAAATGACATGCAGACTGATCCTCTCTGTGGGGTCTGTTGGGAGAGGACAGAGAGACAGAACAGGAGAGAGAGAACAGGAGCAAGAGAACAGCAGAGAGTGAACAGCAGAGAGGGAAAGAGCGAGAGAGAGAGAGAGAGAGAGAGAGAGAGAGAGAGAGAGAAAAGGGGTCAGAGAGGAGGAGGACACAGTCAGGCTGAGACCTGGCACAGTTTTAAAAAATGATTTCACCTTTATTTAACCAGGTAAGCTAGTTGAGAACAAGTTCTCATTTACAACTGCAACCTGGCCAAGATAAAGCAAAGCAGTGCGACACAAACAACAACACAGAGTTACACATGGAATAAACAAACATACAGTCAATAATACAATAGAAAAAGTCTATATACAGTGTGTGCAAATGAGGTAGGATAAGGGAGGTAAGGCAATAAATAGGCCATAGTGGCGAAATAATTACAATATAGCAATTAAACACTGGAGTGATAGATGTGCAGAAGATGAGTGTGCAAGTAGAGATACTGTGGTGCAAAGGAGCAAATAAATAAAATAAATAACAGTATGGGGATGAGGTAGTTGGATGGGCTATTTACAGATGGGCTGTGTACAGGTGCAGAAATATGTGAGCTGCTCTGACAGCTGGTGCTTAAAGCTAGTGAGGGAGATATGAGTCTCCAGCTTCAGTGATTTTTGCAATTCGTTCCAGTCATTGGCAGCAGAGAACTGGAAGGAAAGGCGGCCAAAGGAGGTGTTGGCTTTGGGGGTTACCAGTGAAATATACCTGCTGGAGCGCGTGCTACGGGTGGGTGTTGCTATGGTGACCAGTGAGCTGAGATAAGGCGGAGCTTTACCTAGAAAAGACTTATAGATGACCTGGAGCCAGTGGGTTTGGCAACGAATATGAAGTGAGGGCCAGGCAAGCCAACGAGAGCATACAGGTCACAGTGGTGGGTAGTATATGGGGCTTTGGTGACAAAACGGATGGCACTGTGATATACTGGATCCAATTTGCTGAGTAGAGTGTTGGAGGCTATTTTGTAAATGACATCGCCGAAGTCAAGGATCGGTAGGATAGTCAGTTTTACGAGGGTATGTTTGGCAGCACGAACGAAGGATGCTTTGTTGCGAAATAGGAAGCTGATTCTAGATTTAATTTAATTTTGGATTGGAGATGCTTAATGTGAGTCTGGAAGGAGAGTTTACAGTCTAACCAGACACCTAGGTATTTGTAGTTGTCCACATATTCTAAGTCAGAACCGTCCAGAGTAGTGATGCTGGACGGGCGGGCAGGTGTGGGCAGCGATCGGTTGAAGAGCATACATTTAGTTTTACTTGCATTTAAGAGCTGTTGGAGGCCATGGAAGGATTTGAATGGCATTGAATCTCATCTGGAGGTTGGTTAAAACAGTGTCCAAAGAAGGGCCAGAAGTATACAGAATGGTGTCGTCTGCGTAGAGGTGGATCAGAGAATCACCAGCAGCAAGTGCGATATCATTGATGTATACAGAGAAGACTCGGCCCAAGGATTGAACCCTGTGGCACCCCTATAGAGACTGCCAGAGGTTCGGACAACAGGCCCTCCGATTTGACACACTGAACTCTGTCTGAGAAGTAGTTGTGGTGAAGCAGGCGAGGCAGTCATTTGAGAAACCAAGGCTGTTGAGTCTGCCGATAAGAATGTGGTGATTGACAGTGACCCTGGACAGACAGGGCTTCTGAGACCATCACAGGGAGCAGACTAGCCAAGCTAGTGAAATCCTCAGGGCTGTACACTCCATTTCTGAGTGTGTCCCTGTGGCGATGGCTGCTTTTGAATGCAGCGGTGGAGCTGTTCGAATGGCAGTCACACCCCAAGGCTCTAGACAAAAAGCTCCTTTCAAACGTCAATGGTACTGCTCCAGACGAGCCAAATTGCCCACATTTCTTTAAAAACAGGATTCAAACAGCATCTGAGCCCTGTCCTATTTAAAGGGCCATCTAGAGCAAATAACACCGACTATGCTATTCCTTGAACGCTATGCTCCAAATCACTCCCACAACAGACTCATGCTCACCTC
This sequence comes from Salvelinus alpinus, assembly GCF_045679555.1. NCBI lineage: Eukaryota > Metazoa > Chordata > Actinopteri > Salmoniformes > Salmonidae > Salvelinus > Salvelinus alpinus. Next base: position 508,532 of record NC_092107.1, read on the forward strand.
ATTTTTAAATTAGTGCCATTACGGTGTCATTGTTGTTGTCTGTCTGGGCTGCAAGAAAAAAGCCATAGAGGCACAAATTATCCAACTATAACTTGAAAATAAAATAGCCATCAATCTGGTTGTCGATACACTAACTGCTGACTGCTGAGGCTGATAGCAGATCAAAAAGCCTTCCTAGGACAACCAGCGGTTAGGGAAGTTGTGTCGGTTAGTTGAGGCAGTTACGGTAGTTGGGGTAGCTTGGGTAGTAAGGGTAGTTGAGGCAGTTTGAGGTTGGTTTGGTCAGTTTAGGTCTTTGGGGCAGTTGGGCTAGTTTGGGTAGTTGGAGTAGTTTGGTGGCTCTCTGGTTACTTACAGGTGACAGTGAAGGAGACTGGAGGGGACAAGGTATTCAACGCCCCGCAGGTGAACAGAGCTGCTGTGTCTCCCTTCTCAGCTGTGTACTGCAGAGTGGAGGAGGTGGTGGTGAGGCCAGTGACTTCGTCCACCTTTACGTTGGAACTGATTATAATGCCTAAAAATCACAACAATACTGATTAGAAATGGTATGGTCACAGAGTAGCTTACAGACACACAGATAAATAATAATATTATCACCAAGTCACTGACATTTTAGATCCTGTAGAAACAGACACATTTATGAGTATTGAAGAAAATATGTAGCTCTAGAGGTGATATTTCACTGCTCGGTTCTTGTGGAATCTCACACCGAACAAGTGAAATGTGTGAATGTGCAATCTTCATTATTTACCACTTGTAAATAATCCATTAGAATTTCAATAACGTACCTTTCCCATCAGCCACCAGAGGTTTCTTGTTCTTGAACCATGTGATGCTGGCAGCTGGGTTGGCATCAGAGGTGCTGCATTGCCCTAGCTGTGCAGATGATAAAACAAAGTGAGGAAAAAAAGCTGCAAAATCCTCTTTTAGAACAATCCACAAGGGCACACGAAAGGTTGGAAAATCCTTATGTTATGAAAGTAGCTCAGTAAAATTCCAATATTTTTGTTGCTAAATTTATCAAATATCTATGCAAACTATCTCTCATCTGTGTTGGCTTTACTGCATTTGTGAACTCCCCTCATGTAGCATGAAATGCCCAAAGCATTTTAAACCCCCCCTTAGATCCCATGGTTGTTTTAATTGGAGGAGGGATATTCTGCTGTTTACTAATTCATCAGGATCACTTCAAATCTCTCATCATTCCAGCAGCACCGTCCTTCTTTAGTTTGCCTCAAGATACTTCATCTGCAATGAAGGATTTCCCTTGATATTCCTGCTTAATATAATGTAGGCATAAGCAAAGCACATGATGAACCTACCTGGGTTGGTTTGCCAATCTCCAACTCCGTGGCTAGGGCTGTGATCTCCACTCCGGTTGGAGCCTCTGTAGAACACAGTTCATAACATTAACTAGCTGTAGGCATCTCAGAGAGCACTCACTATCACCAGGGCTAACCATAATAATATCACACAGCACAGCATTGAATTGTACCTCAAAGGCCCATTCCATAGCATGCATTAGTATGGCTGCAATATTGCCCTTATGTACCCACTGTGGATAAGGAGTTTGACTGGGTATTCTGAGATGTCAGCCCCAGCCACCACCATGCAAGTAAAAGTCTTCTCGTCCTTCAGTGTTGCTGCAGCAATCAGCAGGCTGGAGTTTTCGGCCATGCTGACACGGTCCTTGTACTTGTCAGTGGCTATGACGGAGGCGTCCTGGTCTTTAAGCTGGGTCAGCAGGTCTCCATCGTCCTGTAAATATAAAACAGTTTGGGTTTTAAAAACTTAGCTAATGGAGCTGCACTACTTTAAGACTGTCTTGGTATAAAAACCATTGAACAAAACATGCACCCACTAATGGTGCAGGAGCTAAATAGACAATTTGTGACTTATTAATAGCTATTTTAGAATATCAACCACACTGTTGCTGCTGTGGAAGTTTGAAGGTGTAAAGAGGACATGTATACATATAGTATACAAAATATTATATCTCCTTGTGGTCTTCACAGTGGAAATACACTTAAAGGTGTATATGTGTGTCCAGACAGGGTGGGGTTCAGATATGTGTTTGTCTCAGTCTCTATCAGTCTCTCCAACATTAGCCCAGTGAACTTTAGGCAGGAACACCTGCTCTTTCCATGACATAGACTGACCAGGTGAATTCAGGTGAAAGCTATGATCCCTTATTGATGTAACTTGTTAAATCCACTTCAACAAGTGTAGTTAAAAGGGGGGAAATAGGTTAAAGAAGGATTTTTAAGCCTTGATACAAGTGAGACATTGATTGTGTGTGTGCAATTCAGAGGGTGATTTTGATTTTATTTTATTAGGATCTTTTAGTCTTTATTTGGACTAATCTTCCAAGAGTCCTTAAACATTAAAATACAGTTTATAATACAATCACATTTTCACATCTAACACACTGTTACAAACAACAGACATATAACACTGACATATTGACCAGATAAATACTCTTACTGTAACGCTCGTCTTCCTCCTCTTCTGAGGAGGAATAGTAGGAAGTATCGGAGGACCAATGCGCAGCGTGGTGAGTATTCATTTTAATAAGAATACTTAAACAACGAACAAAACAATAAACCGACAAACGAACGAAAACGTAACAGTCCCGTAATAGTGAACACAAACACAGGAACAGGAACAATCACCCACAACACACAAAGACAAAACAGGCTACCTAAATATGGCTCCCAATCAGAGACAACGACTAACACCTGCCTCTGATTAAGAACCATATCAGGCCAAACACATAGAAACAGACAAACCAGACATACAACATAGAATGCCCACTCATATCACACCCTGACCAAACAAAACATAGAAACATACAACGCAAACTATGGTCAGGGCGTGACACTTACAGTCTGAAAAGATAGATTTGTTCCTTCATCTACCATAGCCCTGCACAACCTACCCATTTATTATATTTAAATGGTTCTAAAATATATATATATTGAAAGGTTTCTGGTTTGCTCAGATAAATTATTCAATTTCTTTATTACTCTGAATCTAAATGTTATTTAGCATATTTCTCTTTTCTGCCGGGATAACACATAGATGGTGGACAATCTATTCCTAGTATTGACTGAATGTCTGTCTCTTACTAACTGAATACTTTTGTGAATGGAGTTTGGCCGTTTTAAATGGTGTACATTGTGAAATAAAATAAGCATGTTTTTTTATTGATTGATGACCACCCAAGAGCATTGTGCATGACTACAACAGAAGAATCATATCTCCACCTTAAAACCTTCTTGCTGCTTTGTTCTGTCCAATCTGCAGCCTCCTAATCTCACCTGCTGATTAGGAGATGATTGTGGACTTCAGAAAACAGCAGAGGGTGCACCCCCCTATCTACATCGACGGGACCGCAGTGGAAAAGGTGGAAAGCTTCAAGTCCCTTGGCGTACACATCACTGACAAACTGAAATGGACCACCCATACAGACAGTGTGGTGAAGAAGGCGAAACAGAGCCTCTTCAACCTCAGGAGGCTAAAGAAATTTGGCTTGTCACCTAAAACCCTCACAAACTTTTGCAGATGCACAATTGAAAGCATCCTGTCGGGCTGTATCACCGCCTGGTATGGCAACTGCACCGCCCGCAACCACAAGGCACTCCAGAGGGTGGTGCGGTCTGCCCAATACATTACCGGGGGCAAACTACCCACCCTCCAGGACACCTACAGCACCCGATGTCACAGGAAGGCCAAAAAGATCATCAAGGACATCAACCACCCGAGCCACTGCTTGTTCACCCCGCTATCATCCAGGCGAGGTCAGTACAGGTGCATCAAAGATGGGACCAAGAAACTGAAAAACAGCTTCTATCTCAAGGCCATCAGACTGTTAAACAGCCATCACTAGCACATTAGAGGCTGCTGCCTATAGGCATAGACTAGAAATCACTGGCCACTTTAAGGAATGGAACACTAATCACTTTAATAGTGTTTACAAATCTGGCATTACTCATCTCGTATGTATATAATGTTTTCTATACTATTCTACGGTATCTCATTCACTTAATAATGTTTTTCATATCTTGCATTACTCATCTCATATGTATATATTGTATTCTATACTATTCTACTGTATCTTAGTCCGTTCCGCTCTGACATCGCTCATCCATATGTATATAGTCTTAATTCATTCCTACTTAGATTTGTGTGTATTGGGTATATGTTGTGTAATTTGTTAGATATTACTTGTTAGATATTACTGCACTGTTGGAACTAGAAGCACAAGCATTTCGTTACATCTGCAATAACATCTGCTAATCACGTGTGTGTGACCAATAACATTGGATTTGATTTGATGATGCATTTCCCCAGACCACAGAACAGTAGTTCACCTAACTCCCAATTAATGCTTGGGTTGTTAGCTTAAGAATCTTTCCCGGTAAATATTTAGCTATCCTTCTGATCATGCATGGAGTTTTGAATTTTTTACATATATTAGTTATATGAGACGACCATGATAAGCAGTTGTTTAGCTGCACACCAAGTAGTTTGGTTTCTGCCACTTCCTCAATTCGTACTCCCCCAAGCTTAATTGCATTCCCATGCTGTGTTGGCCTTTTCCTGGTGGAACAGACCAACATAACTTTGGTTTTCTTGGCATTCAAAACAAGTTTGTTCCGGAAAACCCACTACCTGATATTTCCAAGATCTACTTGTAGCTTGCTGTACCGATTGTTTGCTGTACCGATTGTCTTGCTGTATAAATTGTAGTATCATCTGCAAATATAGTAGCTTGAGTTTCAGATAAAGCATAAGGAAGGTCGTTGATATATATTAAGTAAACAAGTGGCCCAAGGCAGCTGCCCTGCGGTATTCCACAGTTTAAACCATGAGGGGAAGAAAACGACCCATTGATATACTGTAGGTGGACTGTTTCCTGTCAGTTAGATATGACTGTACCCAATTCAATGCTGCCCCCTTAAACCCATAATGCAATATTTTTGTCCCAGTTATTTAGTGATCCACTAAATCAAATGCTGCACTGAAATCTAAAAATAGTACACCAACAAACCTGCCATTATCCATAGCATTCATGTCAACCAATGCAGTGGTAGTGGAATGTTTTTTGTGATAAGCATGCTGATCATCTGTGACCAGATCATTATTTTCCAGATGCTCCCAAATTTGTCTACACACAATAGTAGACTGGCTATTGGCAGGAGTAATGGGTTCTTTGCCGTCTTTCGGATTGGACACAGTTTAGCATTCTTCCAAACATTTGGAAATTTCCCCTTTTCCAGTGACCAATTAAATATGTATTTCAGTGGAGCTGCAATCTGGGGAGCAGTATAGTAAAGTCAAAAATTGCTTGTCCATAAGATCATCATCTGTAGATTAACCATAGGTAATGACTTTAATAGGTTTAACACCTACTCTACAGACACCAATGGTAGACTAAAATAAGTTTTTTTTGCTCATAATACGATCATCAATCCATTGGCTTGTTTGCAAGAATGGGTGTTTACATTATCTCTCAGTAAATGAGTTTTCTCTGTAAAGAAAAATCTGCAAAATGATTGGCAATATCAGCTGGTTCTGTTATTGTTCTCCCGTCAACCTCCACACTAGATGGGCATGATGAAATAGATTTACCAAGTAAGCCCATAACTGTATTCCATACCTTTTTAAAATAATTTTTACAATCAATAAAAGCATGTTTGTAAAATATATATTTTCTCTTACGATTTAATTTAACTGCATAATTACGTGGTGTTCTAGGGAGTTTTTCCTAACCACCGTGCTTCTACACCTGCATTGCTTGCTGTTTGGGGTTTTAGGCTGTGTTTCTGTACAGCACTTTGATATATCAGCTGATGTAAGAAGGGCTATATAAATAAATTTGATTTGATTTGATCTATAATTAAGTTCACCAATTTCAAGTTTTTGGGCAAGACAAAAGATTTAAGTGCCTATGAACGGGATATGGTATCGGTTTGAGTATGTCAAGAACTGCAACGCTGCTGGGTTTTTCACGCTTCTTGATACACACAGTTTCCTGTGTGTATCAAGAATGGTCCACCACCCAAAGGACATCCAGCCAACTTGACACAACTGTGGGAAGCATTGGAGTCAACATGGGCCAGCATCCCTGTGGAACACTTTCGACACCTTTTAGAATCCATGCCCCAACGAATTGAGGCTGTTCTAAGGGCAATTGGGGGAGCAACAAAATATTTGGAAGGTGTTCTTAATGTTTTGATACACTCAGTGTATATGAACAACTTACGTATTTCCATTTGGTCATGAACAGGTCCTTTGGTTTGGGGGCTCCATTGTTGCATGGCACCTCAATGGTCTCTCCATACAGGCCGATAACTGTATCCATACCGCTCACTGAGAGAGAGTGAAAAACACATGGTTATTTACTCAGTCAGTGGGAAAATTTGATTATATTTAACACAGCCCGAGATCTATTTACATTCAAATGGATTCAGGTCTTACTGATTTTTGTGGGGAATTCCAGCTCATCTTCATAAATATATCTAATCTAACAGGTTGTTAATTGACAGGTGTCTGTCTACCTTATAGCACATTAACGAAATGCACAAGGGTAGCCAACGTTTGAAATTGCTTATTTACAGCCACTTTACTTCACAACCTTTCCCGTCCCCAATATGTTGCTGTGGAGACAAAGTCCAGCATGAGAGAGAGAAAAAACAGGGGACTGAGGGGAGGGATAGTCACACAGGCATAGAGAGAGAAAAAAGAGGTCCTCCATGGTTCAACTGATTACAAGGTGTTGCTCAGCTAGCCATAAACAGCACTCACATTTCAGCCTTTCCAGAGTTCAGGTCAGGGTTAGGGGGTGTGTAGGAAAGGAAATGACATAGGAGAGCCATGGAACCAATAAAACCCCTTGAACGGAGGCTAAAGGACGGCAATTAACATACTGTACCTGCTAGATTTACTGGTAAAAAAGCCTTAACCCCATACGTAAACAATTAACTAAGTACTCAACTGTCCAGATCCATTTTACATTCAAACCTAAATTGATCACCTCCATTGCAACATCAGGGGATCTAATCTTCTCAACAAAAGCAGCAGCAGCAGGGTATGCTATCTGTATAGACGCTCGCTACACTGTTTACACATGCCACTTCAATATAGTGTTGTTTTTTCCCCAATGAAAAACACATAAATATTTATTTTTTTGGCAGAGTTGAAGTTCCTGTCAGCAAGCAGTAAGTAACCATTAGAAGTGTTTTCATTTGCTTCCCATGCACCGTTGAATTTGAATCCCTTTTGAATGGGAGTAAATGCTTTTACCATGGTTACCATGGAGTCCACACAGATCTGTCCAGAGTGACCAGTGGCATCCTGCATCCTGTACTGTATGTGCACACCAGATCTAATAGCCCAACGTGTGATTTTCTACACTCAATACCCATTCTGTTACACGTCAAACTGAACACAGTAATAGAACTTGGTAGATCTGCAAATACTGGACAGTGACAAAGGGAGTTACAAGGATTTACAAAAACACAACCTTATTCAATATAAATGTTTCACCAAAAGTCTAAAATCCAAGTTCTAAATATTACACCCCCACAAAACCATACAGTATAATCTCAAACAAAGCAGTTGTGAAGTTATCCTATTTCCATTGGATAATAACTACTCCTTGTAACTCATATTCAAATATGTATTTTTGAATAGTCAAATAAAGCCGTGTTCACCCTCTTGGAGAACTTTAAATGAGTTTGTAAAAAAAAAATACTATCTGTCCAGACTGCAATGGACCACAATGGGAACGAATCACAGTGTGCTAAATTACACGATTACAGAGGATAAAGCTCCTGCTGCCTGTTGAGATAAGGTAATCCTCAGCAACAAGAGTAGGTGACCATCAACATGACACAATGGTAACCATGAACTGAATAATCAGCCATTTAAATTACTGTCACGATCGTCGTATGGTGGAAGAGAGGAGGACCAAAGCGCAGCGTGGTTAGAATACATTCTTCTCGTTTAATGACACGAAACGAAGAACACTTTACAAACTAAACAAAAACAACAAACCGACGAACGTGAAGCTATATAAACAATGTGCTAACATGCAACATAGACATAGACAATAACCCACGAAATACCCAATGAATATGGCTGCCTAAATATGGCTCCCAATCAGAGACAATGCTCAACAGCTGCCTCTAATTGAGAACCAATCTAGGCAGCCATAGACATACAAACACCTAGACTAGACACTGCCCCATAAACATACAAAAAACCCTAGACAATACAAAACACATACATCCCCCATGTCACACCCTGACCTAACTAAAATAATAAAGAAAACAAAGATAACTAAGGCCAGGCCGCAAAACCTGACACTGAAGGGGAGGGTCCGGGTGGGCCTTCTTACGGCGGCGGCTCGGGTGCGGGACGTGGACCCCACTCCACCATAGTCATTATCCGCTTTGGTGGCGCCTCTGGAGCGGGGACCCTTGCAGCGAGTCCCGGCCTGAAGACCCTCGTAAAGGGCGTCACTGGACGGAGGGGCAGTTCCGGACTGAGGGGCGGCTCCGGACTGGCGGGCGGCTCTGGCAGCTCCTGACTGGCGGGCGGCTCTGGCAGCTCCTGACTGGCGGGCGGCTCTGGCAGCTCCTGACTGGCGGGCGGCTCTGGCAGCTCCTGACTGGCGGGCGGCTCTGGCAGCTCCTGACTGGCGGGCGGCTCTGGCAGCTCTTGACTGGCGGGCGGCTCTAGCGGCTCAGGACAGACGGGCGGCTTTGATGGCTCAGGACAGACGGGCGGCTTTGACGGCTCAGGACAGACGGGCGGCTCTGACGGCTCAGGACAGACGGGCGGCTCTGATGGCTCAGGACAGACGGGCGGCTCAGGCGGCGCTGGGCAGACGGGCGGCGCAGGCGGTGCTGGGCAGACGGGCAGCGCAGGTGGCGCTGGGCAGACGGGCAGCGCTGGGCAGACGGGCAGCGCAGGCGGCGCTGGGCAGACGGCAGACTCTGGCCTGCTGAGGCGCACAGTAGGCCTGGTGCGTGGTGCCGGAACTGGTGGTACCGGGCTAAGGACACGCACCTCAAGGCTAGTGCGGGGAGCAGGAACAGGGCATACTGGACCCTGGAGGCGCACAGTAGGCCTGGTGCGTGGTGCCGGAACTGGTAGTACCGGGCTGGGGACACGCACCTCAAGGCTAGTGCGGGGAGGAGGAACAGGGCGTACTGGACTCTGGAGACGCACAGGAAGCTTGGTGCGTGGTGTTGGCACTGGTGGTACTGGGCTGGTGCGAGGGACTGCCACAGGCGGACTGGTGCGTGGAGAAGGCACCGGATAGACCGGACCGTGGAGGCGCACTACAGGTCTCGAGCACCGAGCCTGCCCAACCCTACCTGGCTGAATACTCCCCGTGGCCATGCCAGTGCGGCGAGGTGGAATCAGCCGCACTGGGCTATGAACACGTATGGGAGACACCATACGTAGGGCTGGTGCCATGTACCCCGGCCCAAGGAGACGCACTGGTGACCAGATGCGTAGAGCCGGTTTCATGGCACCTGGCTCGATGCCCACCCTAGCCCGGCCGATACGAGGTGCTGGAATGTACCGCACCGGGCTATGCACACGTACCGGGGACACCGTGCGCATCTCTGCATAACACGGTGCCTGCCTGGTCGCTCTCTCTCCACGGTAAGCACGGGGAGTTGGCTCAGGTCTCCTACCTGGCTTAACACCACTCCCCGTGTGCCCCCCCCAATACCACCGCCTCTCCGCTTTCGCTGCCTCCAGCTCAGCTTTGGGGCGGCGATACTCACCAGCCTGTTTCCATGGTCCCTTTCCGTCTAGTATTTCCTCCCATGTCCAGAAATCCTGACCTCGCTGTCTCTCCTGCTCCTGCCCGTTACCACGCTGCTTGGTCCTTGGTTGGTGGGTTATTCTGTCACGATCGTCGTATGGTGGAAGAGAGGAGGACCAAAGCGCAGCGTGGTTAGAATACATTCTTCTCGTTTAATGACACGAAACGAAGAACACTTTACAAACTAAACAAAAACCCGACGAACGTGAAGCTATATAAACAATGTGCTAACATGCAACATAGACATAGACAATAACCCACGAAATAATGAATATGACTGCCTAAATATGGCTCCCAATCAGAGACAATGCTCAACAGCTGCCTCTAATTGAGAACCAATCTAGGCAGCCATAGACATACAAACACCTAGACTAGACACTGCCCCATAAACATACAAAAACCCCTAGACAATACAAAACACATATATCCCCCATGTCACACCCTGACCTAACTAAAATAATAAAGAAAACAAAGATAACTAAGGCCAGGGCGTGACAATTACTAGCCTTAAAACCCCACTATGTTTTTATTACAAATGACGTGTGCACTCCATTTAATGTTTAGTTTCAAAAACAGAACATTAGTAGTAGAACGGTGTGTAGAACTACTTAAGAAGTAAGGCATAAGAACCCAGGGATTATCGCCTCGGGCCTAAGAACAACCTTTAGTCAGGAGTTATCACACGATAATCCCCTGGTTCAAGAGCCTTATTGCTTTCATAAAACGGTTGCCAACATATTTATACAAATATTAAATAAATGTTTTCATTAAAAACATTATTTTAACGAGTTAAATCTTTTTTGCATTTTGAAGTTGCTACCCAAGTGGGCTGGTCATTAGATATTTTCTCATGTTTTGAACCAGTCCCTAATTCGAATATTTCTATTCATTCGGCATTGCTATGCTAAACAAATCACTGGCATATACAGTGCCTTCAGAAAGTATTCATTTCCCTTGACTTATTTCACATTTTGTTGTGTCACAGCCTGAATTCAAAATTGATAAAATATTTTTTTCTACAGACAACACTCCATAATGACAAAGTGAAAACATTTTTAGCAAATTTATTGAAAATGAAATACAGAAATATCAAATTTCCATAAGTATTCACACCCCTGAATCAATACTTTGTAGAAGTACCTTTGGCAGAGATTACAACTGTGAGTCTTTCTAGGTAAGTCTCTAAGAGTTTTGCACACCTGGATTGTACAATATTTGTCCAATATTATTTTCAAAATTCTTCAAGCTCTGTCAAATTGATTGTTGACCATTGCTAGACAACCATTTTCAAGTCTTGCCATACATCTTTAAGCAGATTTAAGTCAAAACTGTAACTCGGCCACTCAGGAACATTCACTGTCTTCTTGGTAAGCAAATCCAGTCTAGATTTTGCCTGCTGAAAGGTACATTAATCTCCCAATGTCTGGTGGAAAGCAGACTGAACCAAGTTTTCCTCTAGGATTTTGCCTGTGTTTTGCTGCATTCCGTATCTTTTTTATCCTGAAAAACTCTCTAGTCCTTAACAATTACAGACATACCCATAACATGATGCTTGAAAATATGGAAAGTTGTACTCAGTAATGTGTTGTATTGGATTTTCCCCATACATAACACTTTGTATTCAGAATAAAAAAAACGAATTGGTTTGACACATATTTTGCAGTATTACTTTAGTGCCTTGTTGCAAAAATGATGCATGTTTCTGTACAGGCTTCCTTCTTTTCACTCTGTCAATTAGGATATTGTGGAGTAACGATAATGCTGATCTATCCTCAGTTTTCTCCTATCACAGCAATTAAACTCTGTAACTGTTTTAAAGTCACCATTGGCCTCATGGTGAAATCCCTGAGTGGTTTCCTTCCTCCCAAGCAACTGAATTAGGAAGGACACCTGTATCTTTGTAGTGGCTGGGTATATTGATACACCATCAAACGTGTAATTAAAAACTTCACCATAATCAAAGGGATATTCAATGTCTGCTTTTTTTATTTTGACCCATTTACCCATAGGTGCCTTTCTTTGCGAGGCATTGGAAAACCACCCTGGTCTTTGTGGTTAAATCTGTGTTTAAAAATCAGCGCTCGACTGAGGGACCTTATGGATAATTGTATGTGTGTAGTACAGAGATGAGGTTGTAATTAAAAAATTATGTTAAACACTTTTTCTGCACACAAAGTGAATATGTACAACTTATTGTTTGACTTTTGAGATGGTTTGGAATGAGATGGACTGCAGAGTCCTCTAGCATAGCGATGCAGTGCCTTAGACCGCTGCGCCACTTGGGAGGCCATCTTGCTAGTTAACTATAGCTAACTAAGCATTCATTTCGTTGCCTTTAACTTGCTGTGCATAGATCTCCCCCGAAACATGAATATTTGAGCCAATATGAACATGTCTAATTAGATAACTTTCTTTGAAGTAGCCTACCTTAACCATTTGATCCCTGATTTATTGAATGAGGGAATAACTTTATAAAGACAAAAGTATTTGGTTGTAATGTTGGAAAAGCCTAGCCTGCACACCCAGGAGCTCTCCAGATGGAGGGTTGACCACATGTTGACAACATGTGACTAACAGTGCAGTTCTAAATATATTCTATGTTATTAATTACACGTTGGATATATTTATATATGTATATGCACTGAGAGTACAAAACAGTAAGGACACTGTCATAGTATTGAGTTGCACCCCTTTGTCGGGGCATGGGCTCTACAAGGAGTCGAAAGCGTTCCACAGGGATGCTGGCCCATGTTGACTCCAATGCTTCCCACTGTTATCATTTTGGCTGGATGTCCTTTGGGTGGTGGACCATTCTTGACACAAACCGGTGCCCCTGACACCTACTACCATACCCCATTCAAAGCGCAATTAAATATTTTGTCTTGCCCATTCACCCCCTGAATGGTACACATACACAATCCATGTCTCAATTGTCTCAAGGATTAAAAATCCTTCTTTAACCTGTCTCCCCTCCTTCATCTACAGTGATTTGAAGTGGATTTATCAAGTGACATCAATAAGGGATTATAGCTTTCACCTGGATTCACCTGGTCAGTCTATGTCATGGAATGTTTTGTACACTCAGTGTATATGTATGTGTACGGTTCCCAGTAGATATTGTGGGCTTCCAGCGATGTCCTTTTGTATGTATGTTACTGCTTTATGAGTGAGTTAGCTAGCATGCTCCTATTGTAATGGTCACATTAGCTCCCTGCTAATTCACAGTTATTTCCATGCTAACAGACAAATCACAAATCTACAGCCATCAACATATTGTTGTTCTGCACATCTAATGTGCTTCCTTGTGTCTATCGTCAGAATAAACACCAATCAACTGGGGCTGCTGACTGGACAGTTTTTTCTTTAAAAACGCAATGGAAGAGAGTTACGAAGTACGGTCACATCTGTTACACTGGTGCCGAGACCAGTCTTCTTGTCTTCGCGGGGCAGCTGTTACATGAGCATAGTGTCACACATTATCCGGTAACACTTTACTTGACACCCAGCGTCATAACATGGTATGACACGGTCATTACCATGTCATAATATACTCAAAACACTGTCATGACCCTTATCTTTACACCTGAGTTACGTTCAACAAGGGAAATAGTTTGGCTAACGTTAGTTAACATATTCCATTTGTTTTGTGTTAGCCGCAACCGTTCGCTAACATTAGCTTACAGTCTGAGAAGATAGTGTGCGGTGAACGTAAGTGTCTGTTTCAGGTCTAAACTGCCGCTAAAAATAATCAAGTGGCTTTTTACTATATTTAGTAGGAATAGCTAAGTAATTTTCAGTTTGAATATTGTCGCTAAAAAGCCACAGTAACACTTACAAAAAGTAGCTGTTTGATGTTCACCGTAACATTTTGCAATGTTCATTTCAAATCGCTCAACTGAAATTGTTACTCTTGCAACATGTTCGCTGCAAAAAGAAGCCTTTTTGAACTCGCCTGTGTTGTGACATATTTAAGCAATAAGGCCCAAGGGGTGTGGTATATGGCCTTTTATATTACAGTTAAGGGCTGCTATTAAGCACAACGCAACGCGGAGTGCCTGGATACAGTCCCTAGCCGTGGTATATTGGCAATATACCACAAACCCCCGAGGTGCCTTACTGCTATTATAAACTGGTTACCAACGTAATTAGAGCAGTAAAAATAAATGTTCTGTCATACCCGTGGTATACGGTCTGATATACAGCAGCTGTCAGTCAATCAACATTCAGGGCTCAAACCACCCAGTTTATAAATTGTATTATTTTATGGCTAGGTATGACACCTACATAAAATAGTGTTTTTTCCCTGCCAAGAAGTTTCCTTTCATTTGAAAGTTTGTTTTATAAGTCTTTTGTTGTAATGAATTCTTTACAGTCATGTTTTTTTCAGCTTATTTTAAATAACTTGTAGAAAATACACTTTATGACACTGTCATAAAGCATTATGACCATCCTCTGTTACTTTACTTGGACTAAGAAAATGCACTTTATGACACTGTCAAGAAGTATTATGACCATCATTAGCCAGATTGGCCTATCACATACATGCTAGAGGTCGACCGATTGTGATTTTTCAACGCCGATACCAATACCGATTATTGGGGGACCAAAATAAGCCGATACCGATTAATCAGCCAATTTTTATATATATATATTTGTAATAAATGACAATTACCACAATACTGAATGAACAATGAACACTTATTTTAACTTAATATAATACATAAATAAAATCAATTTAGTCTCAAAAAAATAATGAAACATGTTCAATTTGGTTTAAATAATGCAAAAACACAGTGTTGGAGAAGAAAGTAAAAGTGCAATATGTGCCATGTAAAAAAGCTAACGTTTATGTTCCTTGCTCAGAACATGAGAACATATGAAAGCTGGTGGATCCTTTAACATAAGTCTTCAATATTCCCAGCTTCTTAGGGATCGGCGTCCCGTCAACGGGACAGTTGTAAATCATGCAGCGCCTTGTGTCACCATCGCAGATTTTAGAGAAACAACAAATGTCGGTACATATAAGTGTCTTATATCGGCTGAAAGCTTAAATTCTTGTTAATATGTCCAATTTACAGTAGCTATTACTGTGAAAAAATGCCATGCTATTGTTAGAGGAGAGCTCCTGACAACAAAACACTTTTTTCACCACGATAGGTTATAAATAAATAAATTCACCTCTGAAGGTGAAATGTGTACTTCCATTCTGAAATCTTGCTCTGAATAATCATCCAAAGGGTCCCAGAGATAACATGAAGTGTCGTTTTATTTGATAAAATCCCTTTTCATATCCTAAAAAGGTCCATATAGCATGCACAATCGATTTTGTATTTCCACTCGTTCAATTTGCGAAGAAAGGAATCGGAAAGGAAAATCGAACCCTAAACGTTGTTTCAACCAGTCAAATAACGTTCGTATGTATTTCTCAGAGATCCTAGCACATAACTAGACTTCACTATATCATTAGGGGTGTAGTATATCCTATAGGACATCATATTTGGTCAGAGAGCCACGCCTTCATGGCACGCCGATGATGTGGGCGGTCTTCACTTGAACGACTCTAACTTTGTCAAATAAGCACCAATCGGGGTCAACAAAGCTAGCTAGATAGCCAATGAGCTGGGCTTTAAGGGAGTATCCGGAAACCCTGTATATGTTAAAAATGTAGCTACTAACCTTGTATGATAGCATGCCTTTTCCTTTTGGACAAAAATTATAAGAATATTCAGAGTTATGAAGTTATGAAAACTGGTTGTTTTGCAAATGTTGAACTTATAATATGGCTACTAATACTGGAAAAGCTAAATCAAAGTCGAAGTATACAGATTTGACGATATTCTTGCAGAAAAATGTAATATGAATGCAAATGTATCCTTCACGATTTGCCCAAATGTACCTGGGTGACTTCACACTAAATGTCATGTAGTTCGCTCATTCCTCAAGTTATCTGTCTGAAACTTTGCACATACACTACTGCCATCTTGTGGACACCATCGGAAATACAACCAATGTGATGGCTAGAACTGGGACCTTTCTCTTGCATTTCAAAGATGTTCGTTTTTTTCTTGATATTTTCTTATACCAGATATATTGTGTTATATTCTCCAACATTCAATTCACATTTCCACAAACTGCAAAGTGTTTCCTTTCAAATGGTACCAAGAATATGCATATCCTTGCCTCAGGGCCTGAGCTACAGGCAGATAGATTTGGTATGTCATTTTAGGCTAATTTTTTTTTTAAAGGGGCCTATCCCGAAGTTTTAGGTTGTAGTTATTATAGGAATTATAGGACTATTTCTCTCTATACCATTTCTATTTTATATACCTTTGACTATTTGATGTTCTTATATGCACTTTAGTATTGCCAGCCTAATCTCTGGAGTTGATAGGCATGAAGTCATAAACAGCGCTGTGCCTCCCAGCATTGCTAAGAGCTGCTGTTTGAACGTATCCTTACAAGCCTGCTGCTGCCTACCACCGCTCAGTCAGACTGCTCTATCAAATATCAAAATCATATACCTAATTATAATATAATAAACACACAGAAATACGAGCCTTTGGTCATTAATATGGTCAAATCCAGAAACTCTCATTTCGAAATCAAAACGTTTATTCTTTGAGTGAAATATGGAACCGTTCCGTATTTTATCGAACGGGTGGCAACCCTAAGTCTAAATATTACTGTTACATTGCACAACCTCCAATGTTATGTCATAATTATGTCAAATTCTGGCAAATGAATTACGGTCTTTGTTAGGAATAAATGGCCTTTCAACAGTTCGCAACGAGCCGGCGGCCAAAACTGCTGCATCTACCCTGACTCTGCTTGCACTGAACGCAAGAGAAGTGACACAATTTCCCTAGATAATATTGCCTGCTAACATGAATTTCTTTTAACTACATATGCAGGTTTAAAAATATATACTTGAGTATTGATTTTAAGAAAGACATTGATGTTTATGATTAGGTACATTATTGCAACGATTGTGCTTTTTTCGCGAATGCGCTTTTGTTAAATCATCAAGTTGAAGTAGGCTGTGATTCTATGATAAATCAACAGGCACCGCATTGATTATATACAACGCAGAACAAGCTAGTTAACCTAGTAATATCATCAACCATGTGTAGTTAACTAGTGATTATGTGAAGATTGATTGTTTTTTATAAGATAAGTTTAATGCTAGCCAGCAACTTACCTTGGTTCCTTGCAGCCACAAGGTCTTTTTGATGCTGCACTCGCGTAACAGGTGGTCAGCCTGCCACGCAGTCTCCTCGTGGATTGCAATGTAATCGGCCATAATCGGCGCCCAAAAAGGCTGATTACCGATTGTTATGAAAACTTGAAATCGGCCCTAATTAATCGGCCATGCCAATTACAATGATCATTTAACATGGTCAATTTCAGAAAATGTTAAAATAACATAAACATACTGTAGACAAATAGGCTATGGTGTAATGGAATGTTTTGCCTTGTGTGGTAGGTTTTGTGGTATTTGACACTCTTATGTAGGTGTAATAACCAGCCATAATATAACACAATATGTCACAACAGGTCTAGATATATGTGTCATGACAGTGTTATGACCATATTATGACAAGTTATGTCACGTTAAGTCAGCTGTTATGACATATTATGACATGGTTATGTCCTCTGAAGATTTAAATGCCCATTGCAGTCAAACATTTGATTTCCTGTGTTTTATATACATTTCCCCACTACGAGGTTGGAATAATACTATGAAATTGTGAAAATGCTGATAATACCCTTTTATTGTAAAAACTGTTTGAAAAGGGCGGCTGAAATTTCAGCCTGTTTTGGTGAGATAGAGTTTTGGCCTGCCTGGTGACATCACCATGAGGAAAATTAGTTAATAGACCTATAACAAAGAGAGTTCCAAACCTCTCTGCCAATAACAGCCCATTTTCAGTTTTCCCCTCCCACTCAGACCACTCCCAGACAGTCCTAGCAAAATTATTGCATGAGAAATTTATATTTTTGTTTATTTTTGATAATTTTAATTGAAAATATTCACAGTATGTTACTTAATTGTTACCCAGAAATTATTTGATATTAAAATAAAAACAGCTGCATTGGACTTTTAATAAGTTCAGATCACCAGTTCTGATGTGAAATCATCAAAGTAAAATCCTCAGGTTCAAATGAGTTAATACTGCATACAGTGGAAATGAGTTAATACTGCATACAGTGGAAATGGGAAATCAAATAAAAGAGAGAGAGAGAGACAGACAGACAGACAGACAGACAGACAGACAGACAGACAGACAGACAGACAGACAGACAGACAGACAGACAGACAGACAGCGGCACCACAGGACGGGAGATACTTTCATGTTCCTGATTAAGGTGGCTATGTCCCTGAGGAGAGACAGCTGAAGATAGCTCCGATACGCGCTCACTGGGGAAATCAGCTCCCCCCCACCACACCCCGCCTGCACTCCTCTCCTTTGCCTCTCTCTGTTGTTCCTCTTCCTCTCTATCTCTCTCTCTTTCTGTGCCACACACCTCTTCGGAGAGAGATACAAAAAATAAGCCCACACTTATTAAGTGGTGAAACTGACGGGCTGTGCAATGAATGGTGATCCCGTGGCGCCTGTCCACAAAGGCACCATGGCAAATAGCTGGGAATGCAGGGGTTAGAGAGCAGCTAGGAGAACCACTAGATCAATACTGGTTGCAGAAAGGCCAGACTCCTACAGTGTACACTACTTGTATAGGCAGCAGAAATAAAAGGAAACTTAACTTTGCATGACAGTTTTCTTTTCCTTCCATGTATTCGTGAATTATTAAGCAAGCACCACGGAATTTTGAATCCCATATCCCTGGAGTCTCTTGAGAGAGCACAGAGAACAGTAATTTAACAAACTCTTTCATCTAGAATCTGAAGAAACAAAACAATACAGAGCAGTTTAGCCTAGCCTACCATTTCCTCACAGCTGTTCAGTACTATGAGCTAACTAATGTAACTAGATTGTAATGTGAGGCTGAGGATAAAAGCTGAGCTACTGTATGTTTGTCTTGTCCATACTGTATCAATGGGGTTCAGTCACTGATTCATCAAGCTCATTGTAAGTCAGTTACAATGGCAGGGTTTCATATGCTAATTTGCACAATGATTCCAAGTCAATGTTATTCAACTGATTCCTGTTCTTAGGAAACATTTTTGACATGCATAGAGCAACCAGTTGAACAGGTTTGTGACACACAGCTGCACATCTCACTCTTTCTTTCTATCTCCCTCTCTCTGTCTCACTCTCTGAGGAAGGGGTGTAATCATCTCGCTGATGGATGACTGACAGCACACTTGCACAACAACCTTATCGCACAGGGCCCTTTTTGTTCAACGCACCATGCCACTATATCATGGGAGCACCCGACCGTCTGTGTTGTGCTCTTTAGTGTCCATTCTTCTTGCCCGATGCTGTCCACTGACAAGCTACATGTTGTTCTGTCTGATTCTGTCCCCTGACAAGCTACATGTTGTTCTGCCTGATGCTGTCTCATGACAAGCTACATGTTGTCCTGCCTGATGCTGTTCCCTGACAAGCTACATGTTGTCCTGCCTGATGCTGTTCCCTGACAAGCTACATGTTGTTCTGCCTGATGCTGTCCCCTGACAAGCTACATGTTGTTCTGCCTGATTCTGTACCCTGACAAGCTACATGTTGTTCTGCCTGATGCTGTCTCATGACAAGCTACATGTTGTTCTGCCTGATTCTGTACCCTGACAAGCTACATGTTGTTCTGCCTGATGCTGTCCCCTGACAAGCTACATGTTGTTCTGCCTGATGCTGTCCCCTGACAAGCTACATGTTGTTCTGCCTGATTCTGTCACCTGACAAGCTACATGTTGTTCTGCAGACTACATCCAGTCCAACTAGGTTAATGATTAGACATGACAGGGTAAAGGCAACTGAACCATAGCGGCCGTCGACGGCCTTTCTTTAAATTACTATAGCGGCCGCGAACGGCCTTGTTTTTCTAACAATCATCAAATCAACTTTATTTATATAGCCCTTCGTACATCAGCTTATATCTCAAAGTGCTGTACAGAAACCCAGCCTAAAACCCCAAACAGTAAGCAATGCAGCTGTAGAAGCACGGTGGCTAGGAAAAACTCCCTAGAAAGGCCAAAACCTAGGAAGAAACCTAGAGAGGAACCAGGCTATGAGGGGTGGCCAGTCCTCTTCTGGCTGTGCCGGGTGGAGATTATAACAGAACATGGCCAAGATGTTCAAATGTTCATAAATGACCAGCATGGTCAAATAATAATAATCACAGTAGTTGTTGAGGGTGCAGCAAGTCAGCACCTCAGGAGTAAATGTCAGTTGGCTTTTCATAGCCGATCATTAAGAGTATCTCTACCGCTCCTGCGGTCTCTAGAGAGTTGAAAACAGCCACAACAATAATATCTGTGTCACTATCGCAAAATTGACTTGCTAGTGTAACGGTTCTCGTCCTCTTCGTCTGAGGAGTAGCATGGATCGGACCAATACGCAGCGTGGTAAGTGTCCATTTTAATTTATTAAAACTGAACACTGAAAACTACAAAATAACAAAGTGAATAATACCGAAAACCGAAACAGTCCTGAAATGTGAAACAAACACTACAACACACAATGACAAACAGGCTACCTAAATATGGCTCCCAATCAGAGACAACGACTGACACCTGCCTCTGATTGAGAACCATACTAGGCCCAACACATAGAAATCTAACAACAGAACAAAACATAGAAAAACAACATAGAATGCCCACCCCAACTCACGCCCTGACCAAACTAAAATAAAGACCCCACTCCACCATAGTCTCGACCCACTTCTGTGACACCTTAGGAGCGGCGACCCTCGTCACCGACCCTGGATTGGAGACCCTAGTAAAGGGCACCACTGGACTGAGGGGTAGCTCCGGACAGGAGGGCGACTCCGGCAGCTCCGGACAGGAGGCCGGCTCCGGCAGTTCCTGACTGACGGGCGGCTCCGGCGGCTCCTGACTGACGGGCGGCTCCGGCGGCTCCTGACTGACGGGCGGCTCAGGCAGCACCTGACTGACGGGCGGCTCCTGACTGACGGGCGGCTCAGGCGGCTCCTGACTGACGGGCGGCTTAGGCGGCTCAGGACAGACGGGAGGCTCAGGCGGCTCAGGACAGACGGGCGGCTCAGGCAGCTCAGGACAGACGGGCAGCTCAGGACAGACGGGCGGCTCAGGACAGACGGGCGGCTCAGGACAGACGGGCGGCTCTGGCGGCTCAGGACAGACGGGCGGCTCAGGCAGCTCAGGACAGACGGGCGGCTCTGGCGGCTCAGGACAGACGGGCGGCTCTGGCCTGGAGAGAGAACCTGGAGGGAGGAGACGGAGAGACAGCCTGGTGCGTGGGGCTGCCACAGGACCCACCAGGCTGGGGAGACCTACAGGAGGCCTGGGGCTTGGAGAAGGCACCGGAAGGACCGGGCTGTGTGGGAGCACTGGAGCTCTGGTGCGCAGCCTTGGCACCACTCCCCCAGGCTGGATGACTACTCTAGCCCGGACCCTCCAGAGTGCAGGCACAGGTTGAACCGGGCTGTGGGTGAGCACTGGAGATCTGGTGCATACTACGCGCACCTCTCCCTTAGGCTCAATTCCCACATTCGCCCGGCACGAGCGGAGCGCAGGCATAGGACGCACTGCACCCTCCCAGCGCCCCGGAGACACAGCACGCAGAGCCGGCACAGGATACCCTGGACCGAAACGGCGTACCGGAGACCAGACACGCTGAGCCGGCACAATACGCCCTGGCTGGATGCCCACACTCGCATGACACTTTCGGGGGGCTGTCCTGTAGCGCACCGGGCTATGGGCGCGTACTGGCGACACCGTGCGCTTAACCGCATAACACAGTGCCTGACCAGTAACGCGCTGTTTACAATAAGCACGAGGAGTGGGCTCAGGTCTCCAACCTGACTCCGCCACACTCCCCGTGTGCCACCCCCCAAAAACATCTGGGGGCTGCCTCTCGTGCCTGTCGCGCTGCCGTGCTATCTCCTCATATCGCCGCCGCTCATCTTTCGCTGCCTCCAGTTCTTTCTTGGGGCGGCGATATTCCCCAGCCTGTGCCCAGGGTCCCTTACCGTCCAATATCTCCTCCCATGTCTATGAGTCCATAATCCTCTGCTCCAATTTACCACGCTGCTTGGTCCGGTGTTGGTGGGTGATTCTGTAACGGTTCTCGTCCTCTTCGTCTGAGGAGTAGCAAGGATCGGACCAATACGCAGCGTGGTAAGTGTCCATTTAAATTTATTAAAACTGAACACTGAAAACTACAAAATAACAAAGTGAATAATACGGAAAACCGAAACAGTCCTGAAATGTGAAACAAACACTACAACAGGAAACAATCACCCACAACACACAATGACAAACAGGATACCTAAATATGGCTCCCAATCAGAGACAACGACTGACACCTGCCTCTGATTGAGAACCATACTAGGCCCAACACATAGAAATCTAACAACAGAACAAAACATAGAAAAACAACATAGAATGCCCACCCCAACTCACGCCCTGACCAAACTAAAATAAAGAGATAACAAAGGAACTAAGGTCAGAACGTGACAGCTAGCAACCTGTTGTCGTATTCACGTGGCTGTTGTCACCAACCAGAAACTGGATACAGGGTATTCTGTCATTGGACTTTTCCAGTTTTTTTTTAACTTCATTACTCAAAATGACGGCGCAGAAGGGGACACGACTGTTCACTGTAAAATAAGCTGCATCTATGTTGGTGATGTGTGGCTCAGTTGGTAGAGCATGGTACTTGCAACACCAGAGTTGTGGGTTCGATTTGCATGGGGGACCAGTAAAGAGAGAAAAAAAATTATGAAATGTCTACACTCCCTACAGGAAATTGATCTGGACATGTCCTTGCACTTTGAAAAGTAATGAGGTGAGTGAAGTAAGTAAACAACAGATATATGTTTGGTGTTGTCGATGTTTGATGCTGTGAAACCTGGGCAATAACACTCCGATTAGCAAATCCTGTCATGTTAACTTGGTTGGTACAGGTGAGCACATTAGCGGCAGAGCTCGAATGATTGCTCTCTGTCTCATGGAAGTAGTTGCAGTGTTTAGCTGTATATTGTCAGCGAACTAGTTGGTTGTTTTGTCTTGTTTCTACCGATGTAATTCATTTGGAAACAGCCCAAGTTAGTCTGTCAGGCAAGAAAAGTTGTGTGTTGCGGTAAATTAGGGCTGCGCTCACAAAGTGTCAAACTCAGTTGACACTTTCACTAGCTAGCCATACAGACGACCAGCTAACTAGCCACCGGAATGAAGGCTTGAGTCATTTGTTTTTATTTGTTGGGTTTAGGTTATGGTTTGTCATGTTTGCTAGGTGCAGATATTCATAGGCTATACATTGCTTTGTTTACCTATTATTTGACAGCTCAGCTGTCGTGTTAGGGTAGTAGATGCCCGTGCAGAGCTCATATTATGAGTTGGATATTTGTTTATAGTTAACAAGTTGCTTGTTTAGGCTAGTTTCTACCGATGCATTTCATTTGGAAACTGTCCCAGTTTAGTAACTAATCAGCTAACACTGGCAAACTCTGTAGTTAGTCTGTCAGACAAAAAAAGGAAGAGTTAATTGGAGGGGAGAGAGCGAGAGAGTGTGTGTGTGGGGGAGGGGGGGGGAATATGAGGCGTGTAACTGTATCACACAATTTATTATGGAAAGACCTTATTAGGAAGATAGTATGTGTATGGTTGTGAAAAAGAAAGAGGAAGGAGTAGAGCGAGAGGAGAGTGAAGGGAGAGAGGAAGAGGAGAATAAAGAGGAGGGAGAGGAGACTGGAGGGAGACAGATATGGAGAGGAGGAGGGAGAGTATGAAGCAGAGGGAGAGTACAGAGCAGAGGGAGAGGAGGAAGCAGAGGGAGAGGAGGAGGAAGAGGGAGATTACACCTGAGAGGGGAGCCTACGTATCCATGGAGTGTGTCTCACCCTTGTACCACACAGCCTGGGCCATAAGTGATAGTGGCAGGGGTTTTGGAGTTGTTTTTAAAAGTGGTAGGAACTTATATCTGTTCCAGAGCTTGTAATGGATTACAACAAGAAAATGGGAGGGGGTTGACCATCTTGACCAACTGAGGAGCTATTACAATGTTGGACACACAGGCAGAAAATTATGGAAGTATGTGTTTTGGGGGATGCTCAACATTGCCATCATAAATGCATACATTGTGTCGGGGACCCTGCAAAGGCCCCTTCCCAGAAACTGCAGGCTTTGGTCACTGAAGGCATTCACAATGCAGCTTGTGCATTCACTTTGTGATATGGCTACAGTGGTAGGAAGAGGGGAGCCAAGCTTGTGGCACCAGGGTGTGTAGACTGAGTTGTAACTCATTTGAAAGCAGGTGAAGTTTGAAGGGCGATAGAGAGGGTGTGTGGTCTGCATCCGAAGTGGACGCAGGGCAAAGAGTTGGAGATGTGTAGAAACATCCTTTGTGTGCTCTACGTGTTCTGAGCCACTTTGCAGGATGGGGCAGTGCTTCCAGAAGTTCCATGACATGTTGTAGACTAAACACTAAAGTGACCGTGTGAAATATTTTGTCCTACAAATATTTGATTGTTTCTGAACTGTTGTGTTTTGTGTCTTCTCTCTTTATCTGCCTCTATCTAATACTTGTTGCATTCACTGAATTGTTGTCACAGTAGGCTGCTATTTCTACATTTTGTGTCAGGCCTGGTCTGTACTAAATATTATTGAGAGAGGTTACCTACATTCTGACATAGTTGTTCACATTTTTACATTATTACAGAAGTAAGAATTGTTGTCAATCAAATCATCTACTTTGTGTCGGTTTTCAAATACTTTCTGAAAATTGGTCACATTTTGGATAATTGTATTTATATGTAAATAATATTTAAAAGTATAATATATTATACTTGGTACATGTTGAGTGAGTCATTTAATCAAATGTACTACAATGAAATACTCTAGGGTTTTTCGTTGTGTTGAGTGTTAATCCTTTTTTGATAGTGAGTGTCTTCACACAATGGAAGACAAATTTTGTGTTATTATTATTGACATGAATGTGGTATCAGGTTGTGCTCTTTAAAAGTAAGTTAACTTGTAATTGTCATTTGTTCTTTGTTTTTGAGCTATGTCTGTTTGTTTGAAACGTGAGAGAAAATGAGCTTTATCTTGTAAATTCTCAGTAATCTACAGCAGTATTCTACAATTCTATTGGGGACAAAATTAAGCTGGGGTTTTATCAATTCAGGTCATCAATTCTATGTCTGAGGGGATTATGACAGAAACATTTCGTACTGAGATTCTGAGACGCAGAAAAATGAGGAGGAACCCAAGGTTTCTTTCTCACTTTCAAAGCTAGGCTATATATTTTGCAATCAATTATTTATTGAAAAGGGTACATTTTAATGTTCATGTAGTTTCTTTAACACTGAGACCAAAACAAGTGTTTCCCCGGGCTCTGTTGAACTGTGCAATGATGAATCACTCCTCTATAGGAGATGTGACTTACTGTAGATTCCACAGATATTAGAGTCAATCATGTATGATGACAAAACCTCCAGATGGATATCATATATTAGATCAATATCTGGCCATCTTTCACTGACTATGAAAAATCCGGAGAATAAAAAAATAAAAAAATGTTTTCACAAATGTAGTGCCTTTATCTAGTCCTGTATTAGCTAGCTGTCTGTAACCCAGGCAACAATTATTTTTCAGGACCCCCAACCCCAAACTACTTCCCGCGGCTATGACCTTGTTTAGTGATTGTAATGCCTATGGGGTCTGGATGAACACAGAGGGTTCATGTGAATTCATAAAAGGTAAATAAACCAAGTGCAGAGTGCAATCTATCTGCAACATTGGCTTTATTTTTTACACAGAGCTAGTGTAGCAACACTTAGGCCTACAGCCCCATTTTCAAAACAACTGACAGAAATGCCAAATTTGCAGCCTCTATGACGAGTAGTAAAGAATATGTTGTTGATGATGCAAGAAGGGCATTGTAAGAAACACAGTCCTTGTGAGTTCCTGTGTACCAGAAGAAGAAAATACCAGAAAGGAAAGATGCAGCTATAGTGAATACTCTATTCACTGGCCACACCAAAAAATGGTTGTGTTACAGTGACAGTCACTCCAGAAAAGTACAAAACATATTGAACATGCAGCTCTTAGAGGAGAAGGGGCATATAAATTGAGTTCTCTACTTCAGCTGAAAAGGGACTTCTCCTGAGCTGCTGTGCCTGTTTGTGATGACTGGTGAGATCTTGATGTAAATAAGTAAACACTGAGGATAATAGCGAATGATATTGCCATTCCTATTTTCCATATCTTCAATTTAAGCCTGCTAGAAAGTGCGTGACCTCAGGCCTGGAGGGAAGCAAAAGTTATTCCCCTACCAAAGAATAGTAAAGCCCCCTTACCTGTCTCAAATAGCCAACCAATCAGCCTGTTACCAACCCTTAGTAAACTTTTGGAAAAAATGGTGTTTGAGATCAAATGCTATTTTACAGTAAACAAATTGACAACAGACTTTCAGCACGCTTATTGGGAAGGACATTCAACAAGCACAGCACTGACTGATGATTGGCTGAGATAAATTGATGATAAAAAGATTGTGGGGGCTGTTTTGTTAGACTTCAGTGCAGCTTTTGACATTATCCATCATAATCTGTTGCTGAAAAAAACGGATGTGTTATGGCTTTACTCCCCTTGCTATATTGTGGACAAAGAGTTACCTGTCTAACAGAACACAGAGGGTGTTCTTTAATGGAAGCCTCTCCAACAAAATTCAGGTATAACCAGGAATTCCCCAGGGCAGCTGTCTAGGCCCCTTACTTTTTTCAATCTTTACTAACGACATGCCACTGGCTTTGAGTAAAGCTAGTGTGTCTATGTATGAGGATGACTCAGCACTATACACGTCAGCTACCACAGCGACTGAAATGACAGCAACACTTAACAAAGAGCATAAGTTAGTCCTAAATATTTCAAAAGCATTGTATTTGGGACAAATCATTCACTAAACCCTAAACCTCAACTAAATATTGTAATGAATAAAGTGGAAATAAGAGCAAGTTGAGGAGACTAAACTGCTTGGAGTAACCCTGGATTGTAAACTGTCATGGTGTCACCTGTCTTTGTGCTTGTCTCCACCCCCTCCAGGTGTCACCCATCTTCCTCATATCCCCAGTGAATTTATACCTGTGTTCTCTGTTTGTATGTTGCCAGTTCGTTTTGTCTTGTCAGGTCTTACCAGCGTGTTTCCCGTTTCCCTGCTTTCTCAAGTTCTGTTTCCTAGTTTCCCCGGTTCTGACCATTTCTGCCTGCACTGACCATGAGCCTTAGATTTTAAAAAACAGAAAAAAATACACCTTATGGAACAGCGGGGACTATACGCCTGCCGTTCTGTACCTGCCTGACTCTGACCTGTTTACGAACCTCTGCCTGACCTGACCCCGAGCCTGCCTGCTGTTCTGTACCTTATTGACTCTGCCCTGGATTACGGACCTCTGCCTTTGACCTGTCTTTTGCCTCCCCCTGCTTGGGCCAATAAACATCTGTGACTCTAGCTGTCTGCATCTGAGTCTTATCCTGAGTTCTGATACATGGTCAAAACATATTGATACAAAAGTAGCTAGGATGGGGAGAGGTCTGTCTATAATAAAGCGCTGCTCTGCATTCTTAACAGCACTATCATCAAGGCAGGTCCTACAGGCGCTAGTTTTGTCACACCTGGACTACTGTTCAGTCGTGTGGTCAGGTGCAAAAAAGAGGGACTTAGGAAAATTGCAAATGGCTCATAACAGGGCAGCACGGCTGGCCCTTGGTTTTACACAGAGAGCTAACACTGATGAACGTGACAGAAGATCCCACCACACACGGACCAAGCAGCATGTTCAAGAGGAGCAGGGATCCTGGGCCCGGGAGAAAAGAGAGTGGAGGACATCCTGGACCTGGGAGGAGGTAATGGCAGGGGACAAGACCCTGCCATAGAAGCAGGCGGAGGCAGTGAAAGAGGAACGGCGACGATACGAGGGGACACGGCTAGCACGGAAGCCCGAGAGGCAGCTCCCAACTTTTTTTTGGGGGGGCACACGGGGAGATTGGCTGAGGTAGGGTTTAGACCTGAGCCAACTCCCCGTGCTTACAGTGGGGAGCGTGTGACTGGTCAGGCACCGTGTTATGCAGTGATGCGCACGGTGTTTCCAGTGCGCATTCATAGCCCGGTGCGCTCTATTCCAGCTCCCCGCATTTGCCGCGCTAGAATGGGCATCCAGCCAGGACGAGTTTTGCCGGCTCAGCGCTCCTGGTCTCCAGTACACCTCTTCGGACCAGGAAATCCTGCGCCGGCTCTACGTACTGTATCGCCAGTACGCCTTCACAGCCCAGTGCATCCTGTGCCAGAGCTAAAGTGAGCATCCAGCCAGGACGCATTGTGCCAGCTCTACGCTCCAGACCTCCAGTGCGCCTCCACAGTCCAGTACGTCCTGTGCCTCCTCTCCGCACTGGCCCTGAGGTGCGTGTCATCAGCCCGGTGCCACCTGTACCGGTCCCACGCATCAGGTCTCCAGTGCGCCTCCACAGTCCAGTACGTCCTGTGCCTCCTCTCCGCACTCGCCCTGAGGTGCGTGTCATCAGCCCGGTGCCACCTGTACCGGTCCCACGCATCAGGTCTCCGGTGCGCATCCACAGTCCAGTATGTCCTGTGCCTCTTCCCCGCACTCGCCCTGAGGTGCGTGTCATCAGCCCGGTGCCACCTATGCCGGTCCCACGCATCAGGTCTCCAGTGCGCCTCCACAGTCCAGAGCTTCCGGCGACAGTTCCCAGTCCAGAGCTTCTGGCGACAGTTCCCAGTCCAGAGCTTCCGGCGACAGTTCCCAGTCCAGAGCTTCCGGCGATGTTTCACAGTCCGGAACCTCCAACGACGGGCCACAGTCCGGAACCTCCAACGACGGTCCACGTTGGTGCACGGAGGTATTGTTATGCTAAAACAGGGAACTGTTGCCACAAAGTTGGAAGCACAGAATAATCTAGAATGTCATTGTATGCTGTAGCGTTAAGATTTCCCTTCACTGGAACTAAGGGCCCTTGCCTGAACCATGAAAAACAGTCCCAGATCATTATTCCTCCACCACCAAACTTTACAGTTGGCACTATGCATTCGTCCAGGTAGCGTTCTTCTGGCATCCGCCAAACCCAGACTCATCCGCCGGACTGGTAGATGGTGAAGCCTGATTCACCACTCCAGAGAACGCATTTCCACCTCCCCAGAGTCCAATGGCGGCGAGCTTTACACCACTCTAGCTGACGTTTGGCATTGCGCATGGGGATCTTAGGCTACGCGCTTCAGAACTTGGCGGTCCCGTTCTGTGTGCTTGTGTTGCCTACCATATTGTGGTTGAGCCGTTGTTGCCCCTAGACATTACCACTTCACAATAACATCACTTACAGTTGACCGGGACAGCTCTAGCATGGCAGAAATTTGACAGTGCCTGTGACGGTGCCACGTTAAAAGTCACTGAGCTCTTCAGTACGGGCCATTCTACTGACATTGTTCGTCTTTTGAGATTGCATGGCTGTGTGCTCGATTTTATTCAACTGTCAGCAAGAGGTGTGGCTGAAATAGCCAAATCCACTCATTTGAAGTGGTGTCCACAGAGTGTATGTGAAAACAGCGCGTTTCTATGAACTGTGGTTAAAACGATAACAAGAAAGGTCCTAAAAAACGTTTGTCTGTGACATCAAAAGGTAGGATTAAAAGTACAAATAAAACTGTGATTTTCAAAACCTGCAACGAGTTTCTAGCATGAGGGAGGGTGTTTTCTTGCTCTCCACATCACTGCGAATCTCATAGTGTTTGAAAATGACTGTTTTTAAAATGTTTTAACTTTTTATGATGTCATCGGGTAAAACTTTTTAACTTTATATTATTTTCTACAAAGCATAGAAATGCGCCGTTTTCACATATGTAGACAGTGACACTGGTATTGTACTGGAGATAATGAAAATGATGTTGAAAAGCGGTGGAATTGCCCTTTAACACATTTATTTTATCACCCTACAACACAGGCACCAGCAACACCTGCTGAAAAGTCTATTCTAGATTCTCCATCACCAGAGTTCATTTTGAAGAGTAAACACAAAGAGGCAGACAATACGAAGCCTCTCTCTGTCTCTTGTCTCCTCTGAGCCCTAAGCCATCGCCAGGTGATGCAAACAAATTACCCAGCAGTCTGTGCATTGTTTGTGAACAGGTGCCTCATTTTCCTCCATTGCCCTCCCATGAGAGAAGCCTTCCACATCCCAGTGTCACAGAGAAGAAAACAGGCCTTGATATTCACACAGGTTCCAGCTCAATAGCATTCAAGCTCAGGAGTCACTGAAAATAAAAAATGTATGTTACTGATCTTTATTGCCAACAGTAAATGCCTAAAATAGCTCAGTTGATTTTACAGTGATGAAACGAGGAAAGCATTGGCAGATCATTTCAGTAAATGATTAATACTTACATTTTCCATTTGCAACCTGCAATCTATCCTATGCTCATTTAAAGAAGGCTTTGAATCTTGCTGACAGCGCAATCGAGAGAGAAAATCTTGTATCTCTAACTTCCAATTAACTGAAATTGTTTAATTAAAAATGTTCACATGCTAGAGCAGAGCACTCACTTAGAAAGAGGAATATCTGGGGATGCTGTTTACCTTGGAGCTGAGAGTAATTAGGAATAAATCCTTACCATAAAGCTGAATCATTTTTTATTTATTTTTATGTATAGTTTAGTTTGATAATTGTGTTTTATAGGGGATAGTTCACTCCCAAATGACATTTGGCAGCTACCTATATTAGTATAGTTGGATTTATGTAAGAATACAGACAGAGTTCAAATTTGGGACACTACAAAGCTATATCTATGCTGTGCTATGCCATTATGTCTAAGGACTGATGTGCCATACTGCAGTACAAAAGAGAGGACATTAGGGTGAATGAGGGTGTGTTCGCGTACGTACGTATGTATGTATGCATGTATGTATGTGGACGAGACAGACAGGAAGAGACAAAGCACATTATAAGAAAAAAGAAAAGCCACCAAATTAGAAAGGCCAGCATGGTTGGCCTGAAATTGATTTTGTGGGAATCATTAGCCTTTCAAATGTCCTCTTCTACGCACTCAAACCCGACGCAAGCTCCGATAAAGTCTCTTAAAAAACCTAATAAATTATCTCTGTGGATGAGCAGGGAGGGTACAGGAACTGCTTTCAGAAACAGCAGCCTTCTGTTGGGTTACGGGATAAGTGCACTCTGAAATCACATCCATTATGTTGTGAATGATGTATTTGAAGGGGGCGGCCGGGGAGGGGACCCCAGGGGATGGGTGGTTAAGGGACGTCTCTCCAGATAAGGGAGGGCCAGATCATGGGAGGTGTAGGGGGTGGGTACCAAAGACCCTCCCCTTATTGATTAAGGGGACCTTAAGATCCATATGTTTTGCTGCAGGCCTTATAGTAAGATACTGTTGCTATGTGTCTAAACTCTGCCACTATAGGTTGCACAAGCTATCTATATTAGTCTTTGTGGTTAAGCCCTGGCTGTTGTGAGAGTGCGCTTGCAGGCTAGGCCTGAGTCAGACCGAAACTAGATAAAGAGATGTAACCACTGTCTGGTTTTGATATTTTGATCTTGTGAGACAGTGGACAATTCTAATAAATTCAGAGAAACTACTGTACTAGGTTGTCTTATAAGGTAACCTCAGTTTATTGATACACACATACATTGACGTAGGTGATCATACCACTAGGGAGTGATCACATCTATAAAATCAGCTGTGCCCTTAGGTGGGGTGCAGAACTTACTCGGAAACATGCGTGCTATGTTCCTGTTGTCAACTTCTGTCTGCAATTGTCTGAATGCTAATTTCACCAATGAGCCAATGATTGACAAGGAACAAGGAACAAACCCCAACAGAGGCTCACAGTACTGACCCCAAAGATCCACCAACATCTCCCATTAACGGCGTGCCATTAATGCCACATCAGGCCATTAACAAAGCACAGCTACACTGCTTCCCCTGTGGTCCATTAACTCCTAATCTAATTCACTGCATCCAGATTTTTAGCAATGACTTCATTCTGCTGCTTCTGCAGAAACTGAGATTACCTCAGTCTAGTAGTCTATGGGTTACGTACTGTATATTACGGAAGCACTTAATGTAACTTTGAACTAGTCAGACTACAGAGTGAAAGAACAGTGTGGGAGGGCTAATGGAGCTTCTTGATTACCAAGTCAGAACCACGTTTTGGAGTCTCGACTTTGAATGAACTTGATGACAAATCAGACATTCTTACCTCAGTGTTATTTCTTTCCAGCTTATTCACTAAACATCTGCTCAACAGCTGTGTCGACATGTGACCTTTGAAGAACATGTTTCTTCTAATTGCTGCAGAAATTGAATTGATTCCGCCATGTCTATGGAAAAGACAAAGCGGTGAATTGGGAGCATAAACAGTGTGAGGGTCTTTCTATTCTTTACAAAGACATTAGCCTCCTCACAGGTAAATCATTACATAGCACACTGGTCCATTCTGATTCTGGCTTGGTATGACTGCGCTCTGACAAAAGTGTTATTAAGGCAACTTCAAAATGGTCTTGGCACCCGAAGACAACATTCTTGACATCAAAGTGTTCCTACTCTCAACACACCTCTTCAACAGGTTTTGCATCAGACAGCACGTTTTTTTTTTTTTTTTGCATACGGCCAGCCATAAAATTCTTATCCTATCCTTCCCTGCCTGAGGCAAAGCTAGCACACAAGCAGCAGAGCATGAGCACAATTTCTAGGCCCAGTCCTCTCTGACTGGGTTCGTTTGACATTCAATTTACCATTCAGTTCAATTTCATTAGTAGCCCTGGGGGTTTCTAACAATGTCCCTGTAACAAACCACTTCACAAGCAAGCCTGGACACCCAACACCCTTGTGGCAAGCCTATTATATCAACAATGACAAGGAAAGGCACTTTGGAGTAGTCAGATTAAAACAGAGAAGAACCAAAGCTATAGGCTGCTCTTAACCCATTGCCTTTCGTGTAAGAATGACTGGTGTTTAACCTGCATTCAAACATCTAGTACGTTTCAGTTACAGGCACTCCTCCTAAAGCATCCCCTGCAGGGCTCATTACTACCCCCTTCCTCTCTCTCTCTCTCTCTCTCTCTCTCGCTCTCTCCCCCAGTACCTGGTGCTTTGAACATTTGCATTCCATGGGTGCTGGAGGGGCCCCTTGTATTTATGCTATCTACATATGGTAGCAGGCTGTTCCGGTAGATACCGATCACACTTGGTGCCACAAAATACCTATGTTGAGCGTAAACTAAACCTTTTCTATAGCCTCGATCATGCTAGCAGCCCCACTCCTGCCCTGGCTGTGTGGATGGGGGTGTGTGTGGAGGGAGTTAGGTGATACGACCCCAAGGCTGATCACTTATATTTATGTGTAAACAAAACACCATCCAGCTATTGATCTGAAAGTGCTTCATTAGACGGTGTAAGAAGCAGGAGCTGACATTTCCCCGATGCAAAATGAATGATTAATGGGTGTATACACTCAACCGAACCTACAGTTTCATTGTTTGTTTGTACTTTGCGCTATCAATAATGTATGTCTTATTATGTTGTAAAAAAGCTAATACAAATATGTCTATTTGTTCAACTGACTGCCGGCAATGGCTTTCATCTTGTGTAATTGCCATAGCGGTGCTTGATGATTCCTCATGATCCCAGTAAGTAGTGCACTGTGTTGTGGAACATCTAATGACAGAACTGACCTTTCAACCCTTCACTGTGAAACAGACCAGGCCTGTCTTCCATTCCAATAAGGTCCGCAGCCTGGTTGGTATTAAGAGGGCATTAGCTGTGAATTCGGAGAGTTTGTGTTCTGCTTGACGTTCTAAACACTGGGGGTTTGAGGTCACTCAGAAGGCAACACAGATAACATGAATGAACACACGGAATGCAGATAATACACACAGATGATTAAATACCTGCATGGGCATCCTGTCTGTGTATTTTAAAATGTTATGCCCACCAACCAACGTCACATGTTTTGGAGAACTGCTGTGACAGGTTGAAAATGTGTCCAAAGTCTAAGGCTATGTTAGAGACTCCAGCCACCCAAGTCATAGGCTGTTCTCTCTGTTACTGCACTGCAAGTAGTACCAGAGTGCCAAGTCTGGGTGTCACAAATATCACCGAAGGTGGCTCCCCTTCCCGTTCGGGTGGCGCTCGGCGGTCGTCGTCACCGGTCTACTAGCTGCCACCGATCCCTTTTTCCCTTTTCGTTTGGTTTTGTCTAATTGTTTTCACCTGTTCCTTGTTGGGGTTGTTGGGTTGGTGTTATTTAAGTTCGATTAGCCCGCTTGTGTTTGTGCGGGCTTGTTTCTGTTAATTAAGAGGTGTTCTTTATTATTGTGGGTTTTCCGCTGTCCGGTTAGATACCAGTGTGTACTTAGGTGGAGTGTATTACGCCTGTGTTCGGCGTCACCTCTTGTACGTTTTCGGTTGGACATTAAAGCGTGTTTTTTCCCGTATCATCTGCTCCCTGCGCCTGACTCCACACCCATTCCCTCTTTGAGCGTTACACTGGGACCCAAAATCTCCTGAACAGTTTCTACCCCAAAGCCATAAGACTGCTGAACAGTTCATCCAATGGCTACCTACACACACACACACACACACACACACACACACACACACACACACACACACACACACACACACACACACACACACACACACACACACACACACACACACACACACACTTTTTGTTTATTATATATCCTGTTTATGATATATCCTAATTGCCTAGTCACTCTACCCCTACCTATATGTACATACTGACTTACCTCAATTACCTCAACTACTTCGTACCCCTGCACATTGACTCAGTACTGGTACTCCTTGTATATAGTCTCTATATAGTTACGATTTCCTTTTTTATTTAGCAAATATTTCTCTTACTTTTTAACACTGCATTGTTGGAAAAGGCCTCGAAAGTAAGCGTTTCACTGTAAAGTCTACACCTGTTGTATTCGGTGCATGTGACCAATAATATTTGATTTGACTTATGAGGGGGATTTCACACTCCTGTTGCTATCAATTCCAAAAGGAAGATGTCTTGTCTCGAGTGTCTTCCTTGCAGAAATAATATTGTTTACTCTGCTTTAGTAAATGTATAACAAGGGAAGTAGGTCACACTTTATTTGTATAACGCAGATTTTGCATCTTTAGATGCTCTACAGATAGTTTGTTGATATTATGACTCTCTGTTGATAAGCATCTGCTTGCTAAGATTACAGTTAGGGTAAGGTTTAGAATAAGGGTTAGGGTAAGGGTTAAGGTTAGGGCTAGGGTTCAGTTTATAGTTAGGATAAGGGTCACGGTTAGGGTTAGAAGATAGGTAGTAAAAATGTTACTGATATACTGTGGACAGTCGGTAGAGCATCTACAGATGCACTATCTAAATAAAGTGGACCGGGAAGTAACATTCAACGTGCAGAACAAAACAGAGAAAGCTTTTGTGTTGGACTTGGCACACTCTTTGGCACCCCCCATTCTAGGGTTCTGGGCTAGGCTGCCAAAGGTTCTGCCTGTTGACCCTGAGGTCAATGTTGAGCCATGGATCTAGAATAGAGTGCAGTGATCTCCCCCTTCACTCCCTCAGAGAGATTAACACAGAGATTAAGGAGAAAGGGAGAGAGGGAACACTGTGCTGGTCCAATAACAGACTGAGCACACAGTCCAGTGACTAACATGGATGCCTCCAGGACAGCATGAGTTGAAAACCCAATGCCCTACTGAACTCAACTATTACTACAACTATTACTACACTGTTATCACTGTCTCCACGCCTGGCCTCGCTGGCAAAGAGCGACACTTACAATTATACAACTTTTTTTTTTAATTAAAAAGTATTTTTCAAACTGGTTGAGCAGGATGCAGCCTGTAAAACTCGGGAGGCAGTAGGTTTTAATACCTGTCGTTTTCTAACCACCACACTGCAGTGCTTGAGCGCTCTCCCAACATAATCATAATATGCAGATGTAGTTTTCAATTTAAGTAGGCTTTCAGTCAATTAAAGTGTGCAATGCAAAGCTGTTCCCCAACAGACAACTGTACAGAAAAGATAATGAATTTACTATCAACCTTCATAAGATGTGATTAAATCCTCAAGAGGCTGTATTCCACTAAGTATGTAATAAGCATTTCTGTGCAGGGATTTTGGCGGGATTACAGTAAGCATAAAATGGTAAGTGTACTACATACAGTAAATATTCAAATGTGGCCGTGTGAAAAATTATAATATAAGTATGCTTTTGACCCATTATTATAAAAAGTGGCATTGTCACAAAAATCCATGTGAGAAATTGCATACGTTCAAATGTCATTCAAGCACTTCGAGAAAATTGCATACTTCAGCCACACTTCCCCTCACAATTACAAGACAAAATTGCTTATTTAAGTTCACTGCCCACTGCTGACAAATGTTCCCTTTTTTAAAGGCTTGAAAACACAGGGAGTATTATAAAACTAAAATGAATACATTTATACACAGAGTGGGGTAGAGAACATGACTTGTTTAAAAAGGTAATGTTCTGGTAAGATTATTATGTTCTTCAGAAACAAAGGAGAGAAGTTGAACACTTGTATTTACTTTTCAAATCAATCAATTGTTAGAACTGTCACCTCACATCGAGTATTACCATTCACTTAGGTGTCCCTCGTTTATGAGAATTCATTCTCAGGTGTAACATATTTTCATTCGTTTTACTACAAATGACTCAATGGCCATTACATTTTCTCCTTCCATCATCACACGAGAGCAGCCATATATCAACATAAGTGCTTTAAACCATTTAGCCTGGCGCCATGCGCCTTCCACTAGTATCCCCTCCTGTCTGTCTGTACAGAACATATTCCAACATTGGTGCTTTTGAACAGGAGGTTTGCCAATTTTCCTGATAATGAGCTGATTTGCCTTCACTATCACCAGCAGCAGAAAGACACGATAACTTCACAGGAGCCTGTCGATAAGCAACATTTCAGCTGTATGACTCATATCATTCCAACAGAATGAATCCACGCAGGAAACATCTCCTGATTAAAGAGTCCGTTGGCTTGGAGAGCTCTTGGGCTGGATCCTCACACTTTGAATAGTCAAATGAAAAACCTGCCCTAGAACATTCCGTACGTACAGAACAACAGCCTCTCAACAGTCCACACGGACAAAAGAACAAGCAACAGCAACATTCTGTGTGGGGATCACAATATGAGACAACACTCTATGAAGCATGGACATCAATAAAGAATGTATATGAGAACCCGGAAAAGTACTGTCTGGTGCCAAAGGGTGACAAAGCGATCCAATTACTGGTGAGGCCATCTGGAGACATTACTGTCTGGGTAAATGTGCATGTAATGGCAGACAGGGGTAGTGATGCTCTCCACTGTGATGCATTGCCTGTGTCAGATCTGCTTATAGGCAAACACACAATGGCAAGGTCTGGAGCATGGGACAGGTAATCCAGAAAATTCCTCAGAGAGAGAGAGGGGGAATGCCATACCCAGTCATACATACAACACATAAACTAATATGACTAGCCAATTGTTATGCATTTTCCATTGTGAGAATCTCTTATTGCATAACCCGGAGGATTTAAATGAAATCACTATCATTACATTAGGAAAAGAGAAATCCTCTCCTCGTTGTATCTACTGCAGGTGAGAATGTAAACACATTCATAATGGGTTATGGCACCTCCATTACTCAAAATGAAACACCTGGAAGTTTATTTTACAACTGCTTCGCTCTCATATACTGGGCTGGCACTTCGAATAATGCACCATTTATTTGACACGGAACTATGCAGCTGAATTTGTTTGTGACTCCTTTAGAAAACATAATTCCTTCTCTCTAACATGAAAGGTGATTCTAAAGCAAAAGACTCATCATTGTTGTAACGGCAGCCTTCCTCCTCTTCGTCTGAAGAGGAGGTGTAGCAGGGATCGGACCAAGACGCAGCGTAGTAGGTGTCCAAGTTTTAATAATAAATGACTGAACATGAACACAATACAAAATAACAAACGTGGCAAAACCGAAACAGTCCTATCTGGTGCAGAGAACACAAAGACAGAAGACAACCACCCACAAACCCCAACACAAAACAAGCCACCTAAATATGGTTCCCAATCAGAGACAATGACTAACACCTGCCTCTGATTGAGAACCATATCAGGCCATACATAGAAATAGACAAACTAGACACACAACATAGAATGCCCACCCAGCTCACGTCCTGACCAACACTAAAACAAAGAAAACACAAAAGAACTATGGTCAGAACGTGACAATTGTAGAACAGATTCTAGTGTTTCATTGCAAATTCCTGTGATGCGTCTTAAGCTGTCTCACTGCTTAACACAGCGTTTCCCAAACTCGGTCCTGGGGGCCCCAAAGAGTGCACATTTGGTTTTTGCCCTAACACTACAAAGCGAATTCAAATTATCAAAGCTTTTCAAATAAAATCAAATGTTATTTGTCACATTCACCAAATACAACAGGTGTAGACCTTACTGTGAAATGCTTACTTACAAACCCTTAACCAAGAATGCAGTTTAAGAAATAGAGTTAAGAAAATATTGAATAAATAAACTAAAGTAATTTTTTAAATAAAAAGTAACACAAAAAAATAACAATAACGAGGCTATATACAGGGGGTACTGGTACCAAGTCAATGTGCGGGGGTACGGGTTAGTCGAGGTAATTTGTACATGTAGGTAGGGGTGAAGTGACAATGCATAGATAAGCTTGATGATTAGTTTGATAATTAGTTGATTATTTGAACCAGCTATGTAGAGCTATGGCAAAAACCAAAACGTACATCCCTTGGAGTCCCAAGGACCGAGTTTGGGAAACCCTGGTTTAACAGCTCCGATGGGAGTTAAAGTACTTTTCAGAATTCTCTGCAGGAACATGGGGCTACTTGACCTCTCAAGATGGGTCCCATTAGACAATTAGGTTCTCCATCTAAATGGTGCACAATAGGCTTTTCGCCTACCCACTAATGTCTGACAATGGAAGGGTTAGAATACAGCTACTGCACAGTAGCAACTAGCTAATGAAACACCTCACAGTTTTACATGGCATTCATTATCAACGGCATCCACACAGTGACACATTTACTAGAGCACCATTTCACTTAATTGAAAGTGAAGTGGTTCAACATCTAAGATAATAGAGCTGGTGTGAAGAATTCTGAGTACTTAGATTTAATTTAAAAAATACACTGTACTGTACATACCTTCTATATAAACAGTAGATTTCAGTGGTCGTTCACAAGGCAGTTTTATGAGAATCAACCAGTGACTGACCAGTAAATATGTCTAGTTCTCAACCTCACCAGACACCTTTCAACGTACTTTTATCATATGGTAAAAATAATAATTCAGATTTATGTTTAGAATATATAAAATGAATTGTTACAAATGATCACAAAAGCCTTGGTTCTAGATTTTTCATGTATGCATCAGGTGAAGGAACTCCATACATCCGAGGCTAATACAAGGCTTTGAATTCCAGGCAGCGAGAGCGCCACAACCAGATAAGTATCAGCATAAATACCACTCTCTTACAAAGTCCTTTACCACCTGGGATTTACAGCCAGGAATCCAACGCATGAGAGGAAGCATGCATTTGAAACTTCCTGAGCAACATGTTTAGGACCTTGAAGAATACTTTAAAGCAACTAAGAAAGAGTACACCCTGTACTCTTGACATGTGAGTGGGCTGAAGAAAAAGGGTTGAATATGATATTCTGTATTTTTACGAGTTTATATACCCTGGCATGAAAAATGACAGGCGTTTTAATCTCCAGAAAGCAGAGATATGCAATGACTGAGTGTCTGTCCCTGTTGAAAGTGAGGCGCTCTCTGGGTTTGAATGAGAACTCCTGCAAGTTCATCTGAAGCAGCATGTAATCATAGATAGCTCCAGGCTCCGTAGTGTGCCGCCTTCTCAGAAGGATAGATGAGGGACATCAACAGTGCACAAAGAACTAGCTTTTATAAAGGCTAGAATGGGGGCCCAACTGAGGTCAAATGCAGACACAAAACACTTATGTTTGGATCCCTGGGGCAGGATACTTCATGGAGCTACACTAAATATGACATTGTGTTTTCATGGCTGAAAATTGCAAAATAAAGTTTGAATGAATAGAGACCAGTCACTATTGATGGACTGTTTCTGACCAAAAAGCGATTTAAAAGTGAATGGGAAAGTGAAAATTGCATGACATTTTATTGCACACTGCTTCTTATTTCTGCTTCATCTTTTGGACAATGACATTGTCATCTCAGTAGACCGCTCTGAATTGCAGAGTCAAAAATAGGTGTGATACAATAGTACCACCTGCTTCAGCCCTGACTCCATGTAAATAGGTGGCAATATAATCACTTTATGGGTGTGTACATTTTGGCAGTTTCCCCACTGACCTTTAGTGGGTCTGGTTGAGTTCCTAGTGCTTGGGAGCTCTCTTATTGAGAGCTCTTAATAGGCTCTCAATAATGGGAAACACTATTTCGGCTTTTTCTCTTTTCAGATTCCATCAGGCAATGTGAGGAAAACAAGACAAGATACATTTTCTTCTATGAGTTCTGAGAACAAAGAGCTTGGGAACACCTCCCCTTCCTCTTCATGCAGCTAATGAACTATTCTAATTAAATCACACCTAGTGAAAAGCTTTCCAAGGAATATTTCAACTAGGATTGTTGTGTCATTCACTATGGGCCATGTCATTAGCTTTCATATGGACCAGACCTATTTTCCCCCAGTAGGCTTGGATTGCCTTGCGCATATGAGAGGTGGGAGAACAGGGGGAAGATACTCAATGCCCTCCCAGGGGGGTGCACTGTTCCATCTTCATGACAAAGAGAGGAGACGGCAGGAGAAGTCAGCATCAATACTGTCGGGGGGAGTCCGCAGGAAACCAGAGAAAGCAGGGGGGATAATGTGAATAACAAAACAGAGAAACAACCTCACTTTTTTGTCCCAAAACAGGGGTAGAGCTGTTTCCAGTGCGCTGTAGGCTTTCCCCAAAACCAAAGATACCCTCATGCATTTCAATGGGTGCATTTCGGCATAAGGGACCAGGGACCAGTCATCTCACTCCTGTTATTAAAGGCTTTCTCAAAAATGTAGTCACTCCCTTCATATAACAAATAAATATATTTTTTGTGTGTGAATAGCAGGAGTGCTATGATGAAGAAAGATTGCTGAGAGATAATGGGGAGTAGAATACATATGCGGACTCGAAGGCTGGCATCTCCATTCAATGAAATACCAGGGTGTTCTGTGCCATTCTCCAACATTTTTACATTATAGCTTTCACGCAGGAATGTGTGACTGGAAATGTAATCTATATGTAAAACATGTCATATATCTTAAGCTGTCTAATAAAACCCAACCCAGGCCTTTCTAACCTGTCTAACCAGTGACAATACAAGCAGAGTTGTGAGTGTTCTGGATAAGGGGAGAATTAAGGGGAAATCTCAATCATGAATGTTGAAACAGAACGTATCTCCCGCTCCTTTCTAAAACTGGGACGAGCTAATCATACTAGCTAGTGTAATTGAGACTCCCTTGGCTGTTTTACTGATACCCTCATGTGTAAAACTGTCACAGGCAGACAAAATGTTTTTTTCACCAGTGAGTCATTGTTTGAGACTGATTACACTGGCCACACAAGCCCTTTCATTTTCCTTAAGCAAAGCTGTGTGTCCAGTCACTGTGAATACTCTTTTATACATTGCGGAAATACACTGTTCTCTGTGTTGGCTTAAATGTTCTCATTGCTGCCTGACTATAGCTCTGTAGTGCTGAAACATTTTCTCACGACAGATCATGTCGGAGAATCCTGAGCTCTTAACAGAAAGTGCCGATACTTTTCTCTAAACTAAGTGAATACTGAGAATTTAACATTTCAGGGGAGAAATCAGAGATTGAACCAGAGTGAATGACTCTAGTATGCTAGATGTGTGCATATCATAGCCTATTCTCACTCATGTACACTCCTAGAAAAAAAGTGCTGTCTACAACCTAAAAGGGTTCTTCGGCTGTCCCCATAAGAGATCACTTTGAAGAAACCTTTTTGGCTCCAGGAAGAATCCTTTTAGGTTCAATATAGAACCCTTTCCACAGAACCAAAAAGGGTTCTCCTATGAGGACAGCCAAAGAACCCTTTTGGAACCTTTTTTTCTAAAAGTGTAGGGATGATTTATAGAGTTTTAATTCATGGAGCTGTATGCTCTCCCTCTCACCTGTGATATTAGCTGTAACGGGAAAGCTCCACTTCAAATAGCTGGGTAAACGTTGGCCAGTTCACCAGCAGTTATCGTAATGATATGTAGACATAAAGACACTGAATTTTGGTCCTACTAACGACTGGGAACACACAGAGAGCAGGGCCATTGCAACCACTACAGGTCCCTCAGTAGGATCCTGGACCCTCCACCTAGTCAACTGTCTCTGTACACATTGTCCTCCCAATTAAATAAAAACCACCTGCGGGCCAAATTTGGCCCACGGGCCGCCATTTGGGGAACCCTGACCTATTGGCTAGCTCACCCTCATCCACAGCATTTGGGTAAAAGGATAGGTTCCATTTGTCACTCACCCCTTTTCTCGAGAGGCCTCAAAGTGGATTAAAACTAAATTAGTCTCTGTGACCCTAATCTGGATTGAATTATAAAGAGGCAGAGCCACAATAGTGCAGTTGGTTTACTAGAATGAATATGTCCTCCCACTCCCAGATTGCCCAAAATATGATGCCCCTTATCGAAATATACAAGTTATTTTCTTTTTTCACCAGTTGTTTTCTAGCACTTCAATGATATAGTGGAAAGACTGAGAAAGCAAGAGACACCCTCAAAGAATGAGACCATTTAACATTGCTCATTGCAATTTCCTATGACATACATAAAATGTCAGTTCAAACACAACACTGACTGTCCCACAGTGGCTTTGAAGGAAATTAAGAGCTGTTAGTGCGAGTTGAAAATTTGCAAAGCTGGATAAAGGTGGTATGCTTATTGGGTATGATGTGTGATTGAGGCCATTTCCAGTAATTCATATCTAAATGAGGGGTAGGAAATGAATTCAGAAAAGGAGAGAAAGACACTCATAGGAATAAATATATAGTCTTGTATACCAAACTGTTGATACTGTCTCATTAAAAACATCCATATTTGCAGTATTATGATGTAGGATGGTGACATTTTCTGCAAAGATATTACAGGAATGATTTACAGATTGAAGACCTGTAAATGCAAGTGTAGAGCACACAAAATGATGATGTCATCCTGAGTGACACCCACTCTCCTCAGAGCTAAGTGTGGCATTTTCAGCATAGCAGTGGCACTTTATTTATATTCTAATCTATATTTATCTATATTCTATCACCTCCCTGTAACACTGTCATGAAACTTGTCATCAGCATAAAAAAAAATAATATTTAACCTTTATTTAACTGTAGAACATCAAGTTAATAACGATATTACAATTGCATTATCTGATATCACTGTCTTGCCCCACATACACTCTCCTTTGTAAATAGGATCTGGATCATAAACAGCTACGATTAAGGATGAAGAGTTTCATGTTATTGTGCTTTCCATCCATGAAACGACATTTTGCATGAAGGGCCACATTGTATAAGGAGTCAACGGGAGATAGAACAACCACAAACATCTAGACAAACCCGCCTCTAAACAAGACGTGACGTGCACAGTCACACAAATTAACATGCGCAAATCCCAAGTGCAAACTGAGAACACAAATCGCTCCAGTCTTTCTCTACACCAATCAACTGAACATTTATCTATCATGTCGGGACAAAAACTGGTTACGGAGAGTGAGAAAGTGGATGAACATATTTCAATGAGGTTTCACTCAGACAATGAAACCTTGTGGTCCCCATGCGAACAGGGGCCAGATTAGTCCATTAGCAAATGAAGAGCCCTACTTGCTTGACGAGTAATACCAGGTGTGATACTGAGTGTTGTCTATTCCAGGGAGGGTAGGATGAGGGTGGGGGAGGAGTGGAGGAAAGCAGGGAACAAAAAAACAAATGCATCTATGCAGACTATTTGTTCTAAAAGTCTTTCGGGGCCCTGTTTTTCCAGCACTATCTGGTCTAGGCCGAGGGTCACAGCTCTCAGTGTTTGAGCCAGAGGAACTGCATTTAACAACCTCTAAAACAACGGAATCAGAATCACCTTTATTCACCAAGTACGTTTACACATACTCAGAATGTGACTTGGTGATATGGTGCTGCTAGTGATAGACAACATTTAGAGCCAGAATACCGACAGTGGAGTTTAAACAAAGTTTACATATGGTACATTATATACAACTAGATAGATTGAGGATAAACATATAAGAGAATGTGCAGTCGGTAAACAAATATATGATGGGTATACAGTTGATATACAGTGGATGTACAGTATCAGTATGAATAT
The DNA here is from genome assembly GCF_045679555.1 of Salvelinus alpinus. Classification (NCBI taxonomy): domain Eukaryota; kingdom Metazoa; phylum Chordata; class Actinopteri; order Salmoniformes; family Salmonidae; genus Salvelinus; species Salvelinus alpinus. Next base: position 552,983 of record NC_092107.1, read on the forward strand.
ATCTAAATGAAGAGAGATGAACAGAGTGCAATGCAGTATAGTGTAGTTATTTTGTGTACAGTTCAGAGATGGCTTGATCCCGTGTGCAGCATAGAGTGCATAGTCCTTTCGTTTCTATGGGCCCAATGGCCGGTTGGTGAGGGCCACAGCCCGGGGAAAGAAACTGTTCAGGTTGCGGGAGGTTTTGAGCATGATTGGCCTGAACCGCTTGCCAGAGGAGAATTTTTGGAATAAAAGATCAACAGTGTATCTAATTACTGACTGATGGTGTCTATTCTGAAAACTACCTTCACAAACTGAGCACTTAGTTTAAAACCTCCAATTCAACATTTACAAGGTGGCATGAGTGATAGATGAAATATGTGGTGTTTAGACTAAGGGATTTTGTGATTTGATGAAGATGAATAACTAGATGGTTGCCTAGTGCTTCTTAAAATGACACTGCATATGAAGTTGTAATGAGTAACCAGCACATTGAAAAGTCATCATCAATCCTCCATAGAACAAGCAAACAGACACATGGTTTCACCATTTATGGAGGACTGACGGCCAAACTGCCAGCATCATGTTTACTCATCAAATGTTGGTGTGGAGGGCTATAAACCTAAATTACAGCCCCACCCTAAAGGCCTTCAAATTCCACTGTTTTAAAAACTGCTGCAATTGGCAACAGAACTACAACACACAGTCCAACTAGAAAAACTGTTAACACGTGACATGCTATTATTATAGGGGAGGCTCTTTTTTCCAACCAGTTCAAGTACAAACGCCTGAGAGCGGGTGACAGTGACAAGGGAGGCACACTGTAATTTACAATGACAGGCATGTCAAGTGACAGTGTCAGACAGAGGAGGACCTAAGTCTGATCACCCACCTCCCTTCCCAATCTGGTCTCAGAGCATTTCGTATTATTCTGTATGTAATTCCGAGACGAGCCATTTAGTATGATATGTTATGTTTGGTATGGTTACATAAGACAGATGGTTGCTTAAGACAAAAACAAAGGGAGGTTGGTTGGTCGGGCATATAACGCAAACGTCTAGCAACCCAAAGGTTGTGGGTTCGAATCTCATCGCGGACAACTTATTTTTTTTTATAGCTAATTAGCAACTTTTCAACTACTTACTACTTTTAAGCTACTTTGCAACTACTTAGCATGTTAATTAACCCTTCCCCTAACCTTTACCCTTTTAGCAAATTATTCCCCTAAACCTAACCCCTCAGCGCATGTGACAAATAACATTTGATTTGGACTCCTAATCTTAAACCTAACCCCTAGCCTAGCTAACGCCACCTAGCTAGAATTCGTAACAAATCATCCATTTGGCAAATTCGTAACATATTGAAAGTTTGCAAATTCGTAACATATAATAGTAATTGTAATTCGTAACATATATGAAATGGGTGATGGACATCCATAAATTAATACATACCATACGAAATGTAACATATCATACTAAATGGAGTGTCTCTGATTTACGTAAAAAATAATACGAAATGCTTTGAGAACAGGTTTTTCCCTCTCCCAAAGGACTATTGAGAGCTCCACTGCAGTTTGGTTAAATGTTGAGTCTGAATGCTTAAACACATGGTGCATACTTGTTGGATTGGAAAAAAAGCTTTATTTAACGACATTTACAGAATGTAAAAAAGCCTAACTTTAATCTGCAAGGTGTTCCTGCCTCGTGGGGAAACAAGTGTGCGCGTTTGAGTGCGTAATGTATGTTTGGGAATGAACGTTTACCACACACGTTTATCTCACAAATTATTGTGAAAAGTTGGTTTACTGTTGTAATTATTGAAATAAAATGAGAGGACATCGCTCCCAAATTGAGAGCGCATGACTATCACCTGGCGAAACATACTCAACACTCCCACGAAGTGTGGCCAGAGGTTGTACACACTTAATGCGCTATACAACTTGTAGTTACGCAGTAGTTATGCTATGAGCAATAATGGTAGAGTTGCAAAATAACGTTCTAACCATGACTATAACTAGCTATAACTCTGTATTCACAAACCTCAGTGTAAATCAAAATTGCTAATCGAATGACAAGTATTTTCACTTCAGATGTATCGTCTACAAACTCATCACCACCATGCAGTTCCCATGATGTGTTTGTTAAAAATTATGACAAAATTTATCAGTTTTCTTTTAAACAATGTAAGATATGATGCATGATAGGCTAAATACAGTACCTTGGTAGACAAGAGCGACGAGGAGGGCACACAGACAGCTGGAAAAATGCATCCTGGCGAAAGCCAGATATCCTTGCCCTGCTGTTCCTAAAGGTCGATAATATGTTTGTTATTATCGATCAGCTAACTTATTTCCGTAAACTTCAGGGTTAAATATTCACTAACTGTGTGCAGTTACTGCTGTATAACATGTGCTCTCTCACTTGCACTGGCAAACAAATGTGGGAGCGCATCGAGTGAGCGACGACGGGAAGCTCTGTAGGGTAGGATTTTACAGCAACTCCGCCCAGGATCTACCACAATCTTGTGGATCCCACTCCGCACTGCATTACACACACGCGCGTACACGCACACGCACACACACACACACACACACACAGACTAGCGGTTAGAGTGTTGGGCCAGTAACGAAAAAGTTGCTAGTTAGAATATCTGAGCCAACAATTTGAAAAATCTGTTGATGTGCCCTTGAGCAAGGCACTTAACCCTACTTGCTCCCGGGTCGCTGTTGATAATGGCAGACCCTGTCCGTGACCCCACGCTCAGAGGGTCTCAGGGAGAGTGGGATATGCAAAAAACACATTTTGAAATTAATACACATTTGTACATGTGTGAAGTAAGACAAGTATAAGCATACACAGTGGCCAAAATAATCCACTGGGCACAGATGTAATTTCAACGTCTAGTTTTGATTTACATTTGGTTGAGTTGTCAACTAATGTGAATTCAATGTGAAATAAAAAAATGTGTCACCATGTCATTGGATTTAGGTTAAAAAACAAGAATTTCCCCTATCAATAAGTTTTCCACGTTGATTCAACATCATTACAGTGAACGTTGATTCAGCCAGTTTCTGCCCAGTGGGAGGCTCAAGGTGGCTCTTCATAGTTTAAATTCATAACTGCAGCGCACTGTTATTTTACATTGCCTTTTTGCATTGCAAGAGATAGTTTGAATAAAATACCAGTGGAATTTGCAACCTTTGGATTGCTAGACTGTCGTGGATTACACCCACGCATCCTCTCCGACCAACCTCCCTACTTTTGTTTCTGTCTAAAGTAACTTGACCATAAGTAGATATCATACATCTTGGAGCTGCTCAGAAACAAGTATAGTATGTTTCGTATGGCTCTGAGGCCAGGCTGGATGTGAAAAGGGTGGGGTGTGGGCTAGCACTAAAGTCTCCACTGCAGCCAGTTTCTATTGTGACTCCTCATAGCTAATGTGCTGTTTTATGTGCCACCCAAGTTTGTAATGCTAATGACTGAAATAAAATGCATGATGTGGGCGGCAGGTAGTCTAGAAGTTAAGAGCGTTGGGCCAGTAACCGAAAGGTTGCTGGTTGAAATCCCCGAGCCCGCTATGTGAAAAATCTGCCAATGTCTGCTCTATGTCGCTCTGGATAAGAGTGTCTGCTAAATTACTAAAATGTAAAATGCATGATGTCTAGATTACATCGCTCGTCCCTTACTGAATCCTGATTTCAGTTGCTGATGGCAGAGAGAGACAGTAGGTGTTCAAACTAGCGCCTCACTAACATCCTGATTAGAGGCTCAGCATTGTGCAACGTCAGGTGTTAAACTTTAATCCTGTGTTGATTAAAATGAGGACAGAGGTATCTTAAAGGTTGGAGAGGATGTGAGCAGTCAGTACTTGTGTTTGGGTAGGTAGTACTATACAGTCAATACTCCCACTAGACTCAGACTGTGCTGCTGCTGGCTTTACTTGTTTTCAAATCAAATTATATTTGTCACATGCGCCAAATACAACAGGTGTAGACCTTACTGTGAAACGCTTACTTACAAGCCCTTAACCAACAATGCAGTTCAAGAAATAGAGTTAAGAAAATATTTGCTAAATAAACTAAAGAAAAAAATAAAATAAAAATGAACACAAATTACTTAACAATAACGAGGCTATATACAGGAGGTACCGAGTCAATGAGCGGGGTTAGTCGAGGTAATATGTACAAGGCTGAGGTGTGCTGCTGCTGCAGTTAACTGAGATGGCAGTGGGTTTTAGATGGTTTCTGTGACTCAGAGTTTATTTCTGTGTCTGTTGAGCTTCATATCTACCTTGAAGCCTCTGCCAGTGACTCCATCAAAGCACCAATTTCATGAGGTTGTGCTCTGATCAGACGAGCAGAGCATAATTTCTAATGCTGCTAGACATTCAGAGGTGAGACTGAGAATCAGAAGTGAGTGAGATTATGGAGTTTGCATTTGACAAAACCAGACATTGTGAACTTAGCTCTCACTGTGCTGTTAACTGAGTGGTCAAGCTTGGGTAAAAAGCCGATTTGTGGGGGTGAAAATGTATCTAACCGGAGAAGGATTTCAAGTACAATGGTTTTGTAAGGATGTACTGCGTGCACTGGTTGTGAAAAACTAAATGCAATTTGATTAGGAGTGAACCACAAAGCAATATTCTGTGAGAGTGATATGCCTGACTGCACAGGAAGAAAAAGATAACTATTTATTTTTTTCCACACGGGTGAGAATGATTCGGTCAGAATGGTGACAAAGCCTTAGACTTTGTTCGGCATTCAATTACCAAACAAAAACAGGTTGGTATAATTGGCACTTGAGCTGGGATCTCAGGAGACCCATAAACCAGCTAGGGTAGGCAAGGCTAAAGCAAATAACTCCAAGACTGAACATCTGAAAGAAGTGATGGCCAACATATATAGTTGAGATAGTTGAACAAGAACATTAAAAACTTTATCTCTAAGAGTCTCTAACTCCACATACTATACAAGATTGCAAGATAATGCCGTTTTTTTTATTGTGTTACAGATTACAAATGACATATTATGCAAATCCTAGCAAATGTAGCTTTGTTAGTTCTAAAAGGTGCACACAAAATAGTACAATACTAAATCAATCAAATATATTTATAAAGCCCTTTTTACACCATCAATTGTCACAAAGTGCTCATACAAATACTCCACCTAAAACCACAAAGACCAAGCAATGCAGATGCACAGTGGCTAGGAAAATATATATTTTTGTTTAGGAGGGAAAGAATGATAATGAATACCCAGTAATTTAGTAGTAATATTTAGTATGCACTGGAAAGCATTTGCTATCCACAGAGCTAAATAATAAGGTTTCACAGGGAATAATGAATTTCAGCATATCATGTCATATCTGAGCCACTGTACCGATGCTCACATCTTTTATTTGATGAAAGAGAATGTTCTCGCCTTGACATCTTTTGAGACATCTTGTGACATTGCCCTTGCTATCAGGGTGAATAAAAATAACCTTGCGTTTCTATGAATTCGTAGAATAAAACTAGTTATATATAGGGGCAGTCAACATACCTACACAGTGAATCTTTCATGGGTTGAAATCATTACATTGCTGGGGAGTTTTTATTACTTATTTTGAGGGTCTTAAGTGACTGTAACATAATGATATATTGATTACCTAAGTGCATTTTATCATCTCATGCTCTGAATAGGCTATATAAGGCATTGAGCAGGACAGCAGAGTGACATTTTAATGAAACATGGTGCATTAATTACACCATCATAGCCTTGATAGTAATCCTGCTTCTGTCTCTGTGTTCCGTTGTGGAGAAGCAGCATGTATGATATGACACAGGGCATGCTGTCCCCTGGCTGGGCCTTGGGGACATGATATTGCAGGTCCCATGAAGCAGGAGGCCTAGGTCACATCTCCTCCAGGGGCCAGTGGTGGAGTGATTAGTCTCCCAGTGAATAGGCTCTGTGACAAGGCCGTGGAACAGAGCGGACGGAGAACACAGTGACCCTGACATTCTCTCTGTGCTGTGTCCATGGGAGATGAGGATCCACTTAATGGCCGGCCCTGTGTCAGCCAGCAGCAGAGCCTCGAATCGATGATTGCTTCACTAGTTAATCTGATTGAGTGTGCGAGCGGCCAGTGGTCGATGGCAGGTTAGCTCTGCCTCTGCGCAGAGTCAGTGTCGGAATCGATGTTATTGTTCTCTGTAGAGTTAAACTTTTTTTCAGAACTCATCCTCCTCATAGTTCCAGATCTCTGTGTTTGATCCCCTTCAAGTCCTCCATCATTATATTAAGGTAATCAATAAAAATGGGTTATTGATGCTATCTATTAAAGCAACAAGGCAGGTTGCATCTTTATTGTAGTTAGGCCCGTCATATTGTTTCAATTGGGCTAATTATTCCCAGCCTCTATTACTCAGTCTGTGGCATTCACTGTGTAGTCTGCCATGCATGCTGCTGTGTTGTGCTGTGCTGTGTTGTGCTGTTTGTTTGGTACCTGTTATATCCCTAAATGTTACTCGCTGGTAGCTAGAGAGGTGGAGAAATTATTCATAAAGACATCGGCCTGTCTGCTAGGATTCAGGCAGCTGTCAGGCATCACTAATGTTTATGCTCACCCAAACCTGCAATTATTTGTTGGTTTGTCAGCTAATGATGCCTCTGGAATCAACCGTACTTATGTTTTCTCCGCCTGCAGGCTTACAATCAGAAAGCAAACCCAGAAAAGAAACAAATGATAACTTTTGAAAATTGTGTGTTTAATGAGGTGAGATTTATAGACATAGCCGCGGGAAAGTAGGGGTTCTGAGGGTGCTGCAGCACCCACTGAGAAATCTGAATAAAACATGTTTTTTTCTTTACAAAAGTAGTGCACTGGGCCTTTACTAGTCCTGTATTAGCGTACCGATATAGCCGTCTGTAGCACGGGCAAAAAAATAAATCTGGTCCAGAGAAAAAATTGACAGCAGAACATCTTACCGGCTATGTTTATAGATACCTAATTACGCTTTTCTCCCAATGTGCACCATGTGCACAATGGTCCGAAGCGTTTCATTAATCCAACTGTTTGTATAACATCACAAGCTAATGCAATGGATGCAGACAATGATACAGGTTAATTATGGATTGTGTTTAAATGTATATATACTGTATATTTTTTTTTAAACAGGCAAACTGGAAAATCATTTAATGTTGAACTTTCCTCTCTTTGATGTGAGGCCAGATCAAATCCCACATTAATTTAGGAGTCTAGTCCAATTTATAGTTATTGCACTGGAACACTACAGTATCTTGATTATTGGATTTTGATATGTAATTGTAAACATTGTGTCTATCATGGGGATGGTTTGGGCTTGCTCACAGACCTGCAATAACCTATGCATCTGCCAAGCTGCCAAAGAGTATGGATCTCCAACTTTGCAATGTTGTCTTGCCTCGAACAAGTCTGGGACTGTGGACCTTTTTGCTGATTCATTTTACTCAGTCTCCAAAGACAGCAGACTTTCCAAAATGTAGTGAAAGATGTTAACAAACAATAATAGTTTACTATTTTAATACTACTTTACTTACTACACTTTAGGTATCAGGGTATTAATTACTTCATCATCAGTTTTATATGCTTATTATTCACTGTAGTGTAGCTTTATAACAATTGAAAGCATTGGAAAACCTTAGCCTGCTAATCCTCTGACCCAGCTGTGTTTGACTTTAGAGGTAAATATGTTGTAATAGTCCTCTTTCTGTTCCCCATCATTCGCTACAGATCCAAATTCAAACAAAGCAGAAATCTTTGTGAGAAAGAAAGCAGGTTGATATTCGATTAGCCATTTAATCTTTAAAGCAAAAGCTGGAGATATATAGCAGAAAAGGCAAGATAAAACCTGATAGATTTGAGTGAAAAGGACATGTCAAGAATATCAAAGAGATGACATAGAAATCCAACATTAAAGACACTATTTTTCAACCACAGACGAAGGAGCTAGATCTACGGATACCATTTTTGGGCTAGGGGTTGAAAGAGCTGTCATTACATCAAAAAGTATTTTCTCTGGAGTAGTTTTTGAACCACTTTGTTTTGGCCTGTACTTTCCCATATTTCCAGGCTTTAAATAAATTCAATGAACCCCTTTCAAATTCCAATGTACTGGATTCTGTAGAAAGGGAATCCATACATGCCATGTTAGGCAAGGGTAGCTAGCCTATATTCTTTTGCCTCAAATCAAGAATTTTTTATTTTTTTTATTGCTTTGGTGCAATTTTCACAAGTATGTGGTAACATTTTCACCGCTCTTAGTACAAAACTCAAAACAGATCATCAAAAAGGCAGATTTTTCAAAATTCTAAGCACATTTTCAATTGACTAAGCACAACACACAAAATCATATAGTCACTTCTTCACCAAACTTAATCAGTGTTTCATCTAGAAATATACAGTTGAAGTTGGAAGTTTACATACACTTAGTTTGGAGTCATTAAAACTCGTTTTTCAACCACTCCACAAATTTCTTGTTAACAAACTATAGTTTTGGCAAGTCGGTTAGGACATCTACTTTGTGCATGACACAAGTAAATTTTCTAACAATTGTTTACAGACAGATTATTTCACTTATAATTCACTGTATCACAATTCCAGTGGGTCAGAAGTTCACATACACTAAGTTGACTGTGCCTTTAAACAGCTTGGAAAATTCCAGAAAAAGATGTCATGGCTTTAGAAGCTTCTGATAGGCTAATTGACATAATTTGAGTCAATTGGAGGTGTACCTGTGGATGTATTTCAAGGCCTACCTTCAAACTCAGTGCCTCTTTGCTTGACATCATGGGGAAATCTGTCACGTCCTGACCAGAGTTCTTATGTGTTGTGCTTGTTTTAGTGTTGGTCAGGACGTGAGCTGGGTGGGCATTCTATGTTGTGTGTCTAGTTTGTCTGTTTCTGTGTTCAGCCTAATATGGTTCTCAATCAGAGGCAGCTGTCAATCGTTGTCCCTGATTGAGAATCATATATAGGTGGCTTGTTTTGTGTTGGGATTTTGTGGGTGGTTGTTTCCTGTGTCAGTGTTTGTGCCACACGGGACTGTGACGGTTAGTACGTTTGTTGTTTTATATTTTGTCTAGTTTTCTTGTTATTAAATCATGGAAACTTACCACGCTGTACATTGGTCCTCCGATCTTTCTCGCCTCTCCTCGTCCGATGAGGAGGACAAAATAGACTGCCGTTACAAAATCAAAAGAAATCAGCCAAGACCTCAGAAAAAAATTGTAGACCTTGTAGGAAAAAGGGGGAGGCTTGCAAGCTGAAGAACACCATCCCAACCGTGAAGCACAGGGCTTGCAGCATCATGGTGTGGGGGTGCTTTTCTGCTAAGGACAACAAAGTCAAGGTATTGGAGTGGCCATCACAAAGCCCTGACCTCAATCCTATAGAAAATTTGTGGGCAGAACTGAAAACGTGTGTGCAAGCTAGGAGGCCTACAAACCCGACTCAATTTCACAAGCTCTGCCAGGAGGAATGGGCCAAAATTCACCCAACTTATTGTGGGAAGCTTGTGGAAGGCTACCTGAAACGTTTGACCCAAGTTAAACAATTTAAAGGCAATGCTACCAAATACTAATACCATTCTTTCTTCTATTATTCTGACATTTCACATTCTTAAAATAAAGTGGTGATCCTAACTGACCTAAGACAGGGAATTATTACTAGGATTAAATGTCAGGAATTGTGAAACTGAGTTTAAATGTATTTGGCTAAACTTCCGACTTCAACTGTATGTTTATATTAAGTACTTGCCTTTCACAATGCAGAGCTCACTTAACTTTTGATATGATTCTCTTATCAATGGTTAAAATACATTTTACTATTACTGAATCCGACTGTTCTTAATTGGTCATCAATTAACCGTTTGGTAAACCTATAGATTTTAAACTGGCTTGTCTACTACAGATTTTGAGAACTAATAATGATGAAATAATAATAATGAACGAATAATTAAAATGTATGTTTGTAAAGTATAAACATATAAAGTATGATATATATATACTGCAATGTACTATTATGATGATTATTCTGATTTTACTTCAAAGTAAGTTTTCGAAAATCTGATATTGTCAAAATCAGAGATGTACTGTATGTAACAGCCTTATTCTAAAATGGATTAAATGAAAAATCTTCCTCATAAATCTACACACAATACCCCATAATGACAAAGTGAAAACAGGTTTGACTTTTTTTAATTAAAAATAATATTTGTACTATTTTCTACATTGTAGAATAATAGTGAAGACATCAAAACTATGAAATAACACATATGGAATCATGTAGTAACCAGAAATGTCTTAAACGACTCAAAATATATTTTATATTTAGTAGCCACCCTTTGCCTTGACAGAATATATTTTATATTTAGTAGCCACCCTTTGCCTTGACAGCTTTGCACACTCTTGGCATTCTCTCAACCAGCTTCATGAGTTAGTCACCTGAAATGTATTTCAATTAACACGTGTGCCTTAAAAGTTAATTTGTGGAATTTATTTCCTTAATGCATTTGAGCCAATCAGTTGTGTTGTGACAAGGTACAGTAAGGTTGGTATACAGACGATATCCCTATTTGGTAAAAGACCAAGTCCATATTATGTAAAGAGCAGCTCAAATAAGCAAAGAGAAATGACAGTCCATCATTAATTTAAGATATGAAGGTCAGTCATTCCAGAAAATTTCAAGAATTTTGAACGTCTCTTCAAGTGCAGTCGCAAAAACCTTCAAGCGCTATGATGAAACTGGCTATCATGAGGACCCCCACAGGAATGGAAGACCCAGAGTTGCCTCTGCTGCAGAGGATAAGTTCATTAGAGTTAACTGCGCCCAAATAAATGCTTCACAGAGTTCAAGTAACAGACACATCTCAACATCAACTGTTCAGAGGAGACTGTGTGAATCAGAAATTCATGGTCGAATTTCTGCAAAGAAACCACTACTAAAGGACACCAATAAGAAGAAGAGACTTGTTTGGGCCAAGAAACACGAGCAATGGACATTAGACCGGTGGAAATCTGTCGTTTGGTCTGATGAGTCCAAATTTGAGATTTTGGGTTCCAACCACCGTGTCGTTGTGAGACGCAGAGTAGGTGAACGGAGGATCTCTGCATGTGTGGTTCCCACTGTGAAGCATGGAGGAGGAGGTGTGATGGTGTAGGGTTGCTTTGCTGGTGACACTGTTAAAGATTTATTTAAAATTCAAAGCATACTTAACCAGTATGGCTACTACAGCATTCTGCAGCGATATGCCCTCCCATCTGGTCTGTGCTTAGTGGGACTATCATTTGTTTTTCAACAGGTCAATGACCCAACACATCTCCAGGCTGTGTAAGGGCTATTTGACCAAGAAGGAGAATGATGGAGTGCTGCATCAGATGACCTAGCCTCCACAATCACCCAACCTCAGCCCAATTGAGATGGTTTGGGATGAGTTGGACCGCAGAGTGAAGGAAAAGCAGCCAACAAGTGCTCAGCATGTAGGCCGTCATTGTAAATAAGAATTTGTTCTTAACTGACTTTCCTAGTTAAATAAAGGTTAAATAAAAAAGCATATGTGGGAACTCCTTCAAGACTGTTGGAAAAGCATTCCAGGTGAAACTGGTTGATAGAATTCCATGAGTGTGCAAAGTTGTCAAGGCAGGTACCCTAGTGGTTAGAACGTTGGGCCAGTAACCGAAAGGTTGCTCGATCGAATCCCCCTGCTGACAAGGTACAAATCTGTCGTTCTGCTCCTGAACAAGGCAGTTAACCCACTGTTCCTAGGCCTTTATTGTAAATAAGAATTTGTTCTTAACTGACTTGCCTGGTTAAATATAGAGGCGAAGGGTGGCAACTTTGAAGAATATAAAATATATTTTGATTTTTTAAACACTTTTTTGGTTACTACATGATATGTGTTATTTCATAGTTTTGATGTCTTCACTATTATTCTACAATGTAGAAAATAGTAAAAATGAAGAAAAACCCTTGAATGAGTAAGTGTGTCCCACATTTTGACTGGTACTGTACATGTACAAATTACCTCGCACATTGACTCGGTACCGCTACCCCCTGTAAATAGCCTCGTTATTGTTGTTTTATTGTGTTACTTAAAAAAACAGTTTTTACTTTAGTTTATTTAGTAAATATTGTCTTAACTCTATTTTCTTAAAAAGGCATTGTTGGTTAAGGTCTTGTAAGTAAGCATTTCACCTGTTGTATTCTGCACGAGACAAAAGAAAATAGATTTGATTTGATTGTTCAAATAACAAAATTGAGAAGATATCATTGTGTTGTTTTTTTGCAATTAAATCAATGTCCTCATCACAGTAAACTTAGATTTTGTATCTGGTTGTGTATTGAAAGATGTCTTCAAGCAAAATTAATACACAATAAAACGTTTTGAATATGAGACTTGCTGCATTACAAGGGTTACCAGTTTGGAGTTTTGTACTGAGTTTTTAAAATTCACCACATACTTATGAAAATAGCACCAAAATGATAAAAACAACTGTATTTATATGATTGAGTTGATTAACATTCTTGCCGTATAAGTGATCCTTCCCTTGATAACTGAGGTGCACTATGGTACCATGATGATATGGGCAAGAAAACGTACGTGAAAGGCAATTTACATTCAACATTTTAGCTTATTAAGCATTTGAGCTCTCATGGCTCTAGCCCTCATGAAACAACTGAAGTTATGTAATGGTTTAGGTAACCGCGATTCCAAAGTTGCAAAGTCAAACCAAAAAAGTCAGGCAAAAGTAATTTGTTACTGTCGTGACAAGAGTGGTGACAAGAACCTGTGGAGAGCATGTTGTCCAGCCCCAGAGGGATGATTGTACAGAACTCCTGTCCTCCAACCCCCTCTCTCAATTTACAGCCAGGTAACACCTGATCCGGTTCAACTTTCTGTCAACGGCTCAATCATCAAACATAACTGATTAATAGATTGGTTCAACAGAGGTAGTTCACTCTAAGGTTGGCCAAGTGGGCAAAGCAAAACAGCAGAGAAGGTAAGCCCTATGACATTTGAATCTGGGGGATTTGTGTGGCTTAAGCCCCCAAGACCTGTTACTGGTAGAACTACCAGTTTTGTTTTTCTACAACAGTCATGTGGAAGAGAGGAGCCAGAGTCTGTTTGGTTTTAAAGATGGCCCAGGCCAGGCTGACGTCATCTTTCTCTCTCTGACTCCCCTGGGCGCTGAATAACAACATGGTGGCCAGTACCTTAATGCTCTGACTGCCCTGGGCGCTAAATAACAACATGGTGGCCAGTACCTTAATGCTCTGACTGCCCTGGGCGCTGAATCACAACATGGTGGCCAGTACCTTAACACTCTGACTGCCCTGGGCACTGAATAACAACATGGTGGCCAGTACCTTAACGCTCTGACTGCCCTGGTTGCTGAATAACAACATGGTGGCCAGTACCTTAATTCTCTGACTGCCCTGGTTGCTGAATAACCACATGGTGGCCAGTACCTTAACGCTCTGACTGCCCTGGGCGCTGAATAACAACATGATGGCCAGTACCTTAATGATCTGACTGCCCTGGGCGCTGAATAACAACATGGTGGCCAGTACCTTAACGCTCTGACTCCCCTGGTTGCTGAATAACAACATGATGGCCAGTACCTTAACGCTCTGACTGCCCTGGGCACTGAATAACAACATGGTGGCCAGTACCTTAACGCTCTGACTGCCCTGGGCGCTGAATAACAACATGGTGGCCAGTACCTTAACGCTCTGACTCCCCTGGGCGCTGAATAACAACATGGTGGCCAGTACCTTAATGCTCTGACTGCCCTGGTTGCTGAATAACAACATGGTGGCCAGTACCTTAACGCTCTGACTCCCCTGGGCGCTGAATAACAACATGGTGGCCAGTACCTTAATGCTCTGACTGCCCTGGTTGCTGAATAACAACATGGTGGCCAGTACCTTAACGCTCTGACTCCCCTGGTTGCTGAATAACAACATGGTGGCCAGTACCTTAATGCTCTGACTCCCCTGGTTGCTGAATAACAACATGGTGGCCAGTACCTTAACGCTCTGACTGCCCTGGTTGCTTAATAACAACATGGTGGCCAGTACCTTAACGCTCTGACTGCCCTGGTTGCTGAATAACAACATGGTGGCCAGTACCTTAACGCTCTGACTCCCCTGGTTGCTGAATAACAACATGGTGGCCAGTACCTTAATGCTCTGACTCCCCTGGTTGCTGAATAACAACATGGTGGCCAGTACCTTAACGCTCTGACTGCCCTGGTTGCTTAATAACAACATGGTGGCCAGTACCTTAACGCTCTGACTGCCCTGGTTGCTGAATAACAACATGGTGGCCAGTACCTTAACACTCTGACTGCCCTGGGCGCTGAATAACAACATGGAGGCCAGTACCTTAACGCTCTGACTGCCCTGGGCGCTGAATAACAACATGGTGGCCAGTACCTTAATGCTCTGACTGCCCTGGGCACTGAATAACAACATGGTGGCCAGTGCTTTAATGCTCTGACTGCCCTGGGTGCTGAATAACAACATGATGGCCAGTACCTTAACGCTCTGACTGCCCTGGGCGCTGAATAACAACATGGTGGCCAGTACCTTAATGCTCTGACTGCCCTGGGTGCTGAATAACAACATGTTGGCCAGTACCTTAATGCTCTGACTGCCCTGGGCTCTGAATAACAACATAATGGCCAGTACCTTAATGCTCTGACTGCTAAACTAAGATTAACATGGCAATGAATACTGTTTGGAAAAAACTACACCCCTGACTCATGCGGAGAGCCCATGAGCCCATGATTGGTCTAAAAGAGACGGTTCAGCATGCGATGTGCACATAACGTGTGTGTACAGCAAATATTCTGTGTGGTGATATATTTATGTTTACGAGTAAACACAAGCTGCAGGTTACACTTTGAAACTTAGCATTGTATAAGCCTTGAGATACTGTTTCCAATCAAATCGAATTTTATTTGTAACATGCGCTGAATTGTTACGGCTGTCCTCGCTGACAGAAGGTGTGGACCAAAACACAGAGTGGTTAGTGTTCATTCTTTTAATGAAAGTCAACAAAACACTACAAAATACAAAAACAATCAACGTGACAAAACCAAAACCGTCCTGTGTGGCAACAACCTCCACAGGAACAAACACCCACAAAACACAAGTGAAACCCTGGCTGTCTAAGTATGATTCTCAATCAGGGACAACGATTGACAGCTGTCTCTGATTGAGAATCATACCAGGCCGAACACAAAATCCCAACATAGAAAATCAACCATAGACAACCCACCCAACTCACGCCCTGACCAACTAAAATAAATACAAAACAAAGGAAAACAGGTCAGGAACGTGACAGAACCCCCCCCTTAAGGTGCGAACTCCGGGCGCACCAGCACAAAGTCTAGGGGAGGGTCTGGGTGGGCGTCTGTCCACGGTGGCGGCTCTGGCGCTGGTCGTGGTCCCCACCCCACCATAGTCAACCGCCGCTTCCGTGGCCTCCTCCCAATATCCACCCTCCATGTCAATCCCACTATTCCAAAGGGCAGTAACGGACTGAGGGGCAGCACCAGACTGAGGGGCAGCACCGGACTGAGGGGCGGATCCTGGCTGGCTGGCTCTGGCGGATCCTGGCTGGCTGGCTCTGGCGGATCCTGGCTGGCTGGCTCTGGCGGATCCTGGCTGGCTGGCTCTGGCGGATCCTGGCTGGCTGGCTCTGGCGGATCCTGGCTGGCTGGCTCTGGCGGATCCTGGCTGGCTGGCTCTGGCAGCTCCTGGCTGGCTGGCTTTGGCAGCTCCTGGCTGGCTGGCTCTGGCTGGTCCTGGCTGGCTGGCTCTGGCTGGTCCTGGCTGGCTGGCTCTGGCTGGTCCTGGCTGGCTGGCTCTGGCTGGTCCTGGCTGGACGGCTCTGGCTGGTCCTGGCTGGACGGCTCTGAAGGCTCGGGACAGACGGGCAGCTCAGGACAGACGGGCAGCTCTGACGGCTCGGGACAGACGGGCAGCGCTGGGCAGGCAGACAGTTCAGACAACGCTGGGCAGGCAGACAGTTCAGGCAGCGCTGGGCAGGCAAGCAGCGCAGGCGGCGTTGGGCAGACGGCTGACTCTGACCTGCTGAGGCGCACAGTAGGCCTGGTGCGTGGTGCCGGAACTGGAGGCACTGGGCTGGGGTGGGAAGGTGGCGCCGGATATACCGGACCGTGAAGGAGGACACGCGCTCTTGAGCACCGAGCCTCCCCAACCTTACCAGGTTGAATGGTCCCCGTAGCCCTGCCAGTGCGGCGAGGTGGAATAGCCCGCACTGGGCTATGCAGGCGAACCAGGGACACCACCTGTAAGGCTGGTGCCATGTTCATGGCACCCGGCTTGATGCCCAACCTAGCCCTACCAGTGCGGCAAGGTGGAATAGCCCGCACTGGGCTAAGCACGCGTACTGGGGACACCGTGCGCTTTACCGCATAGCACGGTGTCTGACCAGTACAACGCCCTCTCACTCCACGGTAAGCCCGGGGAGTTGGCTCAGGTATCCAACCCGGCTTCGCCACACTCCCCTTTAGCTCCCCCCCAAGAAATTTTTGGGTGAGCCTCTCGGGCTTCCGTGCTAGCCGCGTACCCTCATACCTCCGGTTCCTCTCTCCGGTTGCCTCTGCTCTCCTCGCTGCCTCCAGCTGTTCCCATGTCCATTCCTCTGTCTGTCTTTGCTGCTGTCGCTGCCCTTCTCCACTCCGCTTGGTCCGTTTGTGGTGGGTGTTTCTGTTACGGCTGTCCTCGCTGACAGAAGGTGTGGACCAAAACGCAGAGTGGTTAGTGTTCATTCTTTTAATGAAAGTCAACAAAACACTAAAATAAATACAAAACAAAGGAAAACGGGTCAGGAACGTGACATGAATACAACAGGTGTAGTAGACCTTACTGTGAAATGCTTACTTACAAGCCCTTAACCAACAATACAGTTCAATAAAGTGAAGTAAAAAATGATAAAAAGTAACACAATAAAATAACAATAACGAGGCTATATACAGGGGGCATAGATAATAGACAGCGCGTAGCAGCAGTGGAAAAACAAATTGGGGGTGGGGGGAAGTGTCAATGTAAATAGTCCGGGTGGCCATTTGATTAATTGTTCAGCAGTCTTTTGGCTTGGGGGTAGAAGCTGTAAATGAGCCTTTTGGTCCTAGACTTGGCGCTCCAGTACAGTTTTAATTATTATTATAATATTTTTTTAAACCTTTATTTAACTAGGCAAGTCAGTTAAGAACAAATTCTTATTTACAATGACAGCCTACCGTCTTGGATGGCAGAAAGCTTGGTCCCAGTGATGTACTGGGCCGTACGCACCACCCTCTGGAGCGCCTTACGGTCAGATGCCGAGCAGTTGCCATACCAGATGGTGATGCAACCAGTCAGGATGCTCTCAATGGTGCAGCTGTAAAACTTTTTGAGGATCTGGGGACCCATGCAAAATCTTTTCAATCTCCTGAGGGGGAAAAGGTGTTGTTGTACCCTCCTCATGACGGTCTTGGTGTGTTTACTTTGAAGTTCATTGCTTGAGTTATTTTAGAAAACCTGGGAATTTATTAGAGTGCAGTGCCTCCTAGCTCAAACATATTTTGAGATCCTGAGACACATATGTTGACAACCCCCCTTATTTTGGAGATCAAGATGGAATTAATCTTGTTAAGTGCTTGCTGCAGATTTTAATTACCTTTGTTAGAAAAGGTTTCAGTGCAGGAACACATGGGGGGGGGTTGTAAGTAATTCAGCACTTGACTGAGCAAGCCCCTGTGTCCCTGCTCTGGTGCCTTCTCACTCCTCACAACCTCCACTGCCTCCCCCAATGGCCTATTTGAAACAATTTAACTTTGGGCCTAATTTTTTATCCTTTGTTGCATTAATTTCATATGGAGATGATCTAATTGTGCCATTCAAAACTAATCTGTTCTAGTGAAACACAATCTTTATGAAATGGATTACCTGTTTCAAGAGGAGATGATTTGTCTCTGAGAAAGTAGCAGGTAACAGTAAAGCCCATCTTTGCAATATTTTTCTCCCTATAGCAATGCCTTTGATAAGCCTTGTGATGGTACGGTGGATTTGAAGCAGGCTATGTAAATGTTTGATGACTAGGTCTATTGTAAGAATCCAGACAGTATAAGACATCTGAAAAGAATCAATTCATTTCTATGTAGCCTGTAGTCACATAAATTCTTGTCTGTAAGTATTCTACATGGGGGGTACACGGTTTATTTTATTTGGTGTTCTTTTTCAACTGTTGTTTTGTGCAATTTTGATTCATCTCACACCGGGTACTTTCATTCATAGGGAAATATGTTCTGATATTAAAATAGCTGACAAAGAAGTGGAATCCAATATTTTCTCCCGATTATGGTTGAGGATTGTTTGCTGCATGAAAACAACTTGAATCTGTCAATTCCAATATCTAACAACCTGTGATGTTTTTCTCAAAAGGAACTAAATCTATTTGAACCCTCTTTAATTCTTTGACTCAGGTCTTGGTAAATGTGTTGGAGAGTGTGATACTACTGTGATTTGAATGTACTTGTACCAATGGGGATCTGATTCCTACTCTATACAACACCAAAGTATCATGACACAAGGCGAGACCCAGATGCAGACAAAGGAGGCAGATGGTTGGAGTCTTACAATGTTTATTAATCCAAAAGGAGTAGGCAAGAGAATGGTTATGGACAGGCAAAAGTTCAATACAAGATCAGAGTCCAGGAGGTACAGAGTGGCAGACAGGCTCGTGGTCAAGGCAGGCAGAAAGGTCAGGCAGGCGGGTACAGAGTCCAGAAACAGGCAAGGGTCAAAACCGGGAGGACTAGAAAAAGGAGAATAGCAAAAAGCAGGAGAACGGGAAAAACGCTGGTTGACTAGGAAAACATACAAGACGAACTGGCACAGAGAGAGACAGGAAAAACAAGGATAAATACACTTATAAAATAAGCGACACTTGGAGGGGGTGGAAACAATCACAGGGACAGGTGAAGCAGATCAGGGTGTGACACAAAGAGGCCCATGGCCAGCCCCATGGTAAAGTGCACAAACTGATGCATTTTGTGCCTGTCACCCAATACTTTACATCCATGCATTCACAAATCAAGTCTTCTCTTGAGTTGGGCTCGGGGATGGAACAACTGTTGAACATCTGAGCTTGTGATTGTTTGTGGGGGAAGGGTGGGGTGTGTGTGTGTGTGTGTGTGTGTGTGTGTGCGCGTGTGTGTGTGTGGTTTATGTAACCCATATCTGTTGCTATTGGGTAATGATGTTAGGGACAATACTGGATGAATCACAATAATTGTTTGCAGAAATAATAATTGCTTTCCAAAAATGTAATTTTAATGTAATGCTAATCCTGGTTATAGGTAACAATGCTTCGTATGAACTGCCAGCATTATTACGCATATTATTTGTTAATTGTGGAAGTAAATTAAGATATGCAAGATTTATTTATATGTGTATATATATATATTTTTTTTAAACATTATTTAACTAGGCAAATCAGTTAAGAACAAAATCTTATTTTCAATGACAGCCTAGGAACAGTGGGTTAACTGCCTTGTTCAGGGGAAGAATGACAGCTGTTTACCTTGTCAGCTCAGGGATTTGACCTTGGGACCTTTTGGTTACAAGTCCAACACTCTAACCACTAGGCTACCTGCCACCCAGTAAAAAATTGAAGTCGGAAGTTTACATACACTTAGGTTGGTGTCATTAAAACTCGTTTTTCAACCACTCCACAAATTTCTTGTTAACAAACTATAGTTTTGGCAAGTCGGTTAGGACATCTACTTTGTGCATGACACAAGTCATTTTTTCCAACAATTGTTTACAGACAGATTATTTCACTTATAATTCACTGTATCACAATTCCAGTGGGTCAGAAGTGTACATACACTAAGTTGACTGTGCCTTTAAACAGCTTGGACAATTCCAGAAAATGATGCTTCTGATAGGCTAATCGACATAATTTGAGTCAATTGGAGGTGTACCTGTGGATGTATTTCAAGGCCTACCTTCAAACTCAGTGCCTCTTTGCTTGACATCATGGGAAAATCAAAATAAATCAGCCAAGACCTCAGAAAAAAATTGTAGACCTCCACAAGTCTGGTTCATCATTGGGAGCAATTTCCAAACGCCTGAAGGTGCCACGTTCATCTGTACAAACAATAGTACGGAAGTATAAACACCATGGGACCACGCAGCCGTCATACCGCTCAGGAAGGAGACGCGTTCTATCTCCTAGAGATGAACGTACTTTGGTGCGAAAAGTGCAAATCAATTCCAGAACAACAGCAAAGGACCTTGTGAAGATGCTGCAGGAAACAGGTACAAAAGCAACTATATCCACAGTAAAACAAGTCCTATATCGACAACCTGAAAGGCCGCTCAGCAAGGAATAAGCCACTGCTCCAAAACCGCCATAAAAAAGCCAGACTACAGTTTGCAACTGCACATGGGGACAAAGATCGCACTTTTTGGAGAAATGTCCTTTGGTCTGATGAAACAAAAATAGAACTGTTTGGCCATAATGACCATCGTTATATTTGCAAGCCGAAGAACACCATCCCAACCGTGAAGTACGGGGGTGGCGGCATCATGTTGTGGGGGTGCTTTGCTGCATGGGACTGGTGCACTTCACAAAATAGATGGCCTCATAAGGAAGGACAATTATGTGGATATATTGAAGCAACATCTCAAGACATCAGTCAGGAAGTTAAAGCTTGGTCACAAATGGGTCTTCAAATGGACAATGACCCCAAGCATACTTTCAAAGTTGTGGAAAATGGCATAAGGACAACAAAGTCAAGGTATTGGAGTGGCCATCACAAAGCACTGACCTCCATCCTATAGAAAATGTATGGGCAGAACTTGTGCGAGCAAGGAGGCCTACAAACCTGACTCAGTTACCCCAGCTTTGCCAGGGGGAATGGGCCAGAAGCTTGTGGAAGGCTACCCGAAATGTTTGACCCAAGTTAAACAATTTAAAGGCAATGCTACCAAATACTAATTGAATGTTTGTAAACTGCTGACCCACTGGGAATGTGATGAAAGAAATAAAAGATTAAATAAATTGTTATCTCTACTATTATTCTGACATTTCACATTCTTAAAATAAAGTGGTGATCCTAACTGACCTAAGACAGGGAATTTTTACTGGGATTAAATGTAAGGAATTGTGAAAAACTGAGTTTAAATGTATTTGGCTCAGGTGTATGTAAACTTCCGACTTCAACTCTATATACAGTACCAGTCAAAAGTTTGGACACACCTACTCTTTCAAGGGTTTTTCTTTATTTTTGATGTCTTCACTATTATTATACAGTGTAGAAACCAGTACAAATAAAGAAAAACCCTTGAATGAGTAGGTGTGTCCATACTTTTGACTGGTACTGTATATTTTTTTACTAACTGTATACAATACAATCGAGGTGAGTGCATTGGAAATGCTTTTGGCAGTTAATCTGCTTCTGTTCTGTGGGTGGCAAAATTTGCTCTTTTTAAAGGATTGGTCCCAATCTCTCAAAGGGAAAGGGAAAAGGGGATACCTAGTCAGTCGTACAACTGAATGCCTTCAACTGAAATGTGTCTTCCGCATTAACCCAACCCCTCTGAATCAGAGAGGTGCGGGGGGCTGCCATAATTGACATCCACGTCTTCGGCGCCCGGGGAACAGTGGCCCTAGGATACAGGTGGACAGGGGTGGTCTGCCAGTCCCTGGGACGACAATCCAACTTGGGATCGGGGGAGGTTTTAGCGGGTGGAATAGTTGAGAAAATTGGAGGTTTACTCAGTAGCAGTGCAAATAATTAATTATTGCCAGTTAAAAATGTAATAGCTTAGCAGATAATAAGAAAAGACGATGAGTATTTTTGATCCGAATGTGCAAATTGTTCAAACAGATCTGGGTAGATGGATTCTTTTAAATATTTTATTGGACCATAAACAGATTTGACTCATGAATCTATACGGTCCAAATAATGATGATCCAAGCTCCTTTCAAAACATATGTAATAATTGATCAAGCCTACAAGCAATACAAGACTCTATTATTATGGTGGGAGATTATAATATGGTTTTAATTAAATACCTCAAAGGACTGTAAAGGAAATCACTATCACCTATATGCACTTAAGAAAATTACAAATATCATGGATTGTAACGGTCCTGACCTGTTTTATGTTGTTTTTGTATGTGTTTTTGGTCAGGGCGTGTGTTTTGGGTGGGCAGTCTATGTTTTGTATTTCTAGGTTGGTTTTTGTGTTCGGCCTGGTATGATTCTCAATTAGAGACAGGTGTGTATCGTTTGTCTCTAATTGAGAGTCATACTAAGGCAGCCAGGGTTTCACTGGGGTTTTGTGGGTGTTTGTTCCTGTGTCCTCACAGGACGGTTGAAGGTTAGTCACATTTGTTGTTTTGTAGTTTTGTAGTGTCTTGTTTGCTGTTGTCATTAAAAGATGGCTTATTTCCCTCAATCCGCATCTTGGTCCTATCCATGCTCCTTCTCGTCTAAGGGGGAGAACAACATTGACTGCCTTTACAGAAACACCCACCACAACAGGACCAAGCGGATTGAGGAGAGAGAAAAGGAACTAAGGCACTGGACACAGGAGGAATGGTCTTGGGAGATCATGGACGGAAAAGGACCCTGGGGAAGGGTTGGAGAGAATCGCCGCTCTCGGGAGGAGAGGAAGGCAGCCACAGCCCAGGAGCGCTGGTATGAGGAGGCAGCACATAGGAGAGGCCGGAAGCCCGAGAGGCTCACCCAAAAATTTCTTGGGGGGGGGGGGCTAAAGGGGAGTGTGGCGAAGCCGGGTTGGATACCTGAGCCAACTCCCCGGGCTTGCCGTGGAGTAAGAGGGCGTCGTACTGGTCAGACACCGTGTTATGCGGTAAAGCGCACGGTGTCCCCAGTACGCGTGCTTAGCCCAGTGCGGGCTATTCCACCTTGCCGCACTGGGAGGGCTAGGTTGGGCATCGAGCCGAGTGCCATGAAGCCGGCCCAACGTATCTGGTCTCCAGTACGTCTCCTCGGGCCGGCGTACATGGCACCAGCCTTACAGGTGGTGTCCCCGGTTCGCCTGCATAGCCCAGTGCGGGCTATTCCACCTCGCCGCACTGGCAGGGCTACGGGGACCATTCAACCTGGTAAGGTTGGGGAGGCTCGGTGCTCAAGAGCACGTGTCCTCCTTCACGGTCCGGTATATCCGGCGCCACCTTCCCACCCCAACTCAGTACCACCAGTGCCTACACCACGCACCAGGCTTCCAGTGCATCTCCAGAGCCCTGTTCCTCTTCCACGCACTCTCCCTATGGTGCGTGTCTCCAGCCCGGTACCTCCAGTTCCGGTACCACGCACCAGGCCTAGAGTGCGCCACGAGAGTCCAGTGTGCCCAGTTCCTGTTCCCCGCACTCGCCCTGAGGTGCGTGCCCTCAGCCCGGTACCTCCAGTTCCGGTACCACGCACCAGGCCTATAGTGCGTCTCAGCCGGCCAGAGTCTGCCGTCTGCCTAGCGCCAGAGCCGTCCTGCCATGACCAGCCAGAGCCGTCCTGCCATGACCAGCCAGAGCCGTCCTGCCATGACCAGCCAGAGCCGTCCTGCCATGACCAGCCAGAGCCGTCCTGCCATGACCAGCCAGAGCCGTCCTGCCATGACCAGCCAGAGCCGTCCTGCCATGACCAGCCAGAGCCGTCCTGCCATGACCAGCCAGAGCCGTCCTGCCATGACCAGCCAGAGCCGTCCTGCCATGACCTGCCAGAGCCGTCCTGCCATGACCTGCCAGAGCCGTCCTGCCATGACCTGCCAGAGCCGTCCTGCCATGACCTGCCAGAGCCGTCCTGCCATGACCTGCCAGAGCCGTCCTGCCAGGACCTGCCGGAGTCCCTACGCCCGGACCTGCCGGAGTCCCTACGCCCGGACCTGCCGGAGTCCCTACGCCCGGACCTGCCGGAGTCCCTACGCCCGGACCTGCCGGAGTCCCTACGCCCGGACCTGCCGGAGTCCCTACGCCCGGACCTGCCGGAGTCCCTACGCCCGGACCTGCCGGAGTCCCTACGCCCGGACCTGCCGGAGTCCCTCAGCCAGGACCTGCCGGAGTCCCTCAGCCAGGACCTGCCGGAGTCCCTCAGCCAGGACCTGCCGGAGTCCCTCAGCCAGGACCTGCCGGAGTCCCTCAGCCAGGACCTGCCGGAGTCCCTCAGCCAGGACCTGCCGCCCCTTATCCCGGTGCCGCCCCTTATCCCGGTGCCGCCCCTTATCCCGGTGCTGCCCCTTATCCCGGTGCTGCCCCTTCATTTAGGTGGTGTTAGTGGGAGGGTGGTCATTGGGAGGGGGATAAAGAAGCGGGGATTGATTATGGTGGGGTGGGGACCTCGCCCTCAGCCTGAGCCACCACCGTGGTCAACTGCCCACCCAGACCCTCCCCTGGACTTTGTGCTGGTGCGCCCGGCGTTCGCACCTTGAGGGGGGGGTTCTGTAACGGTCCTGACCTGTTTTATGTTGTTTTTGTATGTGTTTTTGGTCAGGGCGTGTGTTTTGGGTGGGCAGTCTATGTTTTGTATTTCTAGGTTGGTTTTTGTGTTCGGCCTGGTATGATTCTCAATTAGAGACAGGTGTGTATCGTTTGTCTCTAATTGAGAGTCATACTAAGGCAGCCAGGGTTTCACTGGGGTTTTGTGGGTGTTTGTTCCTGTGTCCTCACAGGACGGTTGAAGGTTAGTCACATTTGTTGTTTTGTAGTGTCTTGTTTGCTGTTGTCATTAAAAGATGGCTTATTTCCCTCAATCCGCATCTTGGTCCTATCCATGCTCCTTCTCGTCTAAGGGGGAGAACAACATTGACTGCCTTTACATGGATATAATGGAACTAGTGGATATATGGACTCTTAAATATTCTGACCTAGTGAGATATATATGGCGGAGGCTCAATCAAGCTAGTCATCTTGACTACTTTCTTATGTCATTCTCACTGGCACCAAAAGTTTAAAAAGTGTTGATAGGGGACAGAATTCAGTCAGACCATGAAACAATTGGCATATACATTACTCTTATAGAATGTCCATGTGGGAGAGGGTATTGGATATGTAATCAAAGCCTATTTATTGGATGTCAACTTGTTTTTTACCAGGACAGAATAAATTATAACTTACTTTTTCCATCTTTAAAACAAAAGCAATTTAAGTCAAAATAATTCATATTAAGAAAGGAAATAGAGTGACTAACAGTACAGATAGATAGCAAAAAAAACTGTACCATATAGGCACAGAATACATTAGAGGAAAAACACAAATAAATAGAGGAACTTATTCAAGAAAGAACAAGTGTAATATATTATAAAAAGCAGACTGGATGGAATATGGTGAAAAATGCAAAATATTTCTTCATCTTCAGCATAGAAATGCTACCAAAAAGAATTTACTGAAACTTACAAATGACGGGGTCACCCATGATTCACCAAACAATATTTTGAAAGATGAAGCAAAGTACTTTAAGCATATATTTTTGTTTCAGTCTCCATCTCCACAAAACAAAGTTAATTGTAAGGATTTGTTTCCTAGTAATAATGTAAAATTGACAGCTGTACAGAAAATTACAGTGTCGGGAAGCAAGTTCAGGGAGTGAATACATTTAATGAATGAACGAAACATAATACAAAACATGAAACATGAACAATGTGCAGACATGAAACTGAAACAGAAACAATAATGTCTGGGGAAGGAACCAAAGGGAGTGACATAAATAGGGCAGGTAATCAAGGAGGTGATGGAGTCCAGGTGAGTGTCATTAGGCGCTGATGCGGGTGACAGGTGTGCGCAATAATCAGCAGCCTGGTGACCTAGAGGCCGGGGAGTGAGCACACGTGACAGTACCCCGTCCCTGATGCGCGGCCCCTGCCGCAGGACGCCGACCAATATCACGATCCCGGAAATCAGGAGCGGACCGGTCACCTCTGCTGAGGCACAGGAATCTGTCGATCCGGCTGAGGAGCGGGAGCATCGCGAAATAGAGCGCCGGAGAGAGAGCACACGTGACATTATTAATCCTAATCAGACAGGTTTTTTACATGGATGATACATTGGAGATAATATAAAACAAGTACTGGAAACAATAGAACACTATGAAAAATCTGGGGGAAAAAGGCCTGGTATTCATAGCTGACTTTGAAAATACTTTTAATTGTTTTATTTTATTTTATTTCACCTTTATTTAACCAGGTAGGCTAGTTGAGAACAAGTTCTCATTTACAACTGCGACCTGGCCATAATAAAGCAAAGCAGTGCAACACAAACAACAACACAGAGTTACACATGGAATAAACAAGTCAATAACACAATAGAAAAAAAGAAAGTCTATATATGCAAATGGCGTGAGGAGGTAAGGCAATAAATAGGCCATAGTAGCGAAGTAATTACAATTTAGCAAATTAACACTGGAGTGATAGATGAGCAAATGATTTACATTTACATTTAAGTCATTTAGCAGACGCTCTTATCCAGAGCGACTTACAAATTGATGATGTACAAGTAGAAATAGTGGTGTGCAAAAGAGCAGAAAAGTAAATAAAAACAATATGGGGATGAGGTAGGTAGATTGGAAGGGCTATTTACAGATGGGCTATGTACAGCTGCAGCGATCGGTTAGCTGCTCTGATAGCTGATGTTTAAAGTTAGTGAGGGAAATATAAGTCTCCAGCTTCAACGATTTTTGCAATTCGTTCCAGTAATTGGCAGGAAGGAAAGGCGGCCAAAGGAGGTGTTGGCTTTGGGGATGACCAGTGAGATATACCTGCTGGAGCGCGTGCTACGGGTGGGTGTTGTTATTGTGACCAGTGAGCTGAGATAAGGCGGCGCTTTACCTAGCATAGACTGAAAGATTACCTGGAGCCAGTGGGTCTGGGACGAATATGTAGCGAGGGCCAGCCGATTAGAGTATACAGGTCGCAGTGGTGGGTGGTACATGGCGCTTTGGTGACAAAACGGATGGCACTGTGATAGACTGCATCCAGTTTGCTGAGTAGCGTATTGGAAGCTATTTTGTAAACGACATCGCCGAAGGCGAGGATTGGTGGGATAGTCAGTTTTACGAGGGTATGTTTGGCGGCGTGAGTGAAGCCGATTCTAGATTTAATTTTGGATTGGAGATGTTTAATATGAGTCTGGAAGAAGAGTTTACAGTCTAGCCAGACACCTAGGTATTTGTAGTTGTCCACATATTCTAAGTCAGAACCGTCCAGGGTAGTGATGCTGGTCGGGCGGGCGGGTGCGGGCAGCGAATGGTTGAAAAGCATGCATTTGGTTTTACTAGCATTTAAGAACAGTTGGAGGCCATGGAAGGAGTGTTGTATGGCATTGAAGCTCGTTTGGAGATTAGTTAACACAGTGTCCAAAGAAGGGCCAGATGTACACAGAATGGTGTTGTCTGCGTAGAGCTGGATCAGGGAATCACCCGCAGCAAGAGCGACATCGTTGATATATACAGAGAAAAGAGTCGGCCCGAGAATTGAACCCTGTGGTACCCCCATAGAGACTGCCAGACGTCCGGACAATAGGCCCTCCGATTTGACACACTGATCTCTGTCTGAGAAGTAGTTGGTGAACCAGGCGAGGCAGTCAGTTGAGAAAGCAAGGCTGTTGAGTCTGCCGTTAAGAATGCGGTGATTGACAGAGTCGAAAGCCTTGGCCAGGTTGATGAAGACAGCTGCACAGTACTGTCTTTTATCGATGGCGGATATGATATCGTTTAGTACCTTGAGCGTGGCTGAGGTGTACCCGTGACCAGCTCGGAAACCGGATTGCACAGCGAAAAAGGTATGGTGGGATTCAAAATGGTCAGTGATCTGTTTATTAACTTGGCTTTTCGAAGACTTTAGAAAGGCAGGGCAGCATGGATATAGGTCTATAACAGTTTGGGTCTAGAGTGTCCCCCCCTTTGAAGAGGGGGATGACCGCGGCAGCGTTCCAATCTGTAGGGATCTCGGACGATACGAAAGAGAGGTTGAACAGACTGGTAATAGAAGTTGCAACAATGGCAGTGGATAATTTTAGAAAGAGAGGGTCCAGATTGTCTAGCCCAGCTGATTTGCACGGGTCCAGATTTTGCAGCTCTTTCAGAACATCTGCTGTCTGGATTTGGGTGAAGGAGAAGCGGTGGAGGCTTGGGCAAGTAGCTGCGGGGGGTGCGGAGCTATTGGCCGGGGTAGCCAGGAGGAAAGCATGGCCAGCCGTAGAGAAATGCTTATTGAAATTCTCGATTATCGTGGATTTATCGGTGGTGACAGTGTTACCTAGCCTCAGTGCAGTGGGCAGCTGGGAGGAGGTGCTCTTATTCTCCATGGACTTTATAGTGTTCCAAATCTTTTTGGAGTTAGAGCTACAGGATGTAAATTTATCTTTGAAAAAGCTAGCCTTTGTTTTCCTGACTGACATCCCTGAAAAGTTGCATATCGCGGGGACTATTCGATGCTAGTGCAGTCCGCCACAGGATGTTTTTGTGCTAGTCGAGGGCAGTTAGGTCTTGTGGGAACCAAGGGCTATAACTGTTCTTAGTTCTAAATTTTTTGAAAGTGGCATGCTTATTTAAGATGGTGAGGAAATTACTTTTAAAGAACGACCAGGCATCCTCAACTGACGGGATGAGGTCAATATCCTTCCAGGATACCCGGGCCAGGTCGATTAGAATGGCCTGCTCGCAGAAGTGTTTAATGGAGCGTTTGACAGTGATGAGGGGTGGTCGTTTGACTGCGGACCCATAGCGGATGCAGGCAATGAGGCAGTGATCGCTGAGATCCTGATTGAAAACAGCAGAGGTGTATTTGGAGGGCAAGTTGGTCAGGATAATATCTATGAGGGTGCCCATGTTTACGGATTTAGGGTTGTACCTGGTGGGTTCCTTGATAATTTGTGTGAGATTGAGGGCATCTAGCTTAGATTGTAGGACTGCCGGGGTGTTAAGCATATCCCAGTTTAGGTCACCTAACAGAACGAACTCTGAAGATAGATGGGGGGCAATCAATTCACATTCACACAGGGCACAGCTGGGAGCTATAACAGGCGGCAACAGTGAGAGACTTATTTCGGGAGAGATTCATTTTTAAAATTAGAAGCTCGAACTGTTTGGACATAGACCTGGAAAGTATGACAGAACTTTGCAGGCTATCTCTGGAGTAGATTGCAACTCCTTTGGCAGTTCTATCTTGATGGAAAATGTTGTAGTTGGGTATGGAAATCTCCACATTTTTGGTGGCCTTCCTAAGGCAGGATTCAGATAAAGTACGACTGGAATTTATATTTAAATGACTGGAATATTTCAATTTTGGAGAATCTCTTATACAATGGGTTAAAGTTATGCATAGTAAACCTAGTATCATGGCTCAGAAAAAGACCAAGATGCAGACACAGGAGGCGGATAGTTAGAATCTCAGATATTTATTATAACACAGGGAGCAGGCAAATGACAGGTCGAGGGCAGCCAGAGGTTCATAAACTAGGTCAAAGTCAGGCAGGTACAGGACGACAGGCAGGCTTAGGGTCAGGACAGGCAGAAAGTTCAGAACCGGGAAGACTATAAACAAATCTTGAGAACAGGAAAATGGCAAGACGAACTGGCAACAGACAAACAGAAAATGCAAGTATAAGTACACAGGAGATAATGGGGGAAAATGGAAGACACCTGGTGGGGGGTGGAGACAAGCCCAAGACAGGTGAAACAGATCAGGGTGTGACACCTAGCTGTAAAATAGTAAATACTTCTCGAACGTATTAAACTGTAAAACAAGTTTGTCCACTATCAGCATATCTATTTATTATGAAACGTTAGCTATTAAAATCAGATCCAACAATAATATCAAGGGCCTAGAAATCCACGGCTTAAAAACAAAGGTGTCATTGTAAAATGATGATTCATGTTTGCTTTTAAACCCACAGCCTCATAGATGATCTAGATACTTTTTCTAACCTCTCTGGATTACATGATGAGTGTACTATATTTCGTATTGGATCACTAAAAAAGACAACTTTTACATTACTGTGTAGTTCACCAATAAAATGGTCTGACGGTGAAGTGGACATACTCGGTATACATATCCCGAAAGAAATTATCTCACTACAATATATTTTAATTTAATTTAATATAGAAAATTCCTGTCTATTTGTGGTAAAATCACCTTGATTAACTCTTTAGTCATATCCCAATTTACCAATTTGCTTATGGCCTTGCCTACAGCTAGCGACTTAAATAATAATATTCAATTTTATTTGGAACGGCAAGCCAGAGAAAATCAAACGGGCCTATTTAAATAATTAATATGAATTCGGAAGGCAGAAATTATTCAATATTAAAGCATTAGATCTCTCACTAAAGGCTTCAGTAATACAGAAGTTATACTTAGATACAAACTAGTTCTCTAGCAGATTAGTACGAATGTCCCAACCGATGTTCAAGAATGGCCTATATCCCTTTATTCAAATTGCAACCTCTCACTTTTGGTTATTTGAAAATGAAATAATCTCCAAAAATATCGTTATATTTAAAACAAGCCATAGAAAGTTGGTTGCAATTTCAATTTAATCCACCAGAAAAGACAAAACAAATATAGGAACAAATATTATGGTTAAACTCAAATATACTAATTGATTGATAAAAAAACTATATTTAGGTATAATCTAAAAAGGTATAATCTTTGTAAATTTTATCATAAATAGGACTGGTGGAGTTATGTCACACACAACAAAATTACACAAAATTACAACCAACTATTTGCAGCATTACCGCAAAATGGAAGATGCAAGTGGATTAAAGACCAAATTTGCTAAAGGAAATTGTGATAAATAAATATGTATACCAGTTTCATTTAAGGACAAAATAATTGACAGCTGTGCCATATACTGTAGATTGCAAAATAATTGTGAAGAGATTTTCAATGTACCGTTTCCATGGCACATGGTTTATGAACTGATACACAATTTAAATGATTATACAAAATTCTTGCAACCAATAGAATGTTATATACACTGGGGCAAAAAAGTATTTAGTCAGCCACCAATTGTGCAAGTTCTCCCACTTAAAAAGATGAGAGAGGCCTGTAATTTTCATCATAGGTACACTTCAACTATGAAAGACAAAATGAGACAAAAAAATCCAGAAAATCACATTGTAGGATTTTTAATGAATTTATTTGCAAATTATGGTGGAAAATAAGTATTTGGTCAATAACAAAAATGTATCTCAATACTTTGTTATATACCCTTTGTTGGCAATGACAGAGGTCAAATGTTTTCTGTAAGTCTTCACAAGGTTACTTGCACAATTGGTGGCTGACTAAATACTTTTTTGCCCCACTGTATATGGGGGATACAACCTTCCCAGCTCTGCAGATTTTGCTGCAAAAAACAGAATCATTAGATAATATGTTTTGATACTTTCCATATCTAGCTTGCTTTTGGTCGCAGGTTCAGGAATGGCTGAAGAATTGCAGAATTTACCTGGAGTTAACTCTGCAAATAGCACTGCTGGGTGATTTAAAAAGTAATAGTCAATCGATCAATAATATAATAATACTCTTAGCAAAAATGTTTATCTTTAATTTACAATATGTAGAATCTATGAGAATAGAAACATTTAGAACTTTTGTGAAACATCACAGCACAGTTGAAACATATATGACAAATAGAAACTGTATGGTGTTCAGAGATGGATGGGAGAGGTTGAGTGGAGCTGAAGGATGGGACTAAAAACAAACAAAAGATAACTATTGTAAAATATACTGTGTCCGTAAAATGTATATAGTATGTATAAGCTGGAAGTAGAAGCCTATGTGTTGTTGTCCATTAGTTTACTCCAATTAGGGAAGGGATGGCAGGGTTAGGGGAAAATAATAAAAGACAATACATAAAAAATATATATATTGTATATAATTTATATATATTTCCCCCAAAAATACGGGGGATTGGAAATTATGCAGAACATTACATTGATGGAAGCCACAATGTATCTGAAATATTAAAGCTGATCTACCATCTACATAAAAAAATAACATGTTTTAATTAAATATAAAAAATACGACTTTATATCAATATAATGGAAGATCAGGTGTAGTCTTCAAAGGCCTCCATGTTCTCTACACATCAGCATCACACCAATGGCCCGACAGACTACAGTAACAAAACAGTCTTGTGTTAGTGGATGCCTACACATGAATGTATGATGAATTATGTACAATAATGTCTGTACTGGGAGACAATTACCATTTTATCGGCAATATATTCAGATTACAAATAGTGGTTTGACTTTTTACTCCTCAATAAATGAAAATGTTACGGATTGACTTAGCATAACCAAACTGATGTGTGTCATTTAAAACATTTCGGGGGAAATTCAGAGGAAGATTAATTTCACCAAGCTTCAGAGGCCAATTTATTCTGTGCATAATAAATGGGTTCATCCAATCGTCTTGTGTATTTTGCCTGTGTTTTTGTTTTGCCACATAACGATATGCGGCCTGCAGCAAGGAACTCATGATTTCACCTTCTGAGAATGCTAAGGTGAAGAAGGGAAATGACAAACCTATCTGTAACACAACTTGAACGTGCTTTGCACTTGCATTCATAACACATTAACAATTCATGACACCATAATACTCCATTTTTATTACGGAATTCTCATCGTATTATTGTTTTATTATCATAGATCACTGCAAATGAACCCATATTGCACATTTTCCATCTTGCTATTGAACAAACACAAAGAATATCATTCAGGTCTGTGTGCAAACTGGAATGAACAGTTAATGGTTCCACCATGCGCCCACCATGCATGCCATCTGCTTCCTATTGCAATGTTGAATCTTTACTTGAGGAACAACTGTTTTTGTGGACCATTTCCATGGCCACATTCAACTTGAGGGCAACAAATACAGAAACACCAACATTTATCATAAAAGCGAGAGGTACTGGAAATATGAACATTTTGAAATGGAGAAAAGGGAATTGAAAAAGAGTTGGAAATGAAAGCTTGTAAAAGCTCTCAGAGGCATTTTCAGTGCCCACAGACCAGCAGCATTGCTTGTGTCCACGGAAATATAGGTCAGGATTTCAAGGTGTGTCTGTTACATTGAGGCATGCTTGCTTTCCAAACTGTCTTCTCTTCAGGGAAAATAGACAAGAGGCTTATTGTCTGTCCGCACCGCAGCACAATGCTGCTTCAGAGGTGAAGGTTAATGCCATTATTCAGTGATGCCATCCACTATTCTCACCCAGAGAATCTGCCTGGACTGATAATGAGTGGGTTGGCCCATCTCTGATGACAAAAAAACAAACAATTAGAAGAAGGCTCTTTTCCGTCTCTCCTCAGAAGCATCCTGGTGCCTGGCCCACAGAAAGCCACTCCTCATTCATCTTTCTGCCCACCATGGCAACTGTCACAAGGGCAACAAACCATTAATCTGAGCCATACGTGGACAGCATAACATCCCTGTCACATTCCCAAGACCACCTTCCAATGCCTTTGCTGAGGGTGATTTTGAATGCTTGACATTCACAGAAATACCACAGAAGCTGATGCGCTCAGTTGCCCTGTCTCGTTTCCCTTGTCCATATAGTAAGACATCACAGTGGAGGTGAAAAATACATAGCAGGCTATGTTTAGCTATATCATAGCACTCTCGTATAACAATAATTCTCTCTCAGTTTGAATGATTACACATGTTAATAGCGTATTTACTAATCGCTACAATGTGCCTTCCTTGCCCAAGGCCACAACAGCAGTGCAAGCCCATGAAATTAGCCCCAGTAAACCTCTTGTTACTGGTTAATTTTCCTTGTTGGTACTGCAGCTTCCTGCGATGACAAACCCACTGTGTTCTAGTATTATTCAGACTGCGTCTGGTTCCTACTCCTGACTCCATGAAGCCTTCTGGCACTTTCTCTCTGTCTAAACAGAACAGGGCTCTAATCCCGTCAGCACCGGCCATATTCCACGACAAGGTCAGAGGTCAGGCCTTCAGCCTTCCCACAATCCCACGAGCCGGTATCCGCTTTCTATTCAAAGATGAGAACCCATGTCCAGAGGTCTGTCTTTGACAATGAGGCTTTTGTAAGTCAGTCCATCATGCCTCTACAGCCATGATCTATCCACTACAATCAAACACGTGCATGCACACACATACAGTATATGCACAAACCCACTCACACATACCAAAATACGCATGCACACACCCACATACCCCAACCTTGTAAACAAAATGAAATAGAAAGCTGAAGATATACACCTAAAATTCTCCAAAACTCTTGACTGCAGAGTATAAAACATTTAAATAATACACTGAGGTTCATTAGATCTTCTGAACCTAAACTCACGCTGCTTACTTAATCCACCTGAGTTTGAAAGGATCTACCTGCCTTTTCACTCTCCTTAAATACAACATTGATGAACTAATTAAAGAACAGATTATTTCTCTCTGCACCTTCTCTCTTTGTGCTTCATCAAAGGATTAGCCAAATCCATTTAATGTTTAAAGTGGAATTTTCGGGAACACACCTTCATCCCATGATTTATTCATTTTAATTTTGTGACCAATTTTCTACTCCCACCACCACAGCTCAGTGTAGAATGAAAAGGCTGAAACGATCTTGATGTTTCCACTCTCAGAGAGACAGAGACACCAAATTGAAGTCATTGACGGCTGGTGTCTGGGGCTTCAGGGCGAAGACTGACTGACACCTACCGAAGGTAACAGCACAGTCATGCTCTGTTTATGCTGGCCGTTGAATCCTTCATAACCCATGTAACCAAATGAGCCACGCTGAATATATTCATGACTACCTCTGTTGTTTAGAACCCCAGCCACAAGTACACAACCACAACAACAGCCACAGCAAAACGAATGAGACAGGGCCACACCCCTCTCTTAAACTACATCTCCCAGCAGACCTTCTCAGGTAAGGCCCTTAGAAAATGAGAGAAAACATGTCTGAAAGGGTATAAATCTTTAATCAAACGGTGGTGATGTGCCTTGCCTCCAGCACTCACACCCCAATCCGGGTGATGTAG
Source organism: Salvelinus alpinus (assembly GCF_045679555.1). Classification (NCBI taxonomy): domain Eukaryota; kingdom Metazoa; phylum Chordata; class Actinopteri; order Salmoniformes; family Salmonidae; genus Salvelinus; species Salvelinus alpinus. The sequence goes on from NC_092107.1 coordinate 588,038, forward strand.
AGAGCTCAGATGTTTCTCCCCAACAAACATGATGATGAATCCCCTATTTTCAGGGATGTGTCATGGGAAAGGTGTATCTGTGTGTTTGGGATTCCAGCTCCTCAGTTCCCACAGGGATCTCATCTTCCCATTGTATTCAAATCAGGGTGGAGCACAGTTGGTAGACAAGCTCATTTTTCAGTATTTTACTCCTCATTTAACGATCTGAAACCTCAATCTCCCTGATGGTTTTCATGAACATCTTTAAAGAGAGTAGTTTTAGTCAGTTCTCTGCAGGTTGTTTTTGTGGTTTTACCGTGGGATTTGAAGGATATTATCATCTGAAAATGTCTCTCCCTGAACCTAGACTCTTTTTGAAAATACTAAAAAAGAAACACCATACCTACCAAGCAATGTTCCCTTTAATTTTTTCCGGCACTGAGACAATTTCAGGTCTGCTGAGTGCAAACTTGAACGTTGTGAAAATTCTGTGCAACTTCCAGCATGCGTTCACTGTGAACACTGAGGCTGTACCCACTTTAAGTGACAGTTTTAACAGTGGCCACATAGGCTAATGTGGCTATTTGATCATAATGTAGACCTACCAGAGTGGACTACCATCAAAAACAATGGAGAAAATGCATCCCATAACATTTTAACATGGAAATAGCTGTTCTCTCATTCAGCCTACAGCACCAGCCAATGTGTGGTCTTCAATGTAGGCCTACATGCCATGAGACTTTTGATTGACATGAACCTGTTTATCTCCTTCAGATAAGGTGACTGAAAATGTTGTTGTGTTGGTATTACGGAGAATCAGACAAATTATGCAACCCTCTGCTTGTTGGCTTCTGAGCTTATTCAAGCCTGTCTCAAAATACAACCCTGCCCGTTTAAGACGAAAAAAGCTCTTTACCTGACTTGCTTTTTAAAGATGTCTAGAAATGTACACGTTTTATGCTCTTGTAGGACGCAATCACTCCACTATTGCTGACTACAAATGATCTATAACTGGGCTAATAATGCACTAACTAGCAAAGGATATGAACAAAATATGCACACATGGCTACATGCACCTCTCAAAAGAAGCACATCTACTTATGACCACAGCTGTAAACACAGTCCAGTTCAAAGTAAATGGCACAGATCTATATATGGCAATGGTTTATTTGCATATAGGCCTACTGCAGCTCTGATTGGTTATGCCACACTGGTCTGTGTAGAGGAATAGAATCCTACTCCAATGCGTTCTGCCTACAACAAAATCTCTTGCATAGTTCATTTTGTTTCGGTATGTTGCATTGAAAGTGGCTAATATTGCGTTGATTCGATCACAAATGCCACATTGAAGGGACATGTTGATAGTGTTAACTAACAGGGAAAACTCTAGAAAGTTGAGGGAAGTTCAATCTCGTGCTTCCCTCCATGGGCTGATATTCTTCTGCACTCTGCGCAGCAGTCCCAGGGAAGCTGCTCAGCAGTCTCGCAGCTTAGAGGGAACATTGCTCACAAGAGAAGAGAGAATCTGAGTTTACTCCCGACATGCACCACTACAATATGTCATTTAGCCACTTCATAGATATCTCTAGCTAATCCAAGAGGTCTGCTGAAGCTTCACATAATGATACGAGATCTCTGGGGCTTAATGGCAGCAGCCTTATCTACTTTAGCTCACTTTACACTCATAGATAAAAAGGATTCTTCGGCTGTCTCCATAGGAGGACCATTTGAAAAACCCTTCTTGGTTCTAGATAAAAAACCTTTTGGTTCCAGGTAGAACCCTTTTGTCTTTCGTGTATTTCTTTGGTTATTTCCATGGAAATATTTCCATGGAAATAACCAAAAAGGGTTCTCCTATGGGGACAGCCGAAGAACCCTTTCGGAACCCTTTTTTCACCAATGAAAACCATGCTCTACAGATGTCTCATTTATTGTCTTGCAGATGGATGCGTTAAGTAAAATTATGCTTAAGCTCTCATTTATTTATAAAAATACTTTGTTAGATGAACTTATCAAAGGTTGAAAGAGAGTGGGTGGGTGGGAGAGAGGCTATGTGAATAATAAATAAGAAAGAGTTAGTGAGGGGGCAACTCACCCCTGCGGGCAGAAGAATGATTGCGAAGAAAATAAGTAATAGCACATGCATTTATTTTTGCACCTGAAATGAGGAGTCAGAAATGAGGTAGGGCACATTAAGCACCTCCACTCTTTCACATTCTATCAGAAGGAGTAACGGGAGTCGGTCTGGGAAAACATGGAGCTGCATTTCAAAGGCTTTGCAAACAACAGGGCATTGAAAACTACACAGGGCATTGAAAACTACACAGGGCATTGAAAACTACACAGGGCATTGAAAACTAACAGAGCATTGACAACTACACAGGGCATTGAAAACTACACAGGGCATTGAAAACTACACAGGGCATTGAAAACTAACAGAACATTGAAAACTTACAAACAGACATTATTTTGATAGTCCATCTGTAGATGCTCTACAGCAGGGCTCTCTAACCCTATTTCTGGAGAGCTACCGTCCTGTAGGTTTTTGTTCCAATCCTAATCTAGCGCACCTGTTTCTAATAATTAGCTGGTTGATAAAGTGAATCAGGTTAGTTACAACTGGGGTTGGAGTGAAAACCTACAGGAGGGTATCTCTCCAGGAACAGGGTTGGAGAGCTCTGCTCTACAAACTATCTACAGCTCTGCTCTACAAACTATCTATCAGTAACATGTCAACTAACTATCTAGTAACCATAACCCTAGCTCTAACCCTAACCTTAATCCTTATCCCAACCCCAAACTTAACCCTTACCCTAACCCTTATTCTAACCCTAACCTTAGCAAGCAGTTGCTTATCAACAGATAGTTTGTAAAATAGTATAAAAATCCGGACTATCCATTAAAGTGTGACCGACAGTATTAACAAATAATGAACAAATACATTAAAACTACAACAGCATAAGGAAAACAATGAAACTCAATTAAATGTTTTGCTAATGTCTGAGACTGAGTGAATAGGCCCATATATTATGGATTGCATTGAAACCATGGACCAGGCAGCTATTCTTACATTTTGTCCAAAATCCTATCCAGCCAAAGCTGGCAGCCTGACTCAATCGTAATATGGCAATTACTCTAAATGACAGTTCTGACATTTCAGGACAACCTGAGACCATCATTTGAGAAACCAAAAGGATACATTTTTGCAGGGGTTTCTGCCTCTACCATTAGAATATATATTTGTTTATTTAACTATGCTAAAAACAAATTCTTATTTACAATGACAGCCTAGGAACAGTGGGTTAACTGCCTTATTCAGGGACAGAAAGACAGATTTTTACATTGTCAGCTCAGGGATTTGATCTAGCAACCTTTTGGTTACTGGCCCAACACTCTAATCACTAGGCTACCTGCCACCCCATATCACCACAGCTTCACCACCATAAGCTTCAGCAGCCATAAGACTGTTGAACAATTAATCAAATCAAATCAAATGTTATTGGTCACATACACATGGTTAGCAGATGTTAATGCGAGTGTAGCAAAATGTTAATGCGAGTGTTTTAGGTGACAAGCCAAATTTCTTCAGCCTCCTGAGGTTGAAGAGGCGCTGTTGCACCTTCTTCACCACGCTGTCTGTGTGGGTGGACTATTTCAGTTTGTCCGTGATGTGTACGCTGAGGAACTTAACTTTCCACCTTCTCCACTACTATCCCGTCGATGTGGATTGGGTGCTCCCTCTGCTGTTTCCTGAAGTCCACGATCATCTCCTTTGTTTTGTTGACGTTGAGTAAGAGATTATTTTCCAGATATCACACTCCGAGGGTCATCACCTCCTCCCTGTAGGCCGTCTCGTCGTTGTTGGTAATCAAGCATACCACTGTAGTGTCGTTTGCAAACTTGATGATTGAGTTGGAGGCGTGCATGGCCACGCAGTCATGGGTGAACAGGCAGTACAGGAGAGGGATGAGAACGCACCCTTGTGGGGCCCCAGTGTTGAGGATCAGTGGGGTGGAGATGTTGTTTCCTACCTTCACCACCTGGGGGCGGCCCGTCAGAAAGTCCAGCACCCAGTTGCACGGGGCGACGTCGAGGCCCAGGGTCTCGAGCTTAATGATGAGTTTGGAGGGTACTATGGTATTAAATGCTGAGCTGTAGTCAATGAACAGCATTCTTACATAGGTATTCCTCTAGTCCAGATGGGATAGGGCAGTGTGCAGTGTGATGGCGATTGCATCGTCAGTGGACCTATTGGAGCGGTAAGCAAATTGGAGTGGGTCTAGGGTATCAGTTAGGGTGGAGGTGATATGCTCCTGGACTAGTCTCAAAGCACTTCATGGTGACAGAAGTGAGTGCAACGGGGCGGTAGTCATTTAGTTCAGCTACCTTAGCTTTCTTGGGAACAGGAACAATGATGGCCATCTTGAAGTATGTGGGGACAGCAGACTGGGATAGGGATTGATTGAATATGTTGGTAAACACACCAACCAGCTGGTCTGCTCATGCTCTGAGGACGCGGCTAGGGATGCCGGCAGCCTTGCAAGGGTTAACACGTTTAAATGTTTTACTCACGTTGGCCACGGAGAAGAAGAGCCCGCAGGCTTTGGTAGCAGGCCGTGTCAGTGGCACTGTATTGTCCTCAAAGCGAGCAAAGGAGTTGTTTAATTTGTCTGGGAGCAAGACGTCGATGTCTGCGACGGGGATGGTTTTCTTTTTGTAATCCGTGATTGACTGTAGACCCTGCCACAAACGTCTCGTGTTTGAGTCGTTGAATTGCGACTTTACTTTGTCTCTATACTGACGCTTTGCTTGTTTGATTGCCTTGCGGAGGGAATAGCTGCACTGGTTAGGGAATGTTTTAATAGTCACAGTGGGTACGACATCTCCAATGCACTTGCTAATGAACTCACTCACCGAGTCAGTGTATACGTCAATGTGGTTCTCTGAGGCTATCCGGAACATATTCCAGTCCACGTGATCGAAGCAATCCTGAAGCGTGGAATCCGATTGGTCAGACCAGCATTGAACGGACTTAAGCACAGGCGTTTCCTGTTTTAGTTTCAGTCTATAGGCTAGGAGCAACAAAATGGAGTCATGGTCAGATTTGCCGAAGGCAGGGCGGGGGAGGGCTTTGTATGCATCGCGGAAGTTCGAGTAGCAATGATCCAGAATGCTAGCAGCCCGTGTCGCGCATTCGATATGCTGGTAGAATTTAGGAAGTCTCGTTCTCAGGTTAGCTTTGTTAAAATCCCCGGATACAATAAATGCAGCCTCAGGATATATGGTTTCCAGTTTACATAGAGTCCAGTGAAGTTCTTTCAGGGCCGACGAGGTATCTGCTTGGAGGGGGGATATACAAGGCTGTGACTATAATTGAAGAGAATTCTCTTGGAAGATAATGCGGTCGGCATTTGATTGTAAGGAATTCTAAGTCAGGTGAACAAAAGGACTTAAATTCCTGTATGTTGTTGTGATTACACCATGAGTCGTTAATCATAAGGCATACACCCCCGCCATTCTTCTTACCAGAGAGATGTTTGTTTCTGTCGGTGCGATGCATGACGAAACCGGGTGGCTGTACCGACTCTGACAACATATGAGCCATGTTTCCGTGAAACAGAGACAGTTACAATCTCTGATGTCTCTCTGGAAGGCAACTCCTGCCCTATTTTCATCCACCTTGTTGTCTAGAAATTGGACATTGGCGAGTAATATGCTCGGGAGCGGTGGGTGGTGTGCTCGCCTTCTGAGTCTGACCAGTAGGCTGCTCCGTCCACCTCTCCTGCGGCGACCGCGTTATTTTGGGTCGGCCTCTGGGATAAGATCCCATGTCCAGGGTGGAGGTCCGAACAAAGGATCCGCTTCGGGAAAGACGTATTCCTGGTTGTAATGATGGTAAGTTTTCATCACTTTTATATCCAATAGTTCTTCCCGGCTGCATGTCATAACACTTGAGATTTCCTGGGCCAACAATGTAAGAAATAATACATAAAATAATACATAAAAAACAAATAACTGCATAGTTTCCTAAGGACCTGAAGCGAGGTGATCATCTCTGTCGGCGCCAATCAAATGGCCCCCCGGACTATTTACATTGAGACCCCCCCCCCCCTTTGTTTTTACACTGCTGCTACTCACTGTTTATTATCTATGCATAGTCACTTTATCCCTACCTACATGTACCTTGACTAACCTGTACCTCAGGACATTGAATCGGTACTGGTACCCCCTGTATATAGCCTCATTATTGTTACTTATTGTGTTATTTTTTATTTTATTTAGTAAATATTTTCTTAACTCTATTTCTTGAACTGCATTGTTGGTTAAGGGCTTGTAAGTTCACGGTACTGTCTACACCTGTTGTAGTCTGTGCATGTGACAAATAACATTTGATTTGATTTGCACTTAACTCATTACTGTCAGGTTTTGGCCAAGACTGTTCGGGTTTTGGTCACTAGATGTCCCCATTGCACCTTTTTTGTACCTTTTGTTTTTCTTGCTCTAATTATTGTTTGCACCTGTAGGTCATTCCCTTGTTAGTATTTAAACCCTGTGTGTTCCTCAGTTCCTTGCTCAGTGTTTGTAAGTTAGCACCCAGCCTCAGCCCAAGCCTTGTTCTTTACAGATATTTCTTTTATTGGATTTTCCAGAGGTTCTCTGGTTTAGTTCTTGTGTATATTTTGAGTAGTCTTTTGAGGTTTGTTTTTTCCCTGCTGTTTTTTACCACTTTGTGGAGTTTCTTTTGTATTTTGGAGGATTTCCATTTTGTGCCTCTTGGCTTTATTTTTGGACATTGTGGATTTAGTTTCTTTGCCTGAAGATTTTGTTCTTTAATTAAACCACCATCTCTAGTACTGCTGTGTCTGCCTCATCTTCTGGGTTCTGACGATTATTAGTGACTGTTTCTCGCACCGGGTCCTGACAATTACAATTTGCTCTGCAGGTCCTCGCCTTGAGAGTTGACACTTGACTGCACTGAGGGGGGATTTCTCCCAATGCTGTTTGCCAGCACTTTATGCCTGATCAGCTCGCCAGTTCCCCTTTCATGCCTAATCACTCAAAAGACCTGAGTGAGACGAGAGTTGGGTCTTCTCCACTATTCGCCATGGAGGGCATGCAATTACATGGACCCCATCAACTTGGTAGCTGTGGCTGGCAGGTTAAAGTGCCAATGTACAAGTATGTGGGTGGGTCTGTCTGTCTGTCTGTCTGTTTGGGTCACAGTATGCTATGTACCACATGCATAATGAAACAGGTTGGTTTAGCTTAGCAGGCCCACACCCCAGGCAGTCTGACCCCAGTTTGGGGATGTCTGGCTCCCTCCATGAATTATGAAAGGTGATCCTGCCCCTCAGGTCTCCCAGCGGCTCACACAAGGATTTGTGCACGTTCACCCATCTTAGCCAGAGTGTCAGAGGGCATTTGTGTTGTGTGAGTGCACCAAGGGTGTCTCTGATAATGCCATGTGGGGGTGGCTGGCCTACCTCCCCCTACGCCCCCATGTAGACTGCATTAGTGTTGGGTCAGCAGGGCTAAGTGGGCATGCGTTCCTCCAGTAGAGTAGGTGTGGTTGCAGAGAGACAGCCAGCCACACACTCCACACTAATGGTCCCACTCTCTACTCTCTGCTGATTGCACCACACAACATTTTCCTTTCAACCACTCCCCCTCCCATCCTCCCTACTCCACTCTGTTGACTACTAACTCCGGGATTGCAAAAATCAGGGGGTCTGCCATAATATATGTGCTGGCTTGACAATGTCAGCACTTTATCTGTTCTGCATACTTCCCTTTTGCTGACAATATGACCACTTAGGAGGTTGTAAGGGATGCACCAGAATCTTTTAAAAGGAAACATATGTTTTTGTAAAAGCCATGAGCCGTGAGTGTTGATAAAGCAAAAGCTAAGACTTTACTATGTGCACATCTGACAAATACATTCTTAAGAAAATGTTGCTTCTATCAAATTAAGGTTGGTGCTCTTCAGTGCTCCCCCACTCCCTCAGCCCCCTCTCTGCCTTAGCCCCTCCCTGCTTTCTGTCTGCCTGGCTGTGCATTATTGATGGGGTTGAAATTAAATGTGCCTTTGTTCCATGAGACACAGACACAAGGCGTGTTCCCTTCACTTACACTCACAGGGTAGACAGGAGGAGCCTTCTGCCCCCTATCCCGGCATGCAGCGGGCGCTTCATCCATCACATTAAGAGGTGCCGCATCAATCATTAACAAGTAGCCCAATGTTGAGAGAATGGTGGCTAGCTTGCCAAATATGTTAAGATGAAGCAGGTCAGGGTGATGATGATCTTACCCATTTCAGAAGATGTATTTAAGACTATATGGGATATCAAGATGGGAACAGGGGAATGGATTTCATAGAGAGAGAGAGAGAAGGAGATCAAGACTGTTCAAGTTTATTCTGAAATAAGTAAAAGTCTCAAACCAGACTCAATAGATGAGCTTCACAATGCTTTAAAGGGGGTTTGGTGGACTCCTGATGAGTTGTGAATCTGACACTCAAATCCTGTTTCTTGGGTGGCCACCACTTCACCTAGAAATTCCACAGGGGTTTTCTTTACTCTACTCTTCTGTAGGTACCTATAGTTTGATAATAGTCTAGTAACCTCTTAAAATATGTGTAATACGTTTGTGTAACGGTCAAGAAGACAAGCAGGGCTATTCCTCGAAAGTAGTATTACCCCTCCTTTTGGGGGGATTTTACATACTTTTTGTCTTTCTTTGTCTGCTGTACTGTTTGCATAAAGACAGAGCCAGACCCAACCCTCTTGTTGTCTCATATCCACATACCTGCTGAAAATAGGGAGACAATTTGAGAAATTCCAAATCTAAACCAGGTTCTTGGGTCATAAGATTAGAAATCACCTTTGCATGACCATAAACTTTTTGCCTTTATCTTCTAACACTTCTCCTGGTTAAAACATGTATTTGTGAGTCTAGGCTCTGTATCTAAAGAGATGCCCACGGTGACCTACAGAGCAACTGGTCAGGTTTCTCTTTGAAAGAGATGTCAGTCACACACATGTGGCACACACACCTCAGACACGTGAGCACATATGCACAAATACACACATACATGCATGATTGTGCACACACCCAATCCTCTTTATCTCTGTTATGAGTCTTTCAAACATCTAAATCTGGTGTACTAGTGTTTCTGGGGTCACATCTAATGTGTCATCTAATGCATCTTCAGCTGGTAATATCTGTTCGAAGGGCCATGCATTTTACCTGCCTGGTATCCATGCCAACATTAACACTCTTTTCAATTATGTCAGAATACAGAGCTCTATGACAGACAGAGACCTTGGCAATGTGTCTGTAAAGAAAGAAAGAGAAGGCTTTGTTGATTGAATACGTGAAATTGATAGACTCTCACTCTTCATATGGCTGACCTGAATTACAGTAGGCCAGGTCTATCAATCCTTCATACTTGTCCTGTCTGACCAATTCAAACACAGTCCATGCAAACGGTTGCTCAGCAATAGAATCCCCAAAATAATGTACAGCTGAATCGGTGTAATATTACCCTTAATGTCACACCCTGATCTGTTTCACCTGTCTTGGTGATTGTCTCCACCCACCTCCAGGTGTCTCCTCTTTTCTCCATTAGTCCGCGGTGTATTTATCCCTGTGTTTCCTGTATCTCTGTGCCAGTTCGTCTTGTTTTGCCAAGTCAACCAGCGTTTCTCCTAGCTCCTATTTTTTCCCAGTCTCTGTTAATTTCCTATCCCTCCTGGTTTTGACGCTTGCCTGAATCCGCCTGCCTGACCACTGCCTGTTCTGACCTCGAGCCTGCCTATCGCCTGGTACTGTTTGGACTCTGACCTGGTTTATGAACTCTCGCCTATCCCCGACCTGCCTTTTGCTTACCCCATTTTGGTTTAATAAACATCGGAGCTCAACCATCTGCCTCCTGTGTCTGCATTTGGGTCTCGCCTTGTGCTCTTATACTTAAAGACGGATCAATAGATTCATTAGTCCCACCCCACTGGGCACACACTGGTTGAATCAACTTTGTTTCCACGTCATTTCAATGAAATTACGTGGAACAGATGTGAAATAGATGTTGAATGGAAGTCTGTGCCCAGAGAGACAGATCTTGAGATAGTGATTGTTTCTTGTTTCTTTCATTCAAGCCATCATTCTGTGGTGAGTGTGGCTCAAAAAATATGTATACTCTAAAACCACATAAGATTTTCTCCCACATTGGCAAAATTCAATCTCAACAAACGCATGATTTATTTATATTCTGTACTGTATATACAGCAACAAGAATCCGTGGAAGGCAAGGCACTGGTTGCAGGCAGCTGGTTTCCCCAACAATACTAACAGGCACTTACCTAAAACAAATCACATCATGAGCATGCATTATTGTGTTACTGTAATGGTTATGTGTTCCATCTGGGCTGTCAAGTTAGGCCCAGATAAATACAGTAGCAACAGAAGCAGAGCAACCAAACAGAACACAGAGTTCCAAACCAACCACTCCCCAGACTAGATCCAGAGTATTAACATTTTAGAGAACCATCTGTAGCTAAAGGTTAATATCCACACTATTAGAGAAGCACACGCCTGTCCTTGTTATTTTAATTCACCTATAAAGAAGCCCTCATAAAGAGAGGGGAGATTTATGCCTAACACACAATTACACTAATCATTATGGAGATTACTTACACAACTGATTTATCTTCTGCTGTTTCAAAATGGGTCTTCCTGTCACAGAGTTGCCTCGACCTTTCCCCCCTATTTCAGGCAGATCACTTTTCATAGGGTCACACAACATATTCACCTTGTATTTTTTAGGACACCATTATCAAACAAAGCCAGACCACTCACTTTACCTGTGAAGAATATGGTGCTAAGATTACTTTGAAGAGACATCACTAGTGAATCATGATATACAGTGCCTTCGGAAAGTATTCAGACCCCTTGACTTATTTTGTTAGGTTACAGCCTTATTCTAAAATTGATTAAATAGTTTTTTCCCCCTCCTCAATCTTTACACAATACCCCATAATGACAAAGCAAAAACAGATTTTTAGAAATGTTTGCTAAATTATTAATTAAAAAACCCTGAAATATCAAATTTTTATAACTATTCAGATCCTTTACTGAAGCACCTTTGGCAGCAATTACAGCCTCGAGTCTTCTTAGGTATGACGCTACAAGCTTGGCACACCTGTATTTGGGGAGTTTCTCCCATTCTTCTCTGCAGATCCTCTCAAATTCTGTCAGGTTGGATGGGGAGCGTTGCTTCACAGCTATTTTCAGGTCTCTTCAGAGATGTTCGATCAGGTTCAACTCCTGGCTCTGGCTGGGCCCCTCAAGGACATTCAGAGACTTGTTCCAAAGCCACTCCTGCGTTGTCTTGGCTGTGTGCTTAGGGTTGTTGTCCTGTTGGAAGGTGAAACTTCGCCCCAGTCTGAGGTCCTGAGCACTCTGGAGCAGGTTTTCATTAAGGATCTCTCTGTACTTTGCTCCTTTCATCTTTGCCTCGATCCTGACTAGTCTCCCAGTCCCTGCCACTGAAAAACATCCCACAGCATGATGCTGCCACCCCCATGCTTCACCGTAGGAATGGTGCCAGGTTTCCTCCAGACGTGAAGCTTGGCATTCAGGCCAAAGAGTTCAATCTTGGTTTCATCAGAACAGAGCATCTTGCTACTCATGGTCTGAGAGTCTTTAGGTGCCTTTTGGCAAACTCCAAGCGGGCTGTCATGTGCCATTTACTGAGGAGTGGCTTCAGTCTGGCCACTCTACCATAAAGGCCTGATTGGTGGAGTGATCCAGAGATGGTTGTCCTTCTGGAAGTTTCTCCCATCTCCACAGAGGAACTCTGGAGCTCTGTCAGATTGACCATCGGGTTCCTGGTCACCTCCCTGACCAAGGCCCTTCCCCCAAAATAAAAAATAAAAATGTTTTCGCTTTGTCATTATGAGGTATTGTGTGTAGATTGCTGAGGATTTGTTTTTATTTAATCCATTTTAGAATAAGGCTGTAACGTAACAAAATGTGGAAAAAGTCAAGGGGTCTGAAGACTTTCCAAAAGCACTGTAAATGCTCTAATTTACTGGAGGGCCAGTTAAACAATAAAGGCACTCCCTACCACTGCATTGCAGACAGCACAAGCTTATCTTTGAGGATTCCTCCCTATCACTATATCCTTCGTTAGTTAGAGTAGTAGTATATCATAGACTCACCAACATTAACCCTATGCTGAAAAACTGAAAATGGTGGTTAGATACCCCCTAGTGGGAAGATGCTGGAAGAGCAGCATGTACTGTACTGTACTTAGAAGGAACATCATCCTATGACAGATGAACAAATCGACCAAATGTTTACTGTATGGTAATGAATAGGCAGTCTGTGTTTACATTCCATCAAATAGGCTCTTTAATTTCTCCCTTTTTTTTGTCGTCCTACATTTTTTAATTACAAATTGGATTAGGGTCAGTTCCATTTCAACCCAGACGTAGGAGGTCCATTTGTTATTGGCAATCATTTTGAGTCAGTTTTGAACGTTTCAATTAACAGAATTTTCATAAATGTTCTGATATTCACATGAAATAGAACTGACCACAACTCTGCAACAAGACCAGCATCTCTGGCTTCAAGTAGAGTAGCCTAGCCTGTTCCAATTCATCCCAAAGGTGTTTGATGGGGTTGAGGCCAGGGCTCTGTGCAGGCCAGTCAAGTTCTTCCACACCAATCTCGTCAAACCATCTCTGTATGGACCTCGCTTTGTGCACAGGGGCATTGTCATGCTGAAACAGGAAAGGGCCTTCCACAAACTGTTGCCACAAAGTTGGAAGCACAGAATCGTCTAGAATGTAATTGTATGCTGTAGCATTAAGATTTCCCTTCATTTGAACTGAGGGGCCTAGCCCGAAACATGAAAAACATCCCCAGACCATTGTTCCTCCACCACCAAACTTTACAGTTGGCACTATGCATTGGGACAGGTAGCGTTCTTCTGGCATCCGCAAAACCCAGATTCATCCGTCGGACTGGCAGATGGTGAAGCGTGATTCACCACTCCAGAGAACGCGTTTCCACAGCTCCAGAGTCCAATGGAGGCGAGCTTTACACCTCTCCAGCCGACAATTGGATTCCGCATAATGATCTTAGGCTTGTGTGTGGCTGATCGGCCATGGAAACCCATTTCATGAAGCTCCAGACGAACAGTTCTTGTGCTGATGTTGCTTCCAGAGGCTGTTTTGAACTCGGTAGTGAGAACGGCACTCCACGGTACCGTTCTGTGAGCTTGTGTGGCCTACCACTTCGTGGCTGAGACATTATTGCTCCTAGACCTTCCACTTCACAATAACATCGCTTACAGCAGCTCTAGCAGGGTAGAAATTTGACAAACTGACTTGTTGGAAAGATGGCATCCTATGACGGTGCCATGTTGTTTTTGCTATGGAGATTGCATGGCTGTAAGCTCAATTTTATTCACCTGTCAAGAACAGATGTGGCTGAAATAGCTGAATCCACTAATTTGAAGGTCTACATACTTTCATGTGTCTACATACTTTTGGCGGTGTAGTGTATATACACAACTAAAACCATTCACTGAATGGAAATATACAAAGGTTTCAGATAACAGTTTCCACAACATAGATTTTAAGCATCAATCCAAAAGTAAAGCCACAGAAACCCACCTGATTATCCATGAAACAAGAATCACACAAGCCTGAAAATTATAGGTCGTCATATGTGTAAGATTATTTTAACAACTCCTATTTTAGGCAGGGAAAGTTTGCAGTCCTTAGTCTCACTTCCTTTGGATATAAAGGTCATGACTTAATTAAATAACAAAATTAATCTTAACATTAACTTTTAGTAATCTTTCTGGAATACAGATTTTTTTTTAAAGTACACAACACTTTCACTCATCCTTATGGCATCCGAGATCACTTGATTGCAAGGTACACTCATTTGCAACCAATCTTTAATTACATATAACATGCAACAAAAATCAAGATTACAATAATATAAAGTTTTGAATTCAACTTTAAAATGCAGCTCTGGATTGTACATACACATTACACTATCCATGTTGCCTATCCAACTAAAGATTAGGTTTCTTACAGGGTCAGTAGTCAACTATCTGTGTTTACCATAGTCACGTTTATCCTACTTGTTAACACAGTTATTAACTAGGAGAGCCATAAGGCTTTAAACCAATGAGAATATTCATGTTACCACCCCTGAAACAGTTTCTCAAGTGATCCAAAGAAACGTAAACGACGCCAAAACGATAGTCAAGGTTGAGTGAGTAGAAGAGAACACTACTTTCACACCTCCACTAGTATTGAAATGCTACCCTGTCAATCTCATGTCATGTCTCTATCTCCTGATGACCAAAGGGCTTTGGCATGGTAGTCTTAGATACTGGCATTAGCTTAACCACTTCAGTTTGCAGTAGAAGGTTGCACCCATCAGTGGAGCAGCCACACCAACCACAATGAGAACTGCTACGGCAATCCCCAGGCCAACAGACGCACCCAAGCTGCTCCCTTGGCCACCAGAAAGCGCTGTGCACAAAGGGGAGAGGGAGCAACATGACACATTACACCAACAGCCAGTGGAAAAGCTTCTTCCCATCTGAGCAACACTGACCTTCCTGTTAGAATGATGTCAACAACTTTAAAAGCGAAAGATTTGCTGTCACTAATTGGTCATATGATAGTAGAGTTAACTTGATAAAGAAAAACGGACCCTCTTCTTTGGAAGTAAGAGAAACTGAAACCCCCCCCAGAAAAACAGTATTCATAAGATTATTCCAAATAAATTGGCATTATATGTTAGTATTGGAAATGGAATTGGAAAACAATAGATAGGCCTAATGAACATGAGGATGGTAAAATTATCATTACATTAACAAATGTGTTTTAGGAAAGATATGACGTCCTATTATGAGTATATTGCTATATAGAATATAGGTACATAGAGAGTGGACATACAGCTCTCTGCCATGGTCTTGATGGGTCCTGAGGTGAGGGTAGAGGTAACATAGAAAACAAAAATCCGGAACACTGAAATTAGTATCGTATATTACGTTTGGCACGTATGTTACGTATGGAATGTATTATTTTGGATGTCCATCATCCATTTCGTATGATATGTTACGAATTATAATTACTATGATATGTTACAAAAATAGGACTATTTGGGTTGCTAGACATTTGCGTTGTATGCCTACCTATCCACCTCGACCAACTGGACTCCTTTCATTTTTTGCCTTAAGTAACCTTCCCTCTCATATAACCATACCAAACAGTGTCCCTCGTTTACTATGTTATGTCTAGTGTATGAGACCGGGCTGTAAACTTAGACAGGCCAAATGTGACTTCTGGAGGATACCCTTTAGTAAGGGTCATTTTCTAACTTTTTTACTTTAATTTGTAAATCTCTCAACAATTAAAGCTGTGACATCTGTTGTGGATGGATTGAGCCTAAAGTTGTGTGGTCAGATCAATGGTACTGTACCTTGAAGGTGCTGCAAGTGGTGCAATCACAGAGTAGAAACGGGCCTTCTGGCTGTCTCCATTCTCCAGCATGGTGGTCATCTGATTAATGGAGCAGCTTTACAAAAAAGGTGAACCTCACCTCACAATTGCCCATTTGCACACAGGCAGGACAACACACTGCTAGATACAGAAAGATTATGAATGATTGAATATGGCCCCTTGGTGCCTAGACAAAGTGGCTACTCCTCCCTTTTGCATTGAGCTTACTAGATAAAGAGGAACCTGGATATAGATAGTTAAATTATCTAGTGAGCAGGTGCACTGTGTCTGAATGCAAAGGAGGCAAGATGTTTTATCAAGCCCAGTATTACAATATATAGACTTATATATAGACTTTCTTTTTTTCTCTATTGTGTTATTGACTGTACGCTTGTTTATTCGCAGGTCGCAGTTGTAAATGAAAACTTGTTCTCAACTAGCTTACCTGGTTAAATAAAGGTGATATAAAAATAAAAAACAATGAATACTCATTTGATATGAACCGGGCAACTAACACTTTTTCAATATTTGATTGAAGATTGTTTTTTGTTGTTGTTTTTTTTACTTACGATACAAAGAGATGAAAGAATGTTGAGATGGAGAGCAGCGGGGAGACGGACACATAACATCAGTCCAGAAGCACATGGTATCTGTAGAGAAAGAGTGAGGTCAGACAATTCAGATCACAACTAGAACCCTTTATACACATTCTAAAACTGTTTGACTATTCATTATTACTAAGGCTAAGAGGGAACACAACAAGAAGGTTCTTACTGGCAAGTCAGGTTAGCAGCTAAAACCTGAATGAAGACATTAGTCCTCAATAACCAGAGAAGGGATAACCAGGGGTGTGGTATTGTTTGCATCCTGGTGAAGGAAGAAAGGAAGATGGCACTATTATAAAAGCACACTTGCATAAGATCTGACATATGATCAGACATGTTTACACATGTTGGTATAGGTTTACAGTTATTTTATAAGGTGGCAGCACATTGGCAAATTGGCTCTTTGCCATGTCGCAGCCGTGCATATATGAATGGGGGTGTTACGTAGGTGCTGGTTGTGTTGTCCTAACCTTAACGGGGCATTGCTCAGAGCACTGATGAAGCTACCATTGTTGTTCTTCACAGCAATGGAGGAGGCTGACCTGAAGAGGGGAAAAGAGAAAGGTCAGACAGAGTACCTAGATCCAGTGTAGCTGACTGATTACTACAGCAGGACCCAGGCTAACACTCTCCCCACAGAAAGATCAACTGCTTTGAACTGTGTTTGAACTGTGTAATATCATGCTGCAAACAAAACAACTGTCTGGGTGCTCAGTTTCAATTGCAGAGCAGTGTCTGATTTTCATATGTAAGCGATATATCCAGTAAATCTTTTCACTTACATGTCCACCAGGGTGTTCTTGACGAGGTACTCCAGAGGGTAAGCACAGGAGTAAAAGTACTTGAGCTCAGCATTATAGGTGACCGTTCCAATGTTGGGGTCGTATGATCGGACTACCCCGCTCACATTGACCGTCTGGAGGCTGGAGAAGTCTGAGAATATCCCTGTTCCTGGAGCACATGTTGACTATGTGGCTTTGAAGGTTGCTGGTGCAATAGTGTGTAGAAAATAGCATTTTTCTCTGTCAGAAGGCAAACCATAAAATGAGATCTCTCATTCCCTTGAAGTTTCTTTTAGACTGAAAGCCATCACCTGTTCTTTAGCGTAAATGGGCTTTCAATTTAGTGTTACTTTCAAGCTCGTGATAAGGTAAGTTTCAAATGTTTTAAAAGTTTCACAGGAGTCAAAACCTCTCAGAGAAACATACATTCTCTGCTCCCTCATTCCCCTCAGTCAAGGTCAGTGGTGCTGCGAGCCTTCCCTCTATCACAACACTCCTCCAGGGCAGAGGAAAGCATACATAAACATTATCCTATTAATAATCACCAAGAAGACACTCCCGCAGGCGTCCCCTTGGCAAAGGGGAAAGCTGAATCTCAGGACAGGAGGAATCACTCTGGTGTTCAGAGTTCCCTTACAGATTGTGTTATCCATGATGTGGTTCAGGATCAACAGACTAGATGGCAGGGCAGATTTGAATAGCCAGGTCAATGGAGGAGGTCCCCCAGACCACTGAGATGTCTGTGTATTCTGATAGATGCAGGAAGACACTGAGTAAGATTAAAAACGTTCAAATGTATTCTGAGCTAATGTATACAGATAAACCACTATAGTTTAAGTGTCCCTGCTCTGAAGCAATCTAGCTATTTCAGACATGATTCAAATAACAATTTAACAAGACTATAACCCTAACCACCTCAAACCCTTTTTTTGTGTATTTTACCCCCTTTTTGCAATCCAATTACGATCCAATTATGATCTTGTCTCATCGATGCAACTCCCCAAAGGGCTCGGGAGAGGCGAAGGTCGAGTCATGCATCCTCCGAAACATAACTCGCCAAACCGCGCTTCTTAACACCCACCCGCTTAACCCAGAAGCCAGCTGCACCAATGTGTCGGAGGAAACACCGTTCAACTGACTACCGAAGTCAGCCTGAAGGCGCCTGGCCCGCCACAAGTAGTCGCTAGAGCGCGATGAGCCAAGTAAAGCCCCCACCGGCCAAACCCTCCCCTAACACGGCCGGTTGTGACACAGCCCAGGATCGAATTTGGGTCTGTAATGACGCCTCAAGCACTGCAATGCAGTGCCTTAGACCGCCGTGCCACTCGGAAGGCCCACCTCAAATCCTTTATCATAAACACTGTCTTGGATGAAGCTGAGATGGTTAGGATTAGCTACAGTAAACAAGAGTTGAAATGTAGAAGTGATGTAGTTACTATACCTGGTTGTCTGGCATAAGCCCCACATTCAGCAGGGGTGAGGGCCTGATCATGGCCCACAATGCACAGGGAAGTCAGGATGAGGAAGCTGCATAAAGCCATCTCACCAATCTGTCCTCGCTGAAGATCTGCAGAAAAACACACAGATGTCAATGTCAAGCACAAAATTCAATTTATAGACTAGCATAAAATGCTATGGGATGACTCCATATTCCTAGATGTGTACAATCTGTAGTACATTTACTGTCGACACGTTGTATGTATAGGGACCAGGACTAGTTATATAGTTCTCATACAACCTTGTGATTGGTTGGAAACAGGGTCATTGCCATCTTGGTGGGGTTGTCTAAGGTAGTGGGAACCATTCACTTTTGTGGATAAAGCACTGTGGGTCTTATCCTGGAGGCAAATTCATGAAACCCTACACAGTCCCCTTCAAAGTTATATGGTAAACATAGGGCAGGTGGCTTTGTGACTTTGTGTGTGATCCTGCTCCCCTTTGTATGCTTATATGAAACATAATAATCAAGTAAGTATATGGTTCATGGTCTTTAGGGACCACACACACAATGTGAGGGGCGTCTTGTTGTTTCCTTTAAGTTCTAATACGATTTAGGTGACCCACACCTAGTTTTCAACCACTTTTAAGGGAAGGGGCTTCAGCACTATAGTATATGAGCATTAACATTTGATTTAAAAAAAATGTTGGGTGAGTAATTAACATAACATTAAAAATGTAATCTTTAAAGCCCTATGCTAATCACGTGAATCCCTTTGTTGATATGATCATTTCAAATACATTACAGTGAGCAAGTACTGATTACAGTTATCAGAAACACTTTGAACAAATTAAATTCTTCCTGTGTTGGGGAAAGTACTAATATTATACAGAGCATGTCTGAATAATGTAAAGCACCCGCCCAGACACATATTCATAATGAACCTATGAAAAAAAGATCATGTGACTCCAATTCAAATAAAACCAAATATGATATGTAAATGTAACCAAAAACGTTACCAAGAAACGTGCCCTGTGTGACTTTGAAGAGTGAGTCCACATACTTATTATGCATCATGTCTATATCTAGTGTCTATATCTAGTCTTCTTCTTCGGTCTGGAATCAGTAGTGGGACTGAAAGGAACTGCATGAAGGTCAGTGGTAACCTGATCTTGTCAGGTCAACCACCAGAGAAGGGAAAACATTTATTCGGATTAATATATAACAATAATAATAATAATACATTTAATTTGTATAGCGCTTTTCATACAGAGTTATCCCAAAGTTCAAATTTGATTAGAGTCATATTAGAGCACATGGGTGGTTACCATGGTCCCTTGTGACGTGCACAAAACCATGGAGAGGATTATGGACACACACACGACATGGTCATTGTCATGACGTGTACACTTAAACATACCAGGGTCTTTCTGCCTTTTTTCACAGATCATGTGTTTTCTTGTCACTACAAAAAACTAAATGCAGCCTGGGTTTGGACCTGGCAGTGACCTGAACTTGGGTTGAATATTGTCCATGGAAAAACAAAATATAATCGCTTATCAAAGATAGTAAATCTAGAGGGTGATGACTGCTCTCATTTCTCTCCTCTCAGTCATCAACAGCCATTGTGGACAGAGAATATAATGTATAATAGCTGCTGAAATATGGGATTAGCACAGTAAAGGGCCCAGATTGCAGGATGGGTTACATTTCGACAATTGGCATGTTATAGTTAGACATGTTATAGCAGGTCACTGGGATCATATTCCTCTAATATGGAGGTATAGAAATCATGATCCCCATATAATTGAATTACAATTGCTGGAATTCAAACAAAAATAGCAATATTTATGCTGTATCTTTGTTTATAAACTGCCTGCACATTTATTCTGAAAACTGGAAACTTTCTACAATGTTCAAAAACCTTCTGTGATTTTATTTGACCTTGGGTAAAAGACAAAATCAGGTCCGATTGAACTCTAGCTTGAAGTCTCAAACACGCCACAACATCAGTGTTAGAATTATACTAATACACTATGAAGGCCAGTAAATAATATCATTAGGCAGACTGATATGTAAAATATTTATTTGAAAAATAACCCCCCCCCCCCTATCAACATGATTATAAATTTAAACACATAATACGAAATTAAGTAATTATAGTAAATGGATTATTGCTTTCTTTTTTAAACTTTCCACATCAAATAGCACATTCCCTAAAAAGGGAAAAAACACATCATCCTCAAATAAAATAAGCACAGGGTGAAATCCTGACTTGACCAAGTTATTAGAGATTTCTTTAATTAAGCATTGATGGCAAAAACTTTCACAAACATTCAAGTTATGTGGAAGTCAGGATTTCAGCCATACTTCATACCAATAAGTACTATACATACGGTATATAAATATTCATCATGATCATACATATAGAATGATGAATCACTTCTTCAATTCTCCTCACATGTTAGTACTATACTGAAGCCTACCTTTTCTCAGGTTAAAATAGACAGTGTGTTATAAAAATATCTACAAGTAATGTTTTGGTGTTGGCCTTTGTAGAGGACAGTATCAGTCATCCCCAGGTGTCAGGGTTATTTGAATGACCCTTTATTTCTTTAATGTAACTGACCCCATGCCAAGCAATGGATGACAAAAAGACACTAAGGTATTGAAAAAATGGGAAATCAGCCTCACATAGTGACCTGGGCCAGTTTTATTACACGCTACCTGTAAAAAACAATACACTGGTCTATCAATGGATCAGAACAAAACAAGGAAAACAGTACACAACATTATTATTATTGAACATATACTGTTCCCCTGTACACAAAGTAGGAATGAACTATTTACAGTATCAATATGCGCTTGAGTATGTGTATGTACATGTACACGTGAATGTGTGACAGCGTTTGGCATGACAGTGACTGTTACAGCTGCCGGATAAGAGTAAGTTAGCGAAATGGAAAGTACACATTCAAGGAAGGTAGAGTAGCTAAGTAAACCTTTCAGAAAATACAGGTCCCGATCTACAATAACTGTCCCTATTATGTATTGATGTATTTACTTGGTAGGTACATAGGCACATAGTGAATCTTTTGCTCGTGGCTAAACCTCTTACTCTAGAATCATTGTTTGAGATCACAGTTATCTCTACTGTGAGTTTATTAGTTATCTCTACAGTGCAAATACATACTGTAGGGTATTAGTTATAGTTAGATGGATAAAAAAATGAGGGGGAGAATGAGTCAGAGATAATGAGAATGAGAGAGAGAGAGAGAGGGAGAGAGCACACCCACGAGAGGTTTATTTGAAACCAGGGTTCCATGCTCCTGAGGGTGTGGCTGTAGGGAGGCGGGGTCTGCGGAGGAGGCGGAGCGAGAGCAGGAAGAAGCCCAGACTGAACACGCCTAGAATGACCACACCTGACAGCAGAGCACTGGTCACTGGGTTCAACGGGAGGGAGGGGCCACTTGATGCAGCTGGATTACCACACACAAACACACAAAGAGTAAGTATGGGCAGACACAAATACTCACTGATATAGGCTAAAACCACAGTTAATGGTTAAGAAACACAAAAGGGAAGTGAAACTTGTGAGTTAACCATTACTATCATCATTTCTGCTGTAAATCCAAGGGTGTCATATTTTCTTTTGAAGGTAGTGAATGTATAAAGAATGTAAATATATAGCACAGAAAAATTGTCTTTTGACATTACAAAGTTTATAGATTAAATAAATATATCACTTGTCAAGGCATTGCACAAGCAGTGACAAAGTGAGAGAGCTTACTGAGTTGTGAGTTATTCATTGGAGTTTCATCTGTAAAGAAACAAAATCAATCATTGATGCTTTCAGAGTTTCAACATTATTGAGGAACACAACCATGCATTTTAATACAAATGTACTGAATAACCATTGAGTATACTGTCAAATCCCACCTCATTTTATTCTCACATAACCCTCCATCAGTAGATTTCAAGACTATACAATATATAATCGAAAGGGATTCTCGTGTATAGGCTACATCACATCATACAGTTTTAATACTTACTCTACAACTATATCACGGATATCAAAATAATCTAATTGAAGTCAGACAAAACTATAGTCTAAGTTGAAGTGGGTATGGATGAAGAGGTATCCTGCGTACCAATCCTGGTGATGATGGGTCCAGCAGTGATGATGGCATCCCCAGACGACGGCCTAGACTCCAGGCTATCCTCTACGTCCCTCCTACGCCGATGGCCACAGATCTTCCAATATTATATTAATATAAAATCACATACATATACTCCTTTATATGAATCTGTATTCAATAGGGAATAGTGAATAGTGCTAAGGTATTTAAATTTTTAATGGACTATGTGAAGCTTCATATTGATCAGAAGTCAAGAAATATGGTACTTTGGTGTTAATATGGTGTTTTCTGATATTTGCAGAGCATTGAAGTTCCCCCTGTTGACTGTACTGATGTTGAACACATCATTTGGTAAGATGTCAAATGTTCTTACCGGCATGAGCAGGACACAGTCATCTACCCGACACAGCTTGGTGACACAGTGCAGAAACACAGTGGACATCTTCTGGTGTCTGTGTTTGACAAAACGGAACACTTCGAAGGCAAAACGACCCATCTGACTCTTCCCATTCTCAAAAACAGTCGTCTGTGGGTCTTTATGGCAGCTGTTTGGAAAGAGCATCGCATGTGCACAAGCATGCACACAAGCACGAACACACACAAAATGCACTGAAACGTCTAGACCTGTTTTAACTGCTCAATGAGAAAAGTGTCCTATCATTCACCATGAGAACCCATTGTAAGGGGCTCTATGATAAGTGGTTGAGGATGAATGGGTAATGGGACACTTTTGTCATTTATCTTGGCATCATTTGAGAAAAAGCGTGAATACCCAAAGAAAAGGTCGTAGCGCAGTTCATCGTTGGGATTCCCTGAGGGAGTGGTGTAACAGTAGTCCATCAAGATATTCCATCTAGGGAGAGACAAAACAGTACGGGGCTGATACAGGATAGAGATCTAACCACACAACACAACACAACACAACAGGACCGATCAGACATTCTTAGCACCACCACTGGCGCCTTCACATAGTCATAGAGGACAGCTGAATGGCAATGAACCAAAGAGGATAGAACTGAATTGGTATGGGGCATAGAGGATAGGTCTTAAATGATAGCGTATGTGTATGACATACTGTGTATAGCATAGCGCAGTTGTACTTGACTACTATATCAATTCTATGCCATCCAGGTAATGTGGGAGAAGGTTACAGCGATTCCATTTTTTTTAACCAGCACTTATAATGTCATAATCATAGGTTTCTGTTCACATCATGTTGGAAATCTTTGTGCTTCTAAGATCATATCCCCATGTGTATTGTGAATAATAGAAACTAGAACAAAAAATATAACTTTTTCATATCTGAAGATCTCCTTATCTTTTACCGTTTGTCCAGGTTTGTGGCTTTCACTGCAGAAAACACTCGGGTTTTCAAAGCCAGTCCGGCCATTGGGATAGAGAGTTGTTGGTTGTAGGTTGAGTCCTGCACCAAAAGGAGTTTGGCCGTGAATCAAAAAGTTGCCTATTTTTATGATACTGTATGTCTATTTCTACCTAATAAAACTGTCTCATCATTTGTTTAGTATTTTGAGCATGTTCTAGTTATTATTTGACATTGAATTCCTACTATGAGGGCCCTGTTCTGAAGTCCTTGTGTGCACTAAAAAACACTGATGTTGTGTACTCACATTGTAAAGGATCATACTCAATGTGCTCACAAAGGTACCGTTGCTGTCCTTCACTGATATTGCAGCAGATGACCTAGAAAAGGTTCAAATTAATTAGTACAGTTTAGTACAAGTTTTTTTGTATTTTATTAGGATCCCCATTAGCTGTTGTGAAAGCAGCAGCTGCTCTTCCTGGGGTCCAGACAAAACAAGAAACATGCCATAATGCAGAACATTAATAGACAAGAACAGCTCAAGGACAGAACTACATCAATTTTAAAAAAGGCACAAAAGACACAAACTATCGAGGTCAATATGAAATTGCTGACTGACTTCAAATGTCAAATTCATCTTTCAAATGTCAAATTCATCTATCAAAAATACTGAAATATCTCTACTTATTCAATACTTCAATTTTATTCAAAATAAGCCCTTCAGGTGTTTATTGCAGGCACCTACGATGCCAGCTGTGAGTTGTTGACCAGGTATTCCAGGGGGTAGCTGCAGCTGAATTTGTACAGCAGGCCGGGCAGATAGCTGATGATGGATGGCGGGTCTGGAGTGTCGATGTACCCTGAGATATTACCAATCTGCACCAGCGACATGTTCCCGTAGGCATTAGCCCCGTAGGCTGTTGTCACCTGAGGACAGGGACATTGTCTCTAAATACACAATCTAGTACAACTCCTACCTTAGCCTCAAGCAAGACGTGCTCCAAAAATATAAAACACATTAGATTCTGGTGGTCATACTAATACAAACCTGTGTAAGTATAAAACATAACAGTAGGTGTGTGTGTGTGTGTGTTCGTCCATCTGTGTGTGTGTATTCCTTACCACCAGGCTATTGCCGCAGGCCTCCAGTGTGCTGAGGCTGATGCTGAACAGTACTGCCGTGGGGAACGTGTTGTTATTGATGAAGCCCCGGCAGTGGGTATCGCCATGGCGACCATTGAGTGCAAGGTCTGCAACGGTGTAGCCGGAGAACAGCACCGGGCAGAAGTTAATCTTCAGGGTCATGGTCTGAACCCCGCAGTACACGCTGATGTCGCGCTCTGCTAAAGAGAGTGAGAGATAGAGAGAGAGAGAGAGAGAGAGAGAGAGAGAGAGAGAGACAAAAAGACAAAGAGAAAAATAGACAACGAGATAAAAGGGTAAACAGCAATTCTAACAACGATTCTCAGAACTAAGAATAAGTTAAAATGATTTGAGAGAATTTACATAGAGATGAAATGACTGTCATGCTCACCGGGAAACCTACTGTGGTAGTTGGCATCACAGTTGTATCCATTAAACTGTGCCAAGACTGAAGTGGTCCTACCCATCAGCAGGAGGATCAAACATATCCGCTCCATTTTAACACCTAGAGAGCAAGGTTCACACATTTCCAACCTTCAGAATGTTAACAACGTATAACCTTCAAAATATCTAGGGTGTTGCATGAATGTCTGTAACTGTACTGTACTCAAATTTTTTAAAAGCCTTTTCAAATCCCCTAAAGTCCTCCAACACCTCTCATTTAGACCTCCTCTTACCATAAACCCTCTTGCCTTGGTCCCCTTATTGCCCCTCTTTCCAAAACTCAATACCCCAGCCCCTTTACTCGAATCCCCTAAATACTCTAACAAGTCCCTTCTTTCCAAGACCCCCCAACCCCTTTTAATCCGGTTCCCTTCTTTTTCTGATCCCTTTGCCCTGGGCCCAAGCCCATCTTACCCTGGTCTGTGTAGTTGGTAGCTCACCGGTGCTCCATGTGGTATCGGCTGCAGCAAAAAAACGAATGGACAGGCCAGCTCTCTCCACAAAATGTGTGTGCCAACGTGCGTGCGTGAGCGCATATGTGTGTGCCCACACAGAGATAGAGAGAAATGGGGACTCATTATGGAAACACTTCAATAAAAAGTGCTTCCCAGCAGAACATGGGAAACTCCATCAGAGGTGAATGGCCTGGACAAATCTTTTCACGGTGCTCGAAACCTGAGCGGGCTTGCAGGGTTCCCACTCATCTCCCCTTGGTCTGATCTCCGTCTGTCATCCCACACAAACGGCCACCTCAGCAGGGGGCCAGGCCTGGGAATTAAGCTGTCATCAGGTGCTGAGGAGAGCGGGCCTCGGCCTACATTCACATGGACATAAAAGTCAACTCACGTCTGGTCTGCATGGTCTAATGCAGGGCTGTGTGTAGGTAATTGTGATGCGCAGGGTATCACTTAGGGTAAATTTAATTCTGTGATTTAAACTGAAGAGTTTATGGTGTAATTTGGACCTACTTAGACTTGGAAGTTTTGTTTTGAAGGTTGTTTACATGAACTTATATTACTTTTGATTAATAAAACTTTAAGCTGCAAAGCTCTAAATTAACTTTAGTCATTGGTAGCACTGGTGCTCCCAACTGAAAAAAGTTAGGAGCACACCAAACAGTATTTAGGAGCACCAGAAAAGTGATTGATTAGATATGGACTACATAAGCCCATCTCCTATCCAGGAGCCTCTTTCCTTTCTTCCAGTGCCATCTTAAACCACACAGGTTAAGTTACCAGGTTATTAGCCAGCAAGGTAACATGACTGGATGTTTAGTTATCAAACAAATACTTAGCGACCCATGAGTAGTTTAAAATGGTAGGCAACATGGTATATGATATTTCCACAATTTAAAAATCTATCTCAGGTAATATGAGTTATACATTTTGAATGGTTTCCAGGGGTGGAATCCCAAAATAAATGTGTAAAGTGGTAAAACAAATGTTGTTAATTGTGCAAGACATTTTATAAGTAAAAGGTTAAGTAGCGTATAGTTTTTAAATGTTTCCATGCTTTTCGGCTATTTCAGTCAGACCCATTGCTGACAAGTGTATAAAATCGAGCACACAGCCATGCAATCTCCATAGACAAACATTGGCAGTAGAATAGCCTTACTGAATAGGATGCCACCTTTCCAACAAGTCAGTTTGCAGAATCTTTGCCATGCTAGAGCTGCCTCGGTCAACTGTAAGTGCTGTTATTGTGAAGTGGAAACGCCAAGGAGCAACAACGGCTCAGCCGTGAAGTGGTAGGCCGCACAAGCTCACAGAATGGGACCTGAAGCGTGTAGTGTGTAAAAATCATCTGTCCTTAGTTGCAACACTCACTACTGAGTTCCAAACTGCCTCTGGAAGCAACATGAGCACATGTCGGGAGCTTCATGAAATGGGTTTCCATGGCTGAGCAGCCGCACACAAGCCTAAGTATAACGACTCAGGATATGACCCAGATGCAGACACGGGAAGCGAATAGTACAGTTCTCAGATGATTTATTAGAAACATGGGCAGGCAAAGGGCAGGTCGCGGGCAGGCAGAGGTTTGTGATCAAGTCAGACTCAGGCAGGTACAGGATGGCAGGCAGGCCCGGGTTCAGGGCAGGCAGAGGTTCGTAATCAGGTCAGAGTCAGGCAGGTACAGGATGGCAGGCAGGCTCGGCGTCAGGGAAGGCAGAATGGTCAGAACCGGTCAGAACCGGGAAAAACTAGGAAACAGGAGGCAAAGGGCTGTGAGACGTACAGTTGAAGTCGGAAGTTTACATACACCTTAATCAAATACATTTAAACTCAGTTTTTCACAATTCCCGACATTTAATCCTAGTAACAATTCCCTGTCTTAGGTCAGTTAGGATCACCACTTTATTTTAAGAATGTGAAATGTCAGAATAATAGTAGAGAGAATGATTTATTTCAGCTTTTATTTCTTTCATCACATTCCCAGTGGGTCAGAAGTTTACATACACTCAATTAGTATTTGGTAGCATTGCCTTTAAATTGTTTAACTTGGGTCAAACGTTCCACAAGCTTCCCACAATAAGTTGGGTGAATTTTGGCCCATTCGTCCTGACAGAGCTGGTGTAACTGAGTCAGGTTTGTAGGTCTCCTTGCTCCCACATGCTTTTTCAGTTCTGCCCACAAATGTTCTATAGGATTGAGGTCAGGGCTTTGTGATGGCCACTCCAATACCTTGACTTTGTTGTCCTTATGCCATTTTCCACAACTTTGGAAGTATGCTTGGGGTCATTGTCCATTTGGAAGATCCATTTGTGACCAAGCTTTAACTTCCTGACTGATGTCTTGAGATGTTGCTTCAATATATCCACAATATATCCACAACTTTCCTCCCTCATGATGCCATCTATTTTGTGAAGTGCACCAGTCCCTCCTGCAGCAAAGCACCCCCACAACATGATGCTGCCACCCCCGTGCTTCACTGTTGGGATGGTGTTTTTTGGCTTGCAAGCCTCCCCTTTTTTCCTCCAAACATAACGATGGTCATTATGGCCAAACAGTTCGATTTTGGTTCATCAGACCAGAGGACATTTCTCCAAAAAGTACGATCTTTGTCCCCATGTGCAGTTGCAAACCATAGTCTGGCTGTTTTATGGCGGTTTTGGAGCAGTGGCTTCTTCCTTGCTGATCAGCCTTTCAGGTTATGTCGATATAGGACTCATTTTACTGTGGATATAAATACTTTTATAGCTGTTTCCTCCAGCATCTTCACAAGGTCCTTTGCTGTTGTTCTGTTGTTTGATTTGCACTTTTCGCACCAAAGTACGTTCATCTCTAGGCGACAGAACGCGTCTCCTTCCTGAGCGGTATGATGGCTGCGTGGTCCAATGGTGTTTATACTTGCGTAATATTGTTTGTACAGTTGAACGTGGTACCTTCAGGCGTTTGGAAATTGCTCCCAAGGATGAACCAGATTGGTGGAGGTCTACAATTTTCTTCTGAGGTTTTGGCTGATTTCTTTTGATTTTCCCATGATGTCAAGCAAAGAGGCACTGAGTTTGAAGGTAGGCCTTGAAATACATCCACAGGTACTCCTCCAATTGACTCAAATGATGTCAATTGGCATATCAGAAGCTTCTAAAGCCATGACATAATCTTCTGGAATTTTCCATACTGTTTAAAGGCACAGTCAACTTAGTGTATATAAACTTCTGACCCACTGGAATTGTGATACAGTGAATTATAAGTGAAATAATTTGTCTGTAAACAATTGTTGGAAAAATGACTTGTGTCATGCACAAAGTAGATGTCCTAACCGACTTGCCAGAACTATAGTTTGTTAGCAAGAAATTTGTGGAGTGGTTGAAAACGAGTTTTAATGACTCCAACCTAAGTGTATGTAAACTTCTGACTTCAACTGTAGGTGTAATCCTAGACACATGAAAAGTGGGATGAATACAGAGGGTACGGGGCAACAGAAGACAAACAGCAGAGGGCTAAGGATCTTGGAGATAGTGAAAGGGCCGATAAAACGGGGACAGTTTGCGGGACTCTACCTGGAGGGGCAGATCCCGAGTGGACAGCCATACCCTCTGCCAGAGCCGATAACGGAGAGCCCGGAGTCCGGTGGCGGTCCGCCTGTCTTTGATACCTGGAGGTGGTCTTGAGAAGGGGCTCTCTTCCAGGTACGGCCACAGCGGCAGACAAACATCTGGGCCGAGGGTATGCTGACCTTTTCCTCTTGCTCTGGGAAGAGCGGGGGCTGATATACCAGGGAGCACTCAAAAGGCAAGAGACCAGTGGCTGAGCAAGGGAGGGTGTTGCGGGTGTAATCTACCCACATGAGTTGCTGGCTCTAGGTGGTGGGATTGACCGAGACCAGGCAGCAAAGAGTCGTCTCCAGGTCCTGATTGGCTCGCTCCAATTGGCCGTTAGACTGGGTGTGGAACCTGGAGGACAAGCTGGCCGACGACCCAATGAGCGTGCAGAACGCGATCTGAGGACCCCGGTCGGAGACCATGTCCACCGGAAGTCCGTGGATCCGGAAGATGTGCTGCACCATGAGCTGGGCCGTCTCCTTGGCTGAGGGTAGCTTGGGGAGAGGGATGAAGTCGACGGCTTTGGAAAACCGGTCCACCAAGGTAAGGATAACCGTGTTGCCATCAGATGGGGGGAGACCAGTGACAAAGTCCAAGGATATATGTGACCAGGGACTAGAAGGGACGGGACGTGGTTGAAAGAGGCCAGCCGGAGCTTGCTGAGGAGTCTTATTCTGGGCACACACGGTGCAGGCGGCGACAAACGCGAAGACGCAGGAACCAAGGTGGGCCACCAAAAACATTGTCGTCCAAAAGCCAGGGTCGGACGGGAGCCAGGTTGGCAGGCCAGTCGAAAGGAATGAGCCCATTCCAGAACCGAGGAATGGTCAGAGTCCGAGACAAACATCCCCCCGTGGTCCGGCTGGGAACACTGTGCCTCACGGACCTGGTTCTCTATACCTCAGATGAGTGCAGCCGCAAGACAAGAGGTGGGGAGGATGGTCTCGGTGGTGTAGCAGTGGGGCAATAGAGGAGTGACTGTGCATCCGGCTTCACATTCTTGGACCCTGGGCGGTAGGAGATGATGAAGTTAAATCGGGTGAATAGCAGGGCCCATCGAGCTTGCCTAGAATTGAGGCGCTTGGCGGTGGGGAGATATTTCAGGGTCTGTTCATACTATGAATGGGTGTTCCGCCCCTTCTAACCAGTGTCTCCACTCCTCCAATGCCATCTTCACTGCCAGAGGTTCCTGGTTACCCAGTCGTAATTCCTTTCCGTGGGGGTGAGACGATGGGAGAGGAAAGCGTAAGGATGCAGCTTTTGGTCTTGGGCTGGGACAGGACGCTGGGACAGGACAGCCACTACTCCAACGTCCGTGCCGTCAACCTCTACCGCGAACTGCCGGGACGGATCTGGATGGATTAGGATAGGGGCGGTAGTGAACTGGTGTTTGAGGTCCAAGAACGCCTGGTCTGCAGCTGGAGTCCACTTAAACGGGACCTTGGGAGAGGTGATTGCAGGGGGGAAGGGGGGAAGCCCGGGTGCTGTAGCCCCGGTTGAACCAGTGGTAGAATCCCCAGGAAGCATTGCAGCTGCACTCTGGAGGTGTGTTGCGGCCAATCCACCACCTCTCTCACCTTTTCAGGATCCATCTGGATGTTGCCTGCAGCTATGATGTACCCCAGGAAGGAGATGGTGGAGCGATGGAAATCAAATTTTCCCGCTTTGACATACAGCAGGTTCTTCAGAAGACGGTGGAGGACTTGTCTGACATGGAGGACATGATCCGTACCAGATGGTAGGCGTTCCGGAGGTCCAACTTGGAGAAGATGGTAGCCTCCTGGAGAGACTCGAAAGCCGAGGCGATGAGTGGAAGTGGGTAATGGTTTTTAACCGTCATTCAGGCCCTAGTCGATACACGGATCAGGGATTTGTCCTTCTTCTCCACGAAGAAGAACCTGCTCCGGCGGGGAGGCAGAAGGATGGATACCCCCTGCAGCCAGGGAGTCCAGAAGAACCAGTAGCCCAGTCAATCAGGGGATTGTGCCTCTGGGGCCAGGAAAACCCAAAAGCCACAGGTGCATGAGGGGATTCGATGGGCAGGAACTGCATAAACTCACTGTGATTACCTGACACGCTCAGGTTAACGGGACATGTGGTGTGGGTGACTGCCAATAGAGCGCCCATCCAACGCTCTGAAGTCCATGGGAATGGAGATGGGTTGTGTGGGGGTTCCCAGCGTAAAGCTCTCATTGGGCCCAGAGTCTATGAGCACCCAGAGAGATTTGGACCGGTCATGCCACAACAGGGTAGCATGGAGAGGGGTGCGAGCAATGGAAGATAGGAAACTCCCTGTACGGCTCACCAGCGTACTCGTACTAGTACCTCCTTGATGAGCCTGGTTCTTTAATGGGTAGGTAGATAAAACATGTCCCGTAGCTCTACAATACAGACAGCTCTGGATGTTAGGTCTGCGTAAGCGCTCAGCAGGAGACAATCTAGCCCTGCCCAGTTGCATGGACAACAGGGAACAGACTCCTTCTCCCTCTTACGTTCCCGTAGCCGCCCATCGATCCGGATGGTCAAGGCTATGAGGGAGTCGAGGTCCAAGAGCAGCTCCCAGACTGCGAGCTCCTCTTTAATCCCCTCCAACAACCCGTGAAGGAATGCATTGAACAGGGCTTCCGGGTTGTGGGCACTCTCAGCGCCAACGTGCGAAAATCCACCACGCAGTCTGCCACACCACGGGAATCATGGCATAGTTGGAGTAGCTTACGAGCTGCCTCTTTCCCGGACAACGGAGAATGTAACACTTTCCGTACCTCCGCCACAAACTCCTCCAATCTGAGGCAAATGATGGATTGTTCCTCCCACACCGCCGTAGCCCAGGCAAGAGCTCTCCCGGACATCAGCGTTATCACGTGCGCTATCCTCGAGCAATCCGAGGGAAATTAAGAGGGGTACAGCTCAAAGATGTGAGAACACTGGGAGAGAAACACCTGGCAGGATCCAGGATCTCCAGCATAGCGCTCCGGAGGAGGGAAACAGTGTTCTTGGGAAGATGGGGTAGATTGAGGAGAAACGTCGCTGGTAGCGGGGAAATTGACAGTCTGGGGGGTTACTGTAGTGGCGGGCTGCCTCACAGACAATCCACGGAATTGCTCCAGCAATGTGTTGAAGGCACGGTCCTGGCGTTCTGCCAAGGTCTGGAATCCTTCCATAAGACCATAAAGTAACTCCTTGTGTCTTCCAATGGTGGCTCCCTGGGAGCAGACAGCGTTGCGGAGATGGTCCGAGTCTGCTGTGTCAGTCATGGCCAGTTCATACTATCACAACTCAATATATGACCCAGATGCAGATACGGAAAGTGGATAGTACAACATGAGCACAAGAACT
This sequence comes from Salvelinus alpinus, assembly GCF_045679555.1. NCBI lineage: Eukaryota > Metazoa > Chordata > Actinopteri > Salmoniformes > Salmonidae > Salvelinus > Salvelinus alpinus. The sequence goes on from NC_092107.1 coordinate 620,800, forward strand.
GTTCGTCGGGAGCTTCATGAAATGGGTTTCCATGGCCAAGCAGCGACACACAAGCCTAAGTATCACGACTCAGGATATGACCCAGATGCAGACACAGGAGGCGAATAGCACAGTTCTCAGATGATTTATTAGAAACACCGGGCAGGCAAAGGGCAGGTCGAGGGCAGGCAGAGGTTTGTGGTCAGGTCAGAGTCAGAGTCAGGCAGGTACAGGACGGCAGGTAGGCTCAGGGTCAGGGCAGGCAGAATGGCCAGAACCGGGGAAAACTATGAAACAGAACTAGAGAAACAGGAAGGCGGGAAAGAACACTGGTAAGACCTGACAAGACAAGACGCACTGGCAACAGACAAACAGAGAACACAGGTATAAATACACAGGGGATAATGGGAAGATGGGCGGCACCTGGAGGGGGATGGAGACAAGCACAAAGACAGGTGAAACAGATCAGGGTGTGACACTAAGATCATCATGCGCAATGCCAAGCGTTGGTTGAAGTGGTGTAAAGCCCGCCGCCATTGGACTCTGGAGCATTGGAAACGCTTTCTCAGGAGTGATGAATCACGCTTCACCATCTAGCAGTCCAAAGGATGAATTTGGGTTTGGCGGATTCCAGGAGAACGCAACCTGTCGAAATGCATAGTGCGAACTGTTAAGTTTGGTGGAGGAGGAATAATGATCTGGGGATGTTTTTCATGTTTCGGGCTAGGCCCCTTAGTTCCAGTGAAGGGAAATGTTAATGCTACAGCATACAATGACATTCTAGATGATTCTGTGCTTCCAACTTTATGGCAACAGTTTGGGGAAGGCCCATTCCTGTTTCAGCATGACAATTCCCCTATGCACAAAGCGAGGTCCATACAGAAATGGTTTGTCGAGATCGGTGTGGAAGAACTTGACTGGCTTGCACAGAGTCCTGACCTCAACCACATCATACACCTTTGGGATGAATTGGAATGCCGACTGCGAGCCAGGCCCAACCTCACTAATGCTCTTGTGGCTGAATGGAAGCAAGTACCCGCAGCAATGTTCCAACATTTTGTGGAAAGCCTTCCCAGAAGAGTGGAGGCTGTTATAGCAGCAAAGAGGGGACCAACTCCATACCAATGCCCATAATTTTGGAATGAGATGTTCGGCGAGCAGGTGTCCACATACTTTTGGTCTTGTAGTGTATCAAAAATCTTCTGTGAAGGAGTCAGGCAGGATACACATCCATGGCAACCGAGGAGGCAGGACACACTTCCATTCGCCTACGAACAAACTTACACTCTCCTCGACTACTTGACCACTTATCTGTTTCCGGGTCAAGGTGGAAAGGGGAAAGAGGCGAGAGGACAGACTTTTGCCCAAATGAAAAAAAGCCAATGTATCGACTTTGCTTGTGATGCATGCCACTCAAATAATAAAATGAAATGTAACGAGAGTCAGAGCGCACAGGACACTAAATTATGTTTAAGCAGACCACCATAGTCCCTGTGCCCAAGAACACTAAGGTAACCTGCTTAAATGACTACCAACCCGTAGCACTCACGTCTGTAGCCATGAAGTGCTTTGAAAGGCTGGTCAAGCCTCACATCAACACCATCAACACCATCATCCCAGAAACCCTAGACCCACTCCAATTTGCGTACCGCCCAAACAGATCCACAGATGATTCAATCTCCATTGCACTCCACACTGCTCTTTCCCACCTGGACAAAAGGAACACCTATGTGAGAATGCTATTCATTGACTACAGCTGTGTTCAACACCATAGTGCCCTCAAAGCTCATCAATAAGCTAAGGTCCCTGGGACTAAACACTTCCCTCTGCAACTGGATCCTGGATGGCTTGGGGGTAGATGCTGTTAGGAACCTTTTGGACCTAGACTTGGAGCTCCGGTACCACTTGCCGTGCGATAGCAGAGAGAACAGTCTATGACTAGGGTGGCTGGAGTCTTTGATAATTCTTAGGGCTTTCCTCTGACACCGCCTGGTATAGAGGTCCTGGATGGCAGGATCTTGGCCCCAGTGATGTACTGGGCCGTTGCACTACTCTCTGTAGCGCCTTGCGGTCGGATGCCTAACAGTTACCATACCAAACGGTGATGTAACCAGTCAGGATGCTCTATTTTTGAGGATCTGAGGACCCATGCAAATCTTTTCAGTCTCCTGCTGGGGAATAGGCGTTTTCGTGCCCTCTTCATGACTGTCTTGGTGTGTTCCCTGGCACACCCGACGAGCGTCAGAGCCGGTGTAGTAGGATTCAATCTTAGTCCTGTACTGACGCTTTGCCTGTTTGATGGTTCGTCAGGGGCATAGCGGGATTTCTTATAAGCGTCCGGATTAGTGTACCTCTCCTTGAAAGCGTCAGCTCTAGCCTTTAGCTCAGTGCGGATGTTGCCTGTAATCCTGTGGGGACGACGTCGTAGATGCACCTATTGATGAAGCCTGTGACTAATGTGGTATACTCCTCAATGCCATTGGATGAATCACGGATCTGTGCTAGCAAAACAGTCCTGTAGCTTAGCATCCATGTCATCGGACCAGTTCCGTATTGAATGAGTCACTGGTACTTCCTGCTTGAGTTTTTGCTTGTAAGCAGGAATCAGGAGGATAGAATTATGGTCAGATTTGCCAAATGGAGGTTGAGGGAGAGCTTTGTATCCATCTCTATGTGTGGAGTAAAGGTGGTCTAGAGTTGTTTTCCTCTGGTTGCACGTGACATGCTGGTAGAAATTAGGTAAAACAGATTAAAGTTTTCTTGCTTTAAAGTCCCCGGCCGCTAGGAGAGCCGCTTCTACAGTATATAAAGAGCAGAGTATGTTAAGGTAGCTTGCAAGATAACATTGGTGTTTGCATTGATTTAAGTATGAAGAGCAGTGTGTCATGTTGTAGGCTACTCATGAAATATGTCTGGTGTATTTCCTTCTTGGATCAATACACACTTCATGAGGGAAAATCAAGTCTGAAACAAATGTCAAAGTAGAAATCACAAACTCTAGAAGCCTTTTTAATACACTAAACATTTTAAATGTCCTGCATTGCAGGAAAGTTCTCCTGCAACAGGGTGACCAAATTAAGATCATACATCTGTATGTGTGTATTGTCCTTGTGTGTGTGTGTTTGTCATATGTATTTTTGTTTGTTTGTTAACACCCCATAATACTGTATGCACCCCAATAGAGCATTAGTGTATTGATAGCAGCCTCCCTCATGTGTCACACTTGGTGTTAGATTGAAGCTAGGCCACAGCTGGTCACAAAGCCTTCAGCACACAACGGGAAAGGGGACCCTGCTATTCATTAGCATGGTGAGGCTGGGCTGTAAACAAATATGAAGCGCACACAAGACCACAACTGCCATTGAGAACAAATAGGATCAGATGGCCATGTACACAAAACATTTACAGATGTAGGATCTTAATTTGAGCCAGTTTGCTACAGGAAAATAGTCTTTCAGCAACAGGAATTGTGAATTATTATGTGGATTCAAAATTATGGGCATTGTTTGTTAGGGGCTTATACATTTTCCTTTAGGGCAAATCAAGTCTGAAATTTTAAAGTGGAAATTCCAAACTTTAGAAAAATTTCTAAACCTTGAATACACTAGAAGTTTTCATTTCCTGCCATGCAGGAACATTCTTGGCAACAAAAGAGTGATCAAATTAAGATCCTACATCTATATACAGATCAAATTAAGCTCCTGTATCTGTATACAGATTTAGGATTTGATCACTTTTGTTGCTGAGAATTTTTCAGGAAATGAAACATGTAGTGTATTAAGATCCTACATCTATACACATAGTGAAACCATTACCATCTAACACATGCCCTACTCGGCCATGTGTTCCACTTAAGACATTACTTTTAATAAGAAGCATATATTGTCAAGACCACATTTTAAGGTGTGTGTGTGTGGGTGAGATGTTCTTCGTTATTTAGAAATCTTATTTTCAATCTTATGGTTATTACAGCATATACTGTACATTCCATAATACAAGTAACATAATTTATTTGTATGCTGGAATGAAATGTTTGCTTAGTGAGATTCTGCCATGCTTTTACACTGTACCATAGCCTACCCTATGTCCTTGATGTTCATCCTCTGGGCTTTAGGAGAAAGTGATTTCTATAGTGTTCTGAAATCTCCAAGGTCACTTAGGTGAGTTGTGAGTTCTGCCAGATATTACAGTCTCTATCAGATCACCTTCTAAAAACAGCCTGGCCCAACAGACACGCAAATCCTACAATCTGAGTTCATCGCAAAACTGGTGAGTTTCAGTGAAATTTGACTCTCCAGCTTTAACACGAACATAGAAACCTAGTCCTCATCAAAGACTGTTCTGCCATTTGATCTTCAGTGAGCAATGTTTCTAAAAAGCCATAACATTCTTCTACCATGGGACTGGGTTTAAAGTGGATTTAAAACCACTTTATATGAGCCTGTCCCATGAGTTTCTCTTATTCAATATACACAAATAAATTGATACATCAAAATCAAATCAAACTTTGTCACATGCACCGAATACAACAAGTGTAGACCTTATCGTGAAATGCTTACTTACTTATGTAGTAGACACAGCAAGAGTTGCTCATTGATAAAAGAGACTAAAGAAAACACTCTGGGAGAACCAAATTCCGCTGGGTCTTGAATTTTAGGATATAAATGACACTAAACTACTAGGATAAAAGCCTTATGTAGTGTATGCTTACATGAGTGCAATATTTTATGGTAATGTAAGCAGAGCTTTGGGTCTCTCTTGAACTTTGACCATGAATGGAAATGTGCACGGGTCTTATGTTGGGCGAGAACCATGCTGCAAATATTCCATGTGGGAGAGGAAAACCACAGGATGACATACAGTTGAAGTCGGAAGTTTACATACACCTTAGCCAAATACATTTAAACTCAGTTTCACAATTCCTGAAATTTAATCCTAGTAAAAATTCCCTGTTTTAGGTCAGTTAGGATCACCACTTTATTGTAAGAATGTGAAATGTCAGAATAATAGGTGAGAGAAGGATTTATTTCAGCTTTTATTTCTTTCATCACATTCCCAGTGGGTCAGAAGTTTACATGCACTCAATTAGTATTTGGTAGCATTGCCTTTAAATTGTTTAACTTGGGTCAAATGTTTCAGGTAGCCTTCCACAAGCTTCCCACAATAAGTTGGGTGAATTTTGGCCCATTCCTCCTGACAGAGCTGGTGTAACTGAGTCAGGTTTGTAGGCCTCCTTGCTCGCACACGCTTTTTCAGCTCTGCCCACAAATGTTCTATAGGTTGAGGTCAGGGCTTTGTGGTGGCCACGCCAATACCTTGACTTTGTTGTCCTTATGCCATTTTCTACAACTTTGGAAGTATGCTTGGGGTCAATCAATGTCCATTTGGAAGACCCATTTGCGAACAAGTTTTAACTTCCTGACTGATGTCTTGAGATGTTGCTTCAATATATCCACATAATTTTCCTACCTCATGAAGCCATCTATTTTGTGAAGTGCACCAGCCACTCCTGCGGCAAAGCACCCCCACAACATGATGCTGCCACCCCCGTGCTTCACTGTTGGGATAGTGTTCTTCGGCTTTCAAGCCGCCCCCTTTTTCCTCCAAACATAACGATGGTCATTATGGCCAAACAGTTCCATTTTGGTTTCATCAGACCAGAGGACATTTCTCCAAAAGTACGATCTTTGTCCCCATGTGCAGTTGCAAACTGTAGTCTGGCTTTTTTATGGCGGTTTTGGAGCAGTGGTTTCTTCCTTGCTGAGCAGCCTTTCAGGTTATGTCGATATAGGACTCGTTTTACTGTGGCTATAGATACTTTTGTACCCGTTTCCTGCAGCATCTTCACAAGGTCCTTTGCTGTTGTTCTGGGATTGATTTGCACTTTCCGCACCAAAGTACGTTCATCTCTAGGAGACAGAACGCGTCTCCTTCCTGAGTGGTATGATGGATGCGTGGTCCAATGGTGTTTATACTTGCGTACTATTGTTTGTACATATGAAAGAGGTACCTTCAGGCATTTGGAAATTGCTCCCAAGGATGAACCAGACTTGTGGAGGTCTACAATTATTTTTCTGAGCTCTTGGCTGATTTCTTTTGATTTTCCCATGATGTCAAGCAAAGAGGCACTGAGTTTGAAAGTAGGCCTTGAAATACATCCACAGGTACTCCTCCAATTGACTCAAATTATGTAAATTAGCCTATCAGAAACTTCTAAAGCCATGACATCATGTTCTGGAATTGTCCAAGCTGTTTAAAGGCACAGTCAACTTAGTGTATGTAAACTTCTGACCCACTGGAATTGTGATACAGTGAGTTATAAGTGAAATAATCTGTCTGTAAACAATTGTTGGAAAATTTACTTGTGTCATGCACAAAGTAGATGTCCTAACCGACTTGCCAGAACTATAGTTTGTTAGCAAGAAATTTGTGGAGTGGTTGAAAAACGAGTTTTAATGACTCCAACCTAAGTGTATGTAAACTTCCGACTTCAACTGTATTGTTTATGTATGTAACGCAACCCTTTACATAGAGAATAAGGAGAGTGTCATAAATACTCAGTCAAATATCAGTCATCCATCTTCATTGAAAATAGAAAAGAAAGGCAAGTAGGATAAGGGAAATGAATAATGGGCTTTATATCCAGCGCAATGAGAATAGAGGAGATAGTGAAGTCATGATGGATGCACCTGCAATAATCTGATGTAATTATAATAAATTAAGAATTGACATAGGCTATTGGACTGTCAAGACAAAATTAAGAAATAAAACATTTGTTGTTCAACACTAGCCCTTTTCTTTTAAGGTGCTGTACATTACAGCCTATGTCTCATTTTTACATTTATTTTTATTTAACCTTTATTTAACTAGGCAAGTCAGTTAAGAACAAATTCTTATTTATAATGACGGTCTACACCGGCTAAACCCGGACGATGCTGGGCCAATTGTGCACCGCCCTATGGGACTCCCAATCATGGCCAGTTGTGATACAGCCTGATACAGCCTGCCGCATGGGTCAAGGCACTTGACACACAAATGTAACTTTTTCCTTCCAGTGTTGTGATGTATAGGCCTACTCAAAGCCAGAGCCATATTAGGATAAAATATATGGCTCGGGGGGGCTACTTTGTAATTGAAAAATGATTACAAACAGTTCAAATTAATCTAATTTGAGGTTATCCAATAACTTTAGCAGTCATTTAGTTATCAAAGGGGCTCT